>NC_041388.1:202268296-202484586 GCF_002162155.2 Triticum dicoccoides | reverse complement strand
CGAGCGCACCGCGAGCCACGAGCCGCCCGCCCGCGTCTCTCTTCGCCCGCGCTGGCGAGCTCCTAGCTCCGGCCACCGCCCGCCATCGCCGCCAACGACGCCGACCTCGCCGTCCTCCCCCGAGCCCCGCCGGCGACGCCGCTCCTCGCCGGGGACGCGCCACCGCGCCACGCCGTCCTCTCTGGGAGCCCCTGGATCCGGTCCTCTTCCTCCCCGACGAAGCCCCGCGACGAACGCCGGCCACCGCGAGCTCCCGTCGCTGGTGAACCTTGGGATCCACCGCCGCTACAGTGCTGCGTCGCCAGATCCGATCCGCGCTACAGTAAACCCTAATCTAGGGTTGACTTTCTCCTCTCTCTCTCAATAATTTGTTGCACTTGTTCATCATGCCATAACTTCCTCATCGTAGCTCCGATTCGTGCGTGTGGCATATCTAAATGTTTGTCTCGATGAGTACATCATTTCGTCTCATTGCATCATTTTCATTTGAGCTCATCTTGATGCCCTAAATTCTGTTGGAAGAGGGCTATGTGATGATAGTTTCAGATCTGTTTCAGCAAATGCACTTTTGCCATTTTTGCCATGATTAATGTGTGCATGCTATGATCCTGAGCTCTACATGCGTTTTGTAATATGCCATGTCATCTTTATAGGGGTGTATGCCATGTATTTGTGTGATCTTTGTGGTGACTAGCACAAGCATGCAAAGTAGCTTACTCAATGATGCTGATTTCAGGGACTTAGGATTTCACTAAGTCCTTGCCCTATCATTATTTTTATGCCATATGTTCATGTTGTTTCCTAGTGATCCGTGCCTCTTTTGAGCATGATCAGTAAGGATGTTTTGTAGAAAATGTTGTGCTCTATCCATCCATGTATTTGTTTGCAATTATAGAGCACCCTAGCTTGAGTCAATCGAGCTCTACTTTTGCTATAAAATGTTCCTGGCAGATTGTCAACATGTTTAGCAATTTTGCCGAGCTTGTTGTTGTTGATCCGTGCATGCTATGTTGTTGTTCTTTCCATATATAGCTTATATGCCATGTCTACTTACTGGGTGTGTGCTTAGTTTATCATGCAATGCCTCGTAGTGAGTGCATCGAGCTCGTAAACATGCCTACTTGTTAACTGTTTAGCCATGCTCCAGTTTTTCACCATGTCTGAATCTGTTTATGTTTTTGCTATGTTCACATGCTTGCAATTGTATTTTATGATCCCTTTTGGCTCATGGTCACTAAGGGACTTTTGTTGTATGCTTTGAGTAGCTTCATGCCATGCCTTGCTTTGCCATGATATGTTCCTGTAGCATGTAGTTATCGTGCCCTAAACTTTGCTTCCTGATGATAAATTCCTGACTTGCTATTAATTTCACCAAGTCTGAAACCTGTAATCTTTTGCACTTTTGCCATGTTTGTTTGAGCTTGCTATTGAGTGCATTAGCCGTAGCTCAGTGTTCATCTTTTGTCAACCATCATGCGTGGATCCCTGCCATGTATTTTGTTTCCATGTTTGAGTCCTGTAGCTTATTTATCTTGATGCATTTAGAAGGCTACTTGCTGTTTATCGCAGACTGGTGCCATATTTGTTTTGCTTGTCATTTCCAAACCATGCATCCGATTCCGGTGATCTTTATATCGATTTCAACCGAAATCAACTCCTCTTTCTAGTGGAACTCTTGGATTTACAAATTGAGGTCAGGTTCAATCATTCCCTTCCAAATCATGCACATGCATCACATGCCGCATCCCGCATATCATGCCATGTTCATGTGTTGGTTGTTTACTATGTTGTGTGCTTCTTTCCGGTGTTGCTTCTTCGGTTGGTTCCGTTAACGTCGCATTTGTGAGGAACCGTTCGACTATGTCTGTTTGTCTTCTTCATGGACTCGTTCTTCTTCCTTGCAGGATTTCAGGCAAGATGACCATACCCTCGAAATCACTTCTATCTTTGCTTGCTAGATGCTTGCTCTTTTGCTTTGCCTATGCTGCGATACCTGCCACTTGCTTATCATGCCTCCCATGTTGCTAAGCCAAGCCTCTAACCTACCTTGTCCTAGCAAACCGTTGTTTTGCTATGTTACCGCTTTGCTCACCACCTCTTATAGTGTTGTTAGTTGCAGGTGAAGATTGGAGTTTGTTCCTTGTTGGAACATGGATAGTTTTTTTGGGATATCACAATATATCTTATTCTAATTAATGCATCTATATACTTGGTAAAGGGTGGAAGGCTCGGCCTTATGCCTGGTGTTTTGTTCCACTCTTGCCGCCCTAGTTTCCATCATATCGGTGTTATGTTCCTGGATTTTGCGTTCCTTACACAGTTGGGTTATAATGGGAACCCCTTGACAGTTCACCTTGAATAAAACTCCTCCAGCAATGCCCGACATTGGTTTTACCATTTGCCACCTAGCCTCTTTTTCCATTGGGTTCTGTGGACTCAAGGGTCATCTTTATTAAACCCCCCGGGCCAGTGCTCCTCTGAGTGTTGGTCCAAACTAGAGCCCCTTGCAGCGCCAGCTCGGGGAAACTCGAGGGCTGGTTTTAGTTGTACGGATTGCTTATCTGGTGTGCCCTGAGAACGAGATATGTGCAGCTCCTATCGGGATTTGTCGGCACATTCGGGCAGTGTTGCTGGACTTGTTTTACCATTGTTGAGGATGTCTTGTAACCGGGATGCCGAGTCTGATCAGATTGTCTTGGGATAAGGAATATCCTTCGTTGACCGTGAGAGCTTGTGATGGGCTAAGTTGGGACTCCCTTGCAGGGATTTGATCTTCAAAAGTCGTGCCCGCGGTTATGGGCAGATGAGAATTTCTTAATGTCCGGTTGTAGAAAACCTTAAACTTAATCTTAATTAAAATACATCAACCGCGTGTGTAGCCGTGACGGACTCTTTCTGGCAGAGTCCAGGAAGTGAACACGGTGTTGGAGTAATGTCTGACGTAGGTTGTTCTAGGATCACTTCTTGATCATAGTTGTTCGACCGTTCTTTTGCCTTCTCTTCTCGCTCTCTTTTGCGTATGTTGCCACCATATATGCTAGTCGCTTGCTGTAGCTCCACATCATAACTTTGCCTTTCCTATAAGCTTAAATAGTCTTGATCGCGAGGGTGTGAGATTGCTGAGTCCCCATGACTCACAGATACTTCCAAAACCAGCTTGCAGGTGCCGATGATACCGTTTAGGTGATGCAACCAAGCTCAAGGAGGAGCTCGATGAAGATCTTGTCCTTTGTGTTGTTTCGTTCTACTTGATCAGTAGTGGAGACCAGTTGGGGTCGATCGGGGATCTGTGTAGCTTTTGCGGTAGTCTTCTTTTATTTTGGTTCCGTAGTCGGACCTTGTGTGTATCTGGATGATGTAATGCTTTATTCATGTATTGTGTGAAGTGGTGATTGTAAGCCAACTATGTATCTCTTTCCCTTATGTATTACATGGGTTGTTGTGAAGATTACCTCACTTGCGACATTGCTTTCAATGCGGTTATGCCTCTAAGTCGTGCTTCGACACGTGGGAGATATAGCCGCATCGAGGGCATTACAAGTTGGTAATCAGAGCCTTCCCCGACCTGAGGAGCCCCCTGCTTGATCGAATCGTTGGTGTTGTTGAGTCTAGAAAAATGTTTTGAGTCTTTTAGGATTATATATATCGGAGAGTATGATTCTTTTTACTCCTCAGTCCCTTCATCGCTCTGGTGAGGCATCCTGACGTAGAGTTTTGACTCTTCTCTTCTCAAATTTCACTAAAAAAAATTTAGGATCACGCGGGTATCTTGGAATCGTTCCGATGGTTTTGTGACGAGAACATTGTTCTTGGTGCCTCCTGACATTTAGGGGTTGTGGCAGTGTCCCGGGGAGTTGAGCTCCGAGGTGTTGTCGTCACAATTTTATCGTTGCAATTCTGGAATAACTGAGTTTTGCCGACATCGAAAATCTCTTTTATGCAGTTGTTGGTGAGATAACCTTGACGCCACCTAGTACTGGGGCAAGAGTACGGGAGTATTGCCATAACTCGTATAACTGATGCTTTTTGAAGGTTGAGGTAAACGATTTCTGAAGGTTTCTTGGTTATGTGTTGAAGGATGGATACAGCTGGATGTAGGATTTGTTAGTTTTGGGTGAGATATTATGCTTCCCCTGTATCCCCAACAGCTGATTGCATAACCGAAAAGTTTCGGTAGTTTATAAGTGGGAATTCAAGTAGATCTTAGGATATCTTTCCAACAGATGTATGATATGAAATTGGGGTTCAACGTCTAGTGGTCCGCCTATCCACGGTTGGTTTTACAGTGGTCTCGTTGTGTCTTAAAGAGTCCTTGGCTATGCTGACTCGGGGATGCTTCATATGTCATGTGCACTGCCTTGTACATGATGGTGCTGTACGATCGAGCCCGTGTAGGCCCCACCACAAAAACTTCGGACGAAATCTCTATCATATGTTTGTTCCGACTTATTTTGCAAGCCAATCCTTTGTTTTGTTTTTGAGTTGTGGTATTCGAGTTGCTTCAATGTCAAGTTTTGATTCCATACCTTCCCTAAGCGGTGTTCTCATACTTCGATGTGAATACTAATCCTTCTCGTTTATTGAGATTGTCATGTCAATTCTTTTCACCGATGCGATTCTCTTCAAGATGATCCTATCATTTGTCTCATCCGCAAGATTAAGTATCAGTTCTTCTCAACGGTGTTTGTTTCATCCGTCTCCAAGTTGCCTTTGTTTTTCCTGCCCACCCACCCTTTTTCTTCAAGGACTAAGATTTCTTAATCAAGTATCCTTTTTATTGATGGAAGTCTCTCCATTCTTTTCCGTCAATATTCTTATCCGTTGATTCTCATGAAGATGCTCTACACGTTCATCATTCTTAATTCCTTTTCTTCTCCGGTGGAACCAATTCAAACATTGTTGATCATATCCTTTCCTCGTTTCAAATACCTTCTCATGCCGATGCACCTCATATTCATTCATTTCTCGCTATTCAATTGTTTCGGAGTACTGAAGATATCTCAGAAGATGCTAGTGTTTATTCTCATTCATTCAAGATCTTTCGAGAATGTTATCTTATTCAAACCATTTAATTCAACCGGTGCATTCTCCTTTTCAAGTAATCATTTCAACGGTGTATCTTTTGAGTGGGCCCTAACCCACAGGTCTTTTCCTAGGATCTTACCTGACTCTTCTAATTTTCCCAGAGCTATCTTAAATTCTTTTCGAAGTTTGACGTAAGAATGAATTATCATCCGTCAGTTGGTTTCTCAAAGATCTTATAACTCTTTTCATTGTTGGCTCAACTGAAGATTTTTTCATTCTCCCGGAGCATCTCAACAATTTTGATAGAGTTTCTCGTCATCATTCCCGGATTTTGAAGACCGAACAAGAGTGTTTCCTCTAAATCTTGCTTATTGTCATCCTCTCATAATTGTTTTCGATTGTCAGAATTATTTTCACCCATCCAGAGCTATTCAAGAGTCTTTTCAGTTTGATTCTCCGGAGGCCATCATTTCAGGATTATTCATATTCAGCTTTCAGTTATCATTCTCCAATCCTACCGGTGCATCGTTCAAGTGATCTCTAATCAGTCGTGATCCCTTCGTTTTCACGTATCTAGATTTTCTGGAGTATCTTCGTTCATTTCGCAATTCTTACCCAGTGATTCATCCCTTCCTTCTTTCATTTTCAATTCTTACTGTGGTTCATTCAAGATTTCTCTTCCTTCGTTTATCATATCAATTTATTCGTTGCTTCAATCATACCGGTGGTTCATTAAAGACCTTCCCAAGTTTGCGCCATATCTATCTTAATCCTTTCTATGAGAATAAGTCGTATGCCAATTCCGTTGATTGTCATCAATTTAATTGGTGAAGGATAAGCATAATGTAATTCTTATTCTTGTTTCATCGAGTGAATTCAATTCCTTATTCCATAGGTTCATCAAATTCTTGATCTCGTTTGTTCTTCTTTATTTTCCGGAGTTCCAAGTTTCCACTCTATCTCGTCGCAAAGCTTCATCTAATCATTGCAAGGCTTCAACCTTATTCTTTTCATCCTTCATTCCGCTTGATCATTCTTTTGTTACCGGAGTTCTTCATGGAGGCTCTACATGATGGTTCATAAAGGATGTAATTTCTTCTCGAAGTTTTAATCTAGATTCTTTTCTAAGGAGCTCAAGTTTTCTTCATCTTGCAATCCGGAGTGCAATTCTTTCACACATATCTTTTGAGGTGGTGTTATGTCATTCTTGATAATTTCCCTTCGTGCTTCGTGATTCACAAGTTATCAAGAATGAGATATTTTAAATCCATCAACCTCTTCGTTGGAATTATCTTGGGTTATATTTCACCTAAAGCCTTCCCTAAGGATTGTTGCTATTTATGGTGCTCTTAAAGGACCCAAGTTCTTCTTTATCCTTCCGGTGAACAAGTTCCTCGTCTTCTTGTTCTTATCAATCCAATCTTGTTTTCGTTAGTGGAAGAATTTCACCTTAAGTTTTGAGATGTTTTCCATAAGCCCACAACAAGCTTACTCTTTTCATTGTTGTTTTTCCAACAACTCCATTCGACCCTTCTCCTAAAGATGCCATTTCAAGCTCTTTTGTGGCAGAAGTTGGCATTTTCTTCTCCATTCTCCTATTTCAATTATCTCTTTCTATTCTTTTGTTTCGGAGGCATCGTGATGTTGCTCTTTTCAACCAATCATCTCATTTTTCCAAAGATCATGTTCTTTTCATGCCTACCTTTTTAACGGGAGTGTTGTGCCCTTTTGCTCAGTTCTTTTCGCCTTATCAAGCCTTGCACCTCTTTTCAACCGGAGTGTTGTCTGAGATCTTTCTTACCCCTTGTTCCATTCATTCAATAGTTCCGGAGGCAGTATGTTCTGATTTCATCAAGTATCTTCTCATCTTACCAAGTTCTTATTCAATTCTTTTTCTTGTCAACCAGAGTGTTGTCAAAATTTGTTCTTCCTTGTTACTCTTCCCTACCGGAGTGCTTTCAACTTTGTTCTTCTTTGTTGCTTTCTTCCTTTCAATTTGTTCAACCTCTCAAGGCTCGTGGTTTCACTCGTTTGTCAAAGAAGCAACTTAGTTTTACCTCTCCTCTTTCTCTTCTATTGTCCCTCCGGTGCCATTCTAGATCTCGGGACGAGATCCTCTCGTAGTGGTGGAGTGTTGTGACGCCCCGAGACTGATGTGCTAGATGTCTTCCAGCCTTTCGTTGTTGTTGCCTTGTCATTGCTTGCGTGTCATGCATCTCATATCATGTCATCAGGTGCATTTTTTTGCATACATGTTCGTCTCATGCATCCGAGCATTTTCCCCGTTGTCCGTTTTGCAATCTGGCGCTCCTATATCCTCCGATGTCCCTTTCTACCTCTTTTCGTGTGCAGGTGTTAAACGTTTTTGGATTGTACCAAGACTTGTCATGCGGCCTTGGTTTACTACCAGTAGACTGCCTGTCAATTTTCGTGCCATTTGGACTTCGTTTCATACTCCAACGGTTAACCGAGGGACCGAAAAGGCCTCGTGTGTGTTGCAGCCCAACACCCCTCCAAAGTGGCCCAAAACCCACCTAAACTTCCTCCATCTTCTAGATCGTTCGATCACGATCGCGTGGCCGCAAAGTGCACCTCATTTGGACACTCCTAGCTCCCTCTACTTTATATATGTGATCCCCTCCAAAATCCTAGGACAAAACCCTAGTCCTCTTCCCCTCTCGCCCGCCGGACATGTCTGTCCCGAACGGACGAAATCGCGCCGCCGCCCATGGCGAATCAGCTCGCGCCACATCGCCTCCACCGCCATCCCGCCGCCACGGCCCGCCGCAGCCCACTGCCGGCTCGCCCGAGCCGCCCCGGGCCCAAGCGCACCGCGAGCCGCGCGCCGCCCGCCAACATCTCTCTTCGCCTGCGCCGGCGAGCTCCTAGCTCCGGCCACCGCCCGCCCTCGCCGCCGACGACGCCGACCTTGCCGTACTCCGCCATGCCCCGCCAGTGACGCGCCACCGCGCCATGCCATCCTCTTCGGGAGCCCCTGGATCCGGTCCTCTTCCTCCCCGATGAAGCCCCGCGACGAACGCCCGCCACCGCGAGCTCCCATCACCGGTGAACCTCGTGATCTGCCACCGCTACAGTGCCGCGTCGCCAGATCCGATCCGCGCTACAGTAAACCCTAATCCGGGGTTGACTTTCTCCTCTCTCAATAATTGTTTGCACTTGTTCATCATGCCATAACTTCCTCATCGTAGCTCCGATTCGTGCGTGTGGCATATCAAAATGTTCATCTCGATGAGTACATCATTTTGTCTCATTGCATCATTTTCATTTGAGCTCATCTTGATGCCCGAAATGCTATTGGAAGAGGGCTATGTGATGATATTTTCAGATTTGTTTCAGCAAATGCACTTTTATCATTTTTGCCATGATTAATGTGTGCATGCTATGATCCTGAGCTCTACATGTGTTTTGTAATATGCCATGTCATCTTTACAGGGGTGTAAGCCATGTATTTTTGTGATCTTTGTGGTGAATAGCACAAGCATGCAAAGTAGCTTACTCAGTGATGCTGATTTCAGGGACTTAGAATTTCACTAAGTCCTTGCCCTGTCATTATTTTTATGCCATATGTTCATGTTGTTTCCTAGTGATCCGTGCCTCTTTTGAGCATGATCAGTAAGGATGTTTTGTAGATAATGTTGTTCTCTATCCATCCATGTCTTTTTTTGCAATTATGGAGCACCCTAGCTTGAGTCAATCGAGCTCTACTTTTGCTATAAAATGTTCCTGGCAGATTGTTAACATGTTTAGCAATTTTGCCGAGCTTGTTGTTGTTGATCCGTGCATGCTATGTTGTTGGTCTTACCATGTCTAGCTTCTATGCCATGTCTACTTGCTGGGTGTATGCTAAGTTTGTCATGCAGTGCCTCGTAGTGAGTGCATCGAGCTCGTAAACATGCCTACTTGTTAACTGTTTTGCCATGCTCCAGTTTTTCACTAAGTCTGAATCTGTTTATGTTTTTGCTATGTTCACATGCTTGCAATTGTATTTTCTGATCCCTTTTGGCTCATGGTCACTAAGGGAATTTTGTTGTATGCTTTGAGTAGCTTCATGCCATGCCTTGCTTTGCCATGATATGTTCCTATAGCATGTAGTTATCGTGCCCTAAACTTTGCTTCCTGTAATCTTTTGCACTGTTGCCATGCTTGTTTCAGCTTGCTATTGAGTGAATTAGCCATAGCTCAGTGTTCATGTTTTGTAAAGCATCATGAGTGGATCCCTGCCATGTATTTTTTTGCCATGTTTGAGTGCAGTAGCTTATTTATCTAGATGCATTTAGAAGGCTACTTGCTATTTATCGCAGACCGATGCCATATTAGTTTTGCTTGTCATTTCCAAACCGTGCTTCCGATTCCGGTGATCTTTATATTGATTTCAACCAAAATCAACACCTCTTTCCAGTGGCACTCTTGGATTTCCAAGTTGAGGCCAGGTTCAATCATTCCTTTCCAAATCATGCACATGCATCACATGCCGCATCCGGCATATCATGCCATGTTCATTTGTTGGTTGTTTACTATGTTGTGTGCTTCTTTCCGGTGTTGCTTATTCGGGTTGGTTCCGTTAACGTCACGTTTTTGAGGAACCGTTCGACTACGTCTGCTTGTCTTGTTCATGGACTCGTTCTCCTTCCTTGCGGGATTTCAGGCAAGATGACCATACCCTCGAAATCACTTCTATCTTTGCTTGCTAGATGCTCGCTCTTTTGCTATGCCTATGCTGCGATACCTACCACTTGCTTATCATGCCTCCCATATTGCTAAGCCAAGCCTCTAACCCACATTGTCCTAGCAAACTGTTGTTTCGCTATGTTACCGCTTTGCTCAGCCCCTCTTATAGCGTTGTTAGTTGCAGGTGAAGATTGGAGTTTGTTCCTTGTTGGAACATGGATAGTTTTTTTTGGGATATCACAATATCTCTTATTCTAATTAATGCATCTATATACTTGGTAAAGGGTGGAAGGCTCGGCCTTATGCCTAGTGTTTTGTTCCACTCTTGCCGCCCTAGTTTCCGTCATATCGGTGTTATGTTCCCGGATTTTGCGTTCCTTACACGGTTGGGTTATAATGGGAACCCCTTGACAGTTCGCCTTGAATAAAACTCCTCCAGCAATGCCCAACATTGGTTTTACCATTCGCCACCTAGCCTCTTTTTCCTTTGGGTTCCGCGGACTCAAGGGTCATCTTTATTAAACCCCCCGGGCCAGTGCTCCTCTGAGTGTTGGTCCAAACTAGAGCCCCTTGCAGCGCCAGCTCGGGGAAACTCAAGGGCTGGTATTAGTTGTACGGATTGCTTATCCGGTGTGCCCTGAGAATGAGATATGTGCAGCTCCTATCGGGATTTGTCGGCACATTCGGGCGGTGTTGCTGGACTTGTTTTACCATTGTCGAGGCTGTCTTGTAGTCGGGATGCCGAGTCTGATCGGATTGTCTTGGGAGAAGGAATATTCTTCGTTGACCGTGAGAGCTTGTGATGGGCTAAGTTGGTCCCCTGCAGGGATTTGATCTTTCGAAAGTCGTGCCCGCGGTTATGGGCAGATGGGAATTTGTTAATGTCCGGTTGTAGAAAACCTGAAACTTAATCCTAATTAAAATACATCAATCGCGTGTGTAGCCGTGATGATCTCTTTCCGGCGGAGTCCGGGAAGTGAACACGGTGTTGGAGTAATGTTTGACATAGGTTGTTCTAGGATCACTTCTTGATCATAGTTGTTCGACCGTGCTTTTGCCTTCTCTTCTCGCTCTCTTTTTGCGTATGTTAGCCACCATATATGCTAGTCGCTTGTTGCAGCTCCACATCATACCTTTTCCTTTCCTATAAGCTTAAATAGTCTTGATCGCGAGGGTGTGAGATTGCTGAGTCCCCGTGACTCACAGATACTTCCAAAACCAGCTTGCAGGTGCCGATGATACCGTGTAGGTGACGCAACCAAGCTCAATGAGGAGCTCGATGAAGATCTTGTCCTTTGTGTTGTTTTGTTCTAGTTGATCAGTAGTGGAGCCCAGTTGGGGTCGATCGGGGATTTGTATAGCTTTTGGGGTAGTCTTCTTTTATTTTGGTTTTGTAGTTGGACCTTGTGTGTATCTGGATGATGTAATGCTTTATTCATTTATTGTTTAAAGTGGTGATTGTAAGCCAACTATGTATCTCTTTCCCTTATGTATTACATGGGTTGTTGTGAAGATTACCTCACTTGCGACATTGCTTTCAATGCGGTTATGCCTCTAAGTCGTGCTTCGACACGTGGGAGATATAGCCGCATCGAGGGCGTTACAAACTCTCAATGAAATCACCAATGTCGGTGTCAAAACCAGCAGATCTCGGGTAGGGGGTCCCGAACCATTCGTCTAAGGATCAAAGGTAGTAGGAGATAGGGACACGGTGATTACCCAGGTTCGGGCCCTCTTGATGGAGGTAATACCGTACGTCCTGCCTGATTGACTTTGATGAGTGTAGGGGTTACAAGAGTTGATCTACCATGAGATCATACTAACAAAACCCTAGATGTCTAGCCTCTATGATTATGATTGCCTCTAAGAACTAAACCCTCCGGTTTATATAGACACCGGAGGGGGCTAGGGTTATACAAAGTCGGTTTATAGAGAAAGGATTCTTCATATCCGCACACCAAGCTTGCCTCCTACACCAAGGAGAGTTCCATCTGGACACGGGGGAAAGTCTTCCATCTTTTATCTTCATGGCCCATCAGTCCGGCCCACGTCACATAGCCCGGACGCCCGAGGACCCCGTAATCCAGGACTCCCTCAGCAGGCTTGGTCAGAGGAGTACTGCACCCAACTTGGTTAGCAAATCCAGTGGTGGTACGCAAAAACAATGGGAAGTGGAGACTTTGTATTGACTTGACTGGCTTAAACAAGGCATGTCCAAAGGATCCCTTCCCTTGTCGTGCATCGATCAGATCATTGACTCCACTTCAGGATGTGATTTGCTCTCCTTCCTTGACGCATACTGCGATTACCATCAGATCTTCATGGCTAAGGAATATGAAGAGAAATCGGCGTTTATTACCCCATGTGGCACGTACTGCTTTGTACGAATGCCTTTCGGGTTAGAAAGCATCGGTTCTATGTTTACAAGAGCTGTGTAGATTGGTTTTGAGTCTCAGCTACACAGAAACATAGAAGCCTACATGGATGACATAGTGGTCAAGACCAGACATAAGTCTACACTCATTCAAGATTTGGAAGAAACCATTGTGAACCTGCGAAAGATCAACTTGAAGCTCAACCTAGAGAAATGTGTGTTTGGTGTTCCATCCAGCAAGCTCCTTGGGTTCTTCGTATCCCAGAGAGGGATAGAAGCCAACCACAACAAGATCAAAGCAATAGAGAAGATCCAAGCCCCAAAAACCGTCAAAGATGTGAGGTGTCTGGCAGGCTCTGTTGCCGCGCTGCACACACTGTCAGGTTCGCGCAAGCAAGCCCCCTACCTGGCATGCCAAAGATGTCGCAGGATATCCGCGGCCACCTATGGGACCGGGAGGCCCCTTGCTGGCTCGGCAGGGGAGGTTGCGTTGCACGAAGAGCAGAATAGCGTACGACAGTGTGGCAGAGAGCACACAAGCAATTTACCCAGGTTCGGGCTGCCGCGGGGCGTAAAACCCTACTCCTGCTTTGGTGGATTGATGGTGGAATGGAGGTGTTGAAGCATAGTACACTTGCCCGGCAATGGTTGCCTTAGGGCAGTAGCGACTACGTGCGTATGGGGGTGAGGGTTCATCAACTTTCAAATCCTTTTTACGGTTGCCATGGGCCTTCTTTTATAGATTAAGGGGTCAGCACAATGGCAAAGTAGTAATTATGCATTGATATGATAGCAAGCAGTGCTATCATACCTAACTCTATGGGCTGACAGGGCACATTAAATGCATCGCTTAGTGTCACATCACTGGTTGCCGGCGAGGCTTGCCGGGCTATCTTGCCAGCTCCGCGCTTGTTCTCTTGACACGTCGCAGGAACGGGTGTCATCTATGGGTTTCTCCTGTAGGAAACGGCTACCATGTGCCGAATGGCTACCACTTAAACATCTTGCGGCTTCACACCACACTGATGGACGACGTGGGTCGTGCTGGAGTGGTTGGTGAGCTGGTTTTACCTCCGCAAGACACGGTAGCCCCTACCGGGGCGTCTCGGACGCCTGCTTCTAGGGGTGGCCTGGCCTCTTGTCGGGCTCACCTGCCTGGCAAAGCAGGCCTCCTCTTGGCGATGTCTTGCTTCTCTCGCTTGGCCTTAGTCTCTCTAAGCTGCATACTGGATCTCCGAATCTCTTGATTCCTTGTATCCTAGCTTGGGTTGGTGCTTCAACCTTACCCTCGTGCCTGTGCACAGTTTGGGCAATAGAACCGGGCTTTGTTGCACCGACAGAAACCCCTGGGCCTGCCCCGAACGCACTGCCGAGCATCATCGGGGTAGGGCCTAATAATTGCTGAAGGGGTCTGCTCCTTGAGGTCTCCTTGCTTCTTCATCAGCCTTGATTTCGGGCCAGTTTTCGGTTTCCCCGCGCGTTGTGTAAAGCCAGTAGTGGTGGGGCTACTCCAATGATGGCCCGTGAATGACTTTAACGCACGGGGTAGAAACTGCCAATTTACTCTTCCCACAGCGCGCCCTTAAACTTGGCCACGTATGCTGCATGCATCATGAGAGGTAGGTAACGAAGACGCGTGGTGCGGGAGAGCATCATGGTGAGGGCCCGGTCATCTTGAATTAATTTAGGAGGACGGTGGCCACCCGTTGATGGAGCAGCTGCCCTCCCCGCTCGGCCTATAAAATGGAGGGGCAGAGTCATCCATCTTCGCATTCCACCTCTTATTACCTTTTTCTTTTGCTGGCTATGTCGAATAGAGGGGCCTAGGGCCAGCCCCGGGCTCTTGCTTGGGATCTTCCCTGGATCTGAGAGGTAGATTCAGGAGGCGTGGCGCCCATGTCGGGAGTGGCAACCCCGGTGCTTGCCACCACGTCGCCCGTGGCCTTGACTTCAGTGGGAGGGGACACGAACAATTGCACGCCGCGGTCTAAAGCGGGCATGACGTGCGGGAGTCGGCCACTCCCTGTTATGCTTCCTCTTGCGGCGCTGGGGGGAGGAACCATGGAAGAGATTTCTCGCTAATATGGGGCGAATCTAGCTTCTCCTGGGCGTCGTCCTTCTGTCGCGCAGGAAGGCTCCCTGCTCTCACATGCGTCCTCGAGACGTGCGACGACTTCTGACGCCAGGGCTCCTGGGGACGACCATGCTCTCTGTGGGAGGGCCTAGAGAGCATGACGTCTAGTGTGATGGTCGCGCTGAGGTCTTCGGATGGTATTGATGCGGATGGTAGCGGCTACCCATGACGCTTCAGGAGCGGGGATGACCGTTCCAACGAGTCGTGTTTGCCGGTGACTCCGTGTCTTCCATCCGGTCCTCCGACAGCGTCATCATCCATGCTTGCACTCCGGTTTCTTCCTCCCTGTCGAGGAGAGGCACCGTCTTGATCCTGGGGAGGCGCCAAATCTTAGCCATGCCCGCATCTGGTCCCTTTGACCTCTTCCTGTAGGAGATGGACAGGGGCAAAGGCGTAACGGGGCACTTATGCTTTTCTTAATCTTAAACCTGTAGGCAATTGCCAAATTTTAATTCAAATAATGTAATCCCTTGAGTCCAACTTTGTGTCCTGTAATGCTTGTACTTGTATTAGGATATGAATGAAAAGATGAACCTTGCCGGGAACTCGAGCATGTGTACATCCAAGCAGAGGTGGAATGCCTCTTTACTGTAAATAAACGAGTTTTCCCCGGTAGGATATCCTGTCGGCACCCTCTTTATCTGTCGGAGAGCTGTGTCTGCCGGGGAACAGACAGAGGGGCCAGCCCCACGCCAACTTCTTTTTACCAAAGGCCACTACAACCATCCTGACTGAAGCAACGTTCGAGTCATGGATGGGAGCACCTAAGTCACAAAAGAGAGGCGAGGTTTTCTCATACAAATTTATAGCTTTACAGAACACTAACGGACAGGAGGTAGAACTTATCAGTTTGGCTTGTCGAGGATCCCTGTGCCGGGCAGTCTTCTCAGTCTTTGTCGAAGCCAAGTCCACGGCAAGAACCTGTAACTTCATGCAGATGAGAATGAATGCAGGATGCGATCCTATCTATATGCATATGCAAATGCTTATGAAATGCTTATGCAATGATCTTGGTGTGCTCATGCATACATGCAAGCAATCTTAGTAGGGGGGCCCTACAGCGCTTCTTTGTTTTCTCTTGTGCGGTGTCATCGCCCCGGCTTCGTACAAGGGGTTACATGCAGCTGAGGCAAGGCCTATAGAAAAGGGTGGCTGCCAGGCAGGGCCCAATAGCCGGGCCTTACGGGTAGTACTTGCGGAGATGCTCAATATTCCATGAGTTTTGCAAGTGAGTGCCATCTTCGGTCTCCAGATGGACTGCGCCAGGTCTGGTGACTCGTACCAGCCGGGAAGGGCCGTCCCACTTTGGTGATACCTTGTTTGTACCCTTGGCGGACTAAACGCGCCAAAGGACAAGGTCACCTTCCTCAAAACACCGGGCATGAATCCTGCGGTTGTGATAGCGACGCAGGGCATGCTGGTAGCATGTAGCATGCGTAGCAGCCCAGAGACGGTTCTCCTCGAGTAGCACAGCATTGTCATGCCGGTGCTGATCTTACGCTACTTCATTGTAAGCAAGCACTCAAGGAGCCCCGTAAATGTGTTTTGTGGGGATAACTGCTTCTGCGCCGTAGACCAGGGAGAAGGGAGTCTGCCCGATAGCTTGGTTAGGTGTCGTTCTGAGGGACTAGAGAACTACCGACACCTCCTTGATCCACCGCCTATCATGCTTCTGAAGTGTATCAAAATTTCTTGTCTTGAGTCCACGTAGCACTTTAGCGTTCGCCCTCTCAGCATGTCCATTGCTCCGGGGGTGTGACACTGAGGCGAATGAGATCTTGCATCTCAGGGTACGAACATATTGTATGAAGGCATGGCTCGTGAACTGGGTGCCATTGTCGGTGATGATCCTCGCCGGAACTCCAAAACGATACACCAATTCTTCCAAGAACTTGATAGCTCACTGAGCAGGCACCTTTCTCATGGCAGTCACTTCCAGCCATGTTGTAAACTTGTCGATAGCAATGAACAAGAATTCAAATCCTCTGATTGCTCAGGGGAAGCGGCCGAGAATATCGAGCTCCTAGACTGAAAATGGCCATGATTGAGGGGTTATGTGAAGGGCTTGGGCAGGCATGTGTGTTTCTTGGAATGGAACTGGCAGGCTTCACATGTCGTGACGAGCTCGACCGCATCTTGGAGGGCTGTGGGCGAATACGATCCTTGCCGGAATGCTTTCCCAACTAATGCTCTTGATCCAATGTGGGAGCCGCACATTCCTCTGTGAATATCAGCCAGCAGTTCCATTCCATCCTCCCGGCAAACACACTTGAATTTCACACCGTTGGCCCTCCTACTGTTTAGAGTGTCATCTACAAACTAATACATACTAGCCCTCTAGGCTACTCTTTCAACGTCATCTTGGTTGCCGGGGAGTTCTCTGGTCTGGAGGAAGTGGACAATGTGCCATGCCCAAGTTGGAGCCTGGGGCTCGGCAACGAGGATAGCGGCTCCTCCTCTGCTGCGGGAGCACTAGCCTCGTTCGCGGGGTCCATGGGCCCAGCTGGAGGGGCTGGCCAGTAGGTTGTAAGGAGTTGTTGAGGTGGAGCTCCGCAAGAAGGCCGCCATGGCCGCCCGGACCTTAGTGCAAGTGGAGCTGGCATCTGCCTGTGTCGAGCTGTCTTCTCTTTGGTAGTGGGTCGCCAGCGCCGAGTCCTCCATGCAAGAGGGCAGGGAGGAGGCACTCCGGCATCGGACGCTGGAGCGCGAGCACGCCCCTATGCTCCAAATTCTCCAGATCAGGGTCAACGTGGCGCTGGGCGCTATTTGCAATGAAGAAGCCCCTCATCCCGACTTAGGTGACTACGCCTTTCACCTTGTTTTCTTCATTGACGTGGTCACACGCCTGGAGAACCGATCCGAGAGGGCTCGCGTGCTTGTCGAAGAGAGGAGATGATGCCTGCTCCGGCATGCGTTCTCTCGTGTCTTCAGTTATCTCCAGAACACCTACCCCAACTTCGATTTCAACACCGCCATTGCTCCTGTGCTCGAGGCCATCCGGGGTGACCTGACACACTTGGTGGAAGACAAAGTGGACGCCCTATTCAGGGCCTTCACCTCCGAGGATGACGCGGTGGTGGTCACTGTGGATGAAGGCGGCATGGTGGATGATGGCGATGGCAGCGACGATGCTGGTGACGATGGCGACGACGATGCCGGTGACGATGACGGAGACATCGACGATGGTGACAGCGACGCCATTGATGCGTCCGGGGTGACCCGGAGGACGCGGTGAGATAAATTTCTGATTGAACCCGCACTTCCTTGTCGTTGACCCTGCATATGAAAGCTCGGGCACGACCTTGAAGGTTGTTAGAGCATTTTGGGAGGGGAAGCCCCTCATGTAAACAGATTAGTGTTTTTGTTCTTTATGCTAGGCGAAAGAGGTGTTTTGATAAATCCGCGAGTCCTACCGTGAGCCTACTGCTATAGTTTGCCTTTGTCCAGGACAGTTCCGGACCGGGCCACGAGGTCTTTAGTTCCAGAGGAGCTTGCCGATCTGCCCGAGAGGGCCTTGCAAGAAGCGAGCGTTAGCCATGGAAGGACGTGTCTGCAGCACACGCGCGCCGTGCCCAGCCCCCGCTCGTGAGCAGCTCGCGAAGGGGGAGGCAGCAGGGGTGAACCCCAAACCAGGGCAAGGAACCAAATCGCAAGAAATCGCATGAACAAGAAAAGACACCCCCGCGCTTATCAACAAAAATTCAGCTTCAACTTAAATCCAAAGCTAGAAAACAGGGCTACAAAAAGATAGATTGAAAGCAAATGGCAGCGTCCGGCACCTAGACTAGTCTTCTTGTCTTCTGACCAGTGCGGAGCTAAGTGTTGCCACTAGTCGTAGGAGGGAGCCCCCAAGGCCCGATGGCGGCACTCCTGAGACTCCGGGGCATGTACAACCCCACTCATTATTACGTGAGAGTGTCACGAGCACAGATCTTCATAGGCGCGAGCCTTACTTCATATCGCCACACGAGGGCCCCGCCTTGCGCCACCCTCGACCACCATAGGGGGCGACCGATAACCAGGACGACACCAGTGGGCAAAGGGGACGCCAGCAGCGCCCCCGGCAACCACGGGTCATCTGCCTGGGGAAGGCTCGCCGGCACCTCCCCGGCAGAGGGCCTACCTTCAGGGCAGAGGGCCTACTACTAGGGAAAAGCCTAGCAGCAGCGCGGGTTTTAGGCCTATCAGTAGCGCGGGGCGATGCGCTACTGATAAGGCGCTACAGCTAACATATAGCAGTGGCGTGCCTCCGCCCACGCTACTGCTAAATCGACTTAGTAGTAGCGACTTCGCGGAGGAGCGCTACTGGTAATTACGAGTAGCGCTTCTCCCAGCCCGCACTACTACTATTATTCCGTATTTTATTTCATTTTGTATTCATACACCTCTATACAAGTTTTCATACAACAGCAATTTAGAGATTGTTTTTACATCATAATGAGTTATTACATCATTGGGTGAAAGAACCGTGGACTAGTTTCAAGTGGATGGACATCCACTTGAAACTAATCCGTGGTTGTTTCACGCAATGATATAATAAATATCATCATCATCATATCATTAACAACTTATCATCATAATACATCATTTTCATATAACACCTCCTCATGATCATCGTTTTGATCGATGAGACATCACATAGCAAGTTGGTCACTAGTCATAATCACAATTACTCCTCATCATCAACTCTAACACATTGTACCACATAATAAACCTATTGTACCTCATAGGACCTACTATATTCTCTTAGGACCTACTATATTCTCTATGGTAAAATAGCAAAAAACAAGATAGCCCCTGGCTCTCCATTATGGAGAATGCATATTATCTTGTCTCCAATTCTTGCCTTTTGCTTAATGTTGCTTCCAAGAACCTCCTTACGAATGTCCAAACATTTTTTCCACTCTTTGATTAGCATGTGTTCACCGGTTTTAGAAATCCGATATGCACAGGTGAGATCCGTAGGATGACCTGGCTGTATGTTCAGAACTTCAAGGCGACCATTGTAATACATCAGATGAGGCACACAATCCATCGGGATTTTCTGTTGAAAAACATAGTAATAACTTCCTAGTTAGCAATGATGTACTAGTTTTAGAACTATGCAAAAGATGAACGGATGTCGTAATAGTAAAAAATCTTACCAGGGTATCTCCATAGAAGTTATCGTGGTTCAACACGTGCACTAGTGGCACGTATTCACCATAATTTGGAGGAGTTCGATAATAGGTATTGTAATTCTCAAAGAAAGTACAAAATGTGATCAGATGATTTTTCTCCTTATAAGTTAATTCGGAGTCATCAGTGTAGTGGGTTTTGTCTACCATCTTCTGCACATTCTTTGAAGAATGAAAATAAGCTGTCAATGGAAATAAGCTGTCAACTATTTTGGAATAAATAATATAAATTAGTTAATAACTATGTTTATGAAACTCACATAGCGGTAGAATCAGAAGCGTATCAACAAGGACCCAAATGTCCATATTGTTTTGCTCGATGTCAGGATCACCAAGATCCATGGTGACAATCATACCCTCATAAAAACCATATATTTTGCAAAGTGCTTCACAATTTTGGCAACCGAAATGGGTTACGCTCCGAGAATTGTACAGATTTACTTCATAATCCATATCATGATGGGTCCTTAGGTGTATTTTCTTTGTTTCAAAATTTTCATGGTCTTCAAAACCCATCCTCTCCAAGACATAGCGTCTTGCATGGCATGGGATAAGCTAGTCGAATTGTAAAATATGAAAATTAGACGTTGGAATAGTTGAAGTCGTGCTTAATTACAAAAAAACACTTGTTGTTGCGTACCATTTCAACATCGAAGGTCTCCTCGAGCTTAATGCTGAAGCGCCGATCTTCTTCCAGCTCAATGAACATGTCGCATATACCTCGATCATCGTGGCACCAGCTGCACTCCCCCGGGATACTGTCGTTGTCCGAGTATGACATTTCCTACGTTCATAATTCAAAGATTAAACTTGTACAATTAAATATATGTACTAAAAAACCTAAATTAGATCATTATTTTTCGAGAAAATCCAGGCCACTCGATATTTCCTACATATTCTAGCACAAGTCATGCCAGAATTCACGGAAAAATCCGGCATGATCTTTGCTAAAAAAGGACATATCGAGCGCCTGAAATTTGCCGGAACGGAAATTAATCAACACTCCGGCAAAACATAGGCCACTCGGAGGTGTAAACTAAACATGAACGGCCACTTGGGCCACAACATATCCTATTTGAGCAAATATGACATGTTCAACTAGTTTTATTAATTCAACTAGTTCTTACTAAATATAAACTTACTATAAATAGAAAAAAACTAGTTCTTTCAAAAATAAAGTAGTTCAACTAGTTATATTAATTATCTTACTAAGAATACATTAGTTCTATTAATTCAACTAGTTCAACTAGTTTATTAATTTACTTACTAAACTAGTTCAACTACAACTAAAGTAGTTCAACTAGTTTATTAATTTACTTACTAAAAATAAAATAGTTGCTTTAACTAAAAAAATAAACTAGTTCTATTAATTTTCGTACTAAAAATAAAATAGTTGTATTAACTCAACTAGTTCAATTAAGCACTTACTATGAATAAAAATAAACTAGTTTTTACTAAAAATAAATTAGTTCAACCAGTTATATTAATTTTCTTACTAATTCTATTAAACACTTACTTAAATTTAACCCTAACTAATTTGATGAACTCTAAAATTTAATCCAAACTAATTCGATGAACTCTAAAACTAATTCTACTTAACAACTACTGCCATAATTAGCATCTAATTTGATGAACCCTAAATAATTAGATGAACTCTGAAATTTAACCCTAAGCACCCTAGCTAGGCAGAGGTTGGGGAGGAGGAGGGCGTACCCACCTCTGGCGCCGGCGGAGTTAGGGAGAGGGGCACGCGGCGTCGAGGTTGGGGACAGGGTCGGGGCGGCGAGCGCACGGCGGAGGGAGGCGATGTAGGGGGGTGTCGAGGTCGGGGTCGGGGGTGGCGTCGAGGTCACGGTCGGGGGTAGGGGCGGCATCAAAGGTGTGCGGAGAGTGACGGGTCGCGCTCGGCGGCCGATGACGATGCAGGGCGGCAACAGTGGAGGAGTAGGGATTTGGGGGAAGTGGCCGTGGGGAAGAACGAACCGCGCGGTTAATTAAGTTAAAAGTAGTAGTAGCGCGTTCCAGGAAGTGCGCTGCTGCTACGGTAGCTATAGCGCGTTTCCTAACAAGCGCTACTGCTATTCCTTCTCTTTTTTATTTGCTTTCAATTTAATTTATTTTCATTAGCAGTAGCGCCTTTGTCCGTAAACGCGCTTCTACAAAACAAGTAGCGGTAGCACGGTTCCACGTAGATCGCTACTACTATGTGTAGCCTATCGGCTACACCGTGGGAATTTTAGTAGTAGCGCTTTTGTACTCGGGCGCGCTACTGCTATAATTGTATCTGTAGCGTGCTTTTAAATACCGCGTTGCTGCTAATTAGCACCAGTGTGCGTTTTTATCCCACGCTACTGCTAATGTTCTGTGTATAAGGTTTTCCCTAGTAGTGTCCATATATGTCCGTGGAGGTTAAGGAGGGTTTTTTTATCAAACGAGTTACGACGGCACATAAGTGGCCATTATAGCTGACTACCCCGGCCTTCTCGCTTCTTCTCACCTAAGTACCCTGGAGATGTCTCCTCAGAAAGAGTTTTCTTATTGCGCTTCACCCATTGTATTGTCTCGTATTTTAAAGGGGCGGCACTCGTCTCACCGCTCCACACCAGAGGCATCCCTTAAAATAGGGGATCCCACACAAGGTGGGTCTTCAAAGAGAAAGGCAGATGGCGACACTGCCCAGCCTTCGTCGAAGAGGTGTGGTTTCTAATATGCCCCATGGCAATCATACCGAATTGTGATGTTCCTTACTGCACCATATTTCAGGAAGAGCATTCGCTAGACTATATCTGGAGACGTCGCCGGACATATGTCCAATAATCCGACCCCGGACCCTGCCTCCAGGGCTAGAGCTAATGCGGAAGCAATGCCGGATTGTCCTCTATCCGATGATTCGGATAATGTATCTGTCACCAACTCCGAAGTGGAGAGTGCCATGACCATCGGCGCCGGAGGGCCGCTATGCGCGACCCCAACTTTACTAAAGATGCATTTAATGCCTTCAGGTCGGCGGATGCATACATCCAAGCTACTCAGCACGGGTTTGTTGGAGCCACTTACCAGCTTTCAAAGGACATGAAGGTAAGATCGTACTGCGTAGATTTAATAATCATGTACCAGTAGCCCCTGAGACTTTAAAAAAGTTGAAGCAGCTGATTTTAAGGATCGTTGTATAATCAGGTACGCACGGAGAAGAACAACATGTTGTCAGAGGAGCTGGAAAATTGTCGGACCCAATTAACTACTATTATCGCCGAACTTGAGAAGTCCAAGGAGGCACTGACTGGTAATGTCCCCTCCTGCCCGGAAAATATGATCATGTGCCAGTAATGTTTTTTCAGATGAACACCGTTGTATTTATGATGGCAGGATCACCGGGTCAGCTGGAAGAGAAACTGAAGGCCGCGCAAGTGGCTAAAATACATGCTAAAAGGCAAGAGGCCGCTGGTCAGCATGTACTGACACGGACCAGGAATGAAAAGAATAAGCTACAGGACGCCAACACCCAGCTAGGCGAAGAGCTGAAAGATGTGCAAGCTCAACTGGCGGAAGCCTTGAAGGAGAACCAAAAGCTGAGAGGCGGCATATCCAGTATGCTTTTTAACCTACTTCTGCAGAGCTTGCTAATGCGAATCCTAACAAGCTTATTGTTGTAGGTGTGCTGACTAGGCAGCCGAAAGAAGAGGTGTCCAGATTTCAGGGCGACCTGGTACAAGAGCTATCGAAGGTGCACGAACGAGCCCAGAAAGCAATGAGAAACGTCGTGAAGGCTTTATGGCCAGTCGATTCTCCCCTAGGAAGTATGGAGGAACTCGTTAATTTGTTCAAGGGAGCTTGGTGTCGTTTTTGTCTATGGAAGATATCGGCCTACCGAGAAGGTGCGCGGGAAGCCTAGGCCATGGTGAAAACACGGTACACCGGACATGATCCAAATCATATGGCGCGAGTCGGACCTCGAGGATCCAATGGACAGGAAATTCTGGTCAGCTTGGTGTACGACGAAGTGAAGATAGCCGCCAAGTTTGCTCAGCAGGATTGTAAGCTAGACAACCTATTAGAGGGTCTAGAGGAAGAAGATGTTTTTGAGTCCCAGTAGCAATGTACTATATTGACAAACTTGTCTCCACTCGAATTTGTAAAACGATTGTCATGGCAGACTTTCTACTTCGACCTCCGAAAACTTTATGTTTGGAGTGTTTTCGAATACTATACTGCGGGTAAACACAAAGTATGTTTGGAAACTAGGCAGTCCGGTCATAGTTGCTTGAACAGCCAAGTTGTATTCGGGGAGTTATGTTATATTACAGTTGATTGTAAGAAACATCTTCCAGAGAGAATAGTTCCGTTAAGGGTTCCTTACCCTGGGCCAACATGCAATTTTTGTGCATACCGAAGCTATGATGCTAAAAAATCACAGTACATGTTATAATCTTGGGTTTTGTATTGCAACAAGGGCAGTTTGTCTTTTGCTAACCGACCAATCATTCCCTTAAGAACGATAGCTTTCGGCTTTACCCGTCTGAGGTACATGTCCGGATAACCCGGCTGTAACAATCGCAGAGGTGCTCCCTTTATGCCCTAGGTGAACAAACGGGAACGTAGGGAATAAGCACAGGAGCCAGGCAACCCTGCTTGGCAAAACCTTAAGTCATAAAGGTGCATATAATGGCGAAGAAAAGACATATGTGAGTAGACATCACATATATAGGGTGAGCTTGATGCTCGAAATATAATAATAATAATAATAATAATAATAATAATAATAATAATAATAATAATAATAAGCTTCTTATGAAAAGAAGCTCCCAGGTATTGTGAGGTATGTACATTTAAGGATGTATACCCCTCAAGTGTGCAGTTTATCCGAACACGAGCCAAAAAGTCATATAAAAACGAAAAGAAGAAAGAGAAAAGAATAAAAAAGGTAATAAACAGTGGGTTCGGACTTAGCCTAGAATCTTCGGAGTCTGGCAGCGTTCCATGGGTTTGGCTCCAAGCGATTGTCTGATGCATTACGAAGGCGATAGGCTCCTCCAGTGAGAACTTCATCTGTAATGAAGGGACCCTCCCATTTGGGCTTGAGCTTGTCCTTTTTCTTCTCTGGTAGGTGTAGAATGAGTTCACCAACATTGTAAGTCTTGGCCCGCACTTCTCTGCTTTGGTATCTTAGAGCCTGTTGTTGGTAGAATGCTGAGCGAGCTTTTGTGACATGGCGCTCCTCCTCCAGACCATCTAAGTCATCTTGCTGATCAAGCTCGGCTTCTTTCTCCTCATACATGCGAACTCGAGGTGAGTCATGGATAATGTCGCAGGGCAAGATGGTCTTTGCGCCATACACCATAAAGAACGGTGTGTATCGGTCGTGCGATTGGGCGTGGTCCACAACCCCTAGAGTATAGAGTCTAGCTCCTCAACCCAGTGTTTATATGACTCCTATAAGGATCGCACTAGTCTGGGTTTAATGCCGCTCATTATCAAGCCATTAGCCCGTTCAACATGACCGTTTATTTGAGGGTGACAGACGGAGGCGTAATCGAGCTTGATGCCCAGATTAGCGCACCAGGATTTTACTTCGTCGGCTGTGAAGTTAGAGCCGTTATCGGTGTGATGCTGTGTGGGACACCATAACGGTGTACGACACCGTATATGAAATCTATCACTAGTCCGACTTCGACCGTTTTAACCAGCTTGGCCTCTATCAATTTAGTGAATTTATCCACCATGACCAACAGATATTTTTTCTTGTGGCTTCCCCCTTTAAGGGGTCCGACCATGTCAATCCCCTAGACCGCAAAGGGCCAAGTAATGGGTATTGTGTGTAGGGCGGTAGGCGGCATGTGGCTTTGGTTGGCGAAAAGCTGGTATCCTACACAACGCTGGACGAGGTCTTGCGCATCTTCTCGGGCCCTATGCTAGAAAAATCCCATTCGGAAGGCCTTACTTACAAGGGCCCGAGGTGCGACATGATGACCACCAAGACCAGCATGAATTTCGGCCAAGAGTTGCCGCCCTTCCTCTTCAGAGATACACCTTTGAAGGACTTCGGTAGGACTTTTCTTGTAGAGCTCTCCTTCATGAACCTTGTAGGCTTTTGAGCGTCAGACGATGCATCAAGCCTCATTCTGGTCCTCGGGGAGCTCTCGCCTATTGATGTAGGCCAGGAAGGGTTCGGTCCATGGAGCGATTATTGCCATGATTGCATCGGTCGATGGTGTTGGTTCGGTGGCCGAGTCCCCGATGATATCGGGATCATGTTCGTCATCTGGGGGTATGATCGGATCCGGACTGGTGTTGCTGCTCTCGTCCTGCCATACCATGGATGTCTTGAAGAGCCTTTCCATGAATTTGTTAGGTGGGATGGGGTCACGCTTAGCCCCGATATGAGCGAGGATGTCTGCTACTTGATTGCTCTCTCGGGCCACATGATGAAACTCAAGCCCCTCAAACTGAGCTGATATTTTGAGTATAGCATTGCGGTAAGCCGCCATCTTCAGATCTTTGGCATCAAAATCTTCGTTTATTTAGGATATTGTGAGATTTGAATCCCCGCGCACCTCAAAGCATTGAATGCCCATAGAGACAGCCATCCGAAGACCATGCAATAAGACCTCGTATTCGGCTGCGTTATTAGAGTCCGTATACAGTATTTGGAGCACGTAACGGACTGTATCTCCTGTACGGGATGTTAGGACGATGCCAGCCCCAAGTCCGGCTAGTATTTTAGAGCCACCGAAGTGCATCACCCAGTTGGAATACGTGTCGTACTCTTTAGGGAGTTCGGCCTCTGTCCATTCTGCGACGGAGTCAGCCAACACTTGAGATTTAATTGCTCGGCGTGGTTTGTATGTTATTTCAAATGGTAAGAGGTCAATAGCCCATTTGGCAATCCGTCAAGTGGCATCCCGATTGTTTATAATATCATTGAGTGCTACTTCTGACGCTACCGTGATCGAGCACTCTTGAAAGTAGTGTCGCAGCTTGCGGGATGCCATAAAGACCGCATATGCTATCTTCTGATAATGCGAGTATCAGGATTTGCATGTTGTAAGGACCGTCGATACGTAGTATACTAGTTTTTGGGTTGGGAATTTGTGGCCCTCCTCTTTTCGTTCGACGATGAGCGCCGCATTCACCACCTGGTGAGTTGCCGATATGTAAAGCAACATTGGTTCACCGACGTTTGGTGCGGCCAAGATAGGGTTGCTTGCTAGAAAAGTTTTTTTTCCTCCAGTCCAGCTGTTGCAGCATCCGTCCACAGAAAGTGGTTGGTGCATCGGAGCAGGCGATACAAAGGCAATGCCTTTTCTCCTAGTCTCCAGATAAAACGGCTCAATGCAGCCACACGCCCGGCTAGTTTTCGGACCTACTTGAGGTCAGTTGGTGTTGCCAATTGTGACAGGGCCCAGATTTTGGCTGGATTTGCTTCAGTTCCTCTATTGGAGACAATAAACCCGAGCAGTTTGCCGACGGGAACACTAAAAACACAATTTTCTGGATTGAGCCTTATGTCATATGTTCAGAGGTTGTCAAACGTGAGGTGTAAGTCGTCCACCAATGATTCAACATGCTTGGTTTTGATGACTACGTCATGTACACATGCCTTCACAGTCTTGCCGAATTGTTTTTAAAGGCATGTTTGAATCTTGCATTGGTAAGTGGCGCCAGCGTTCTTGAGCCCAAATGGCATAGTGTTGAAGCAAAAAGGCCCATACAGGGTGATGAATGCCATTGCGGCTTGGTCGGATTCCTTCATCTTAATTTGATGGTATCCGGAGTATGCGTCGAGGAAACATAGTGAATCATATCCCGCGGTTGCATCAATAATCTGTTCGATGCGAGGTAGTGGGATGCGGTCCTTAGGGCAAGCCTTGTTAAGGTCTTTGAAATCGAAAGACAAACACCAGGATTTGTCCTTCTTTGGTACCATGACCAGGTTTGCTAGCCAATCTGGATGTTTGATCTCTCTGATAAACCCGGCTTCGAGTAGGTTGGCTAGTTCCTCCCCCATAACATGTCGCTTGGGTTTAGAAAATCGCCGGAGCGTTTTCTTCACTGGCTTGTATCCCTTTAGCATATAGAGGCTATGTTCAGCCAGCGCGCATGGGATTCCTGGCATATCCGAGGGGTGCCAGGTGAAGATGTCCCAGTTCTCACGCAAGAACGCGCGCAATGCAGCGTCGACCTTCAGGTCCAACTATGCCCCAATAGAAGCTGTTTTCTTGGGATCCGTCGGGTGGACTTGAAATTTGACTATTTCGTCAGCTGGCTTGAAAGAGGTGGATTTAGGCCTTTTATCAAGAATTACGTCGTCCCTGTCCACTGTGGAACGCAGAGTGGTGAGTTCCTTGGCCGCTAGGGCTTCAGACAGTGCCTCAAGGGCCAGGGATGCGGTTTTATTTTCGGCACGGAGTGCAATGTCCGGATCACTGGAAATAGTGATAACACCATTGGGCCCAAGCATTTTGAGCTTCATATACCCGTAATGAGGTATAGCTTGAAAGCATGTGAAAGCATCTCGCCCTAACAGGGCATGATATCCACTATTGAAAGGAGCCACCTAGAAGATTATCTCTTCAGACCTATAGTTTTCTGGTGTGCCGAATACCACATCTAGTTTAATCTTCCCTGAGCATCTTGCTTCCCTGCTGGGGATGATTCCCCTAAAGGATGTATTTCTCTGCTCAATGCGACTCTTGTCCATTTGCATTTTATTGAGCGTGTCCAAATAGATGAGGTTCAGCCCGCTGCCACAGTCTATTAGCACTTTAGTGAGACGAAAGCCATCCACAATTGGGTTTAGGACCAAACCGGCTAGTGCCCAAACTGAGCGGGACCTTGGTTTGTCCTCGGCATTGAATGTGATTGATGTATCGTTCCAATGGTTTATTGCTGCTATTTGGCAGACTGCAGCCAGGTCGCGGAGCGCCCTTTTGTGCCGATTATTTGATGAGAAGGTCTCGAAGACCGTGAATACTTTGAGATCGGTGTCCTCTGAGGAGTGCTTCTCTGGGGTATTATTGGTGAGGATACCCTCGCCACTCTTGGCCACCTGCCGAAGTATCCAACATGCCCGTAGGCTGTGTGTTGGTTCGGTATTCGGCGTCATGTGTATTTGACAGGGCCTATTGAGCCATTCCTAGAAGACAGTTCTATGTCCCGTAAAGGGCTTGGTTTTCTTGTCCATGGGATGATGATCAGGTGCCACGTGAGGGTGCATCCTTTTTTCCCACCCGGGAGATGGCTTAAAGTCCTGCGGTTCCTACCAGGTTGTCTGATTTTTCCACGCGCTTTCCATTGTGCAGTACTTATGTACTATGTGTGCCAGATCTGCAAAGTGCAGTACGCGACGGTGATTGAGGGCATTAAGGATTCCCTCATCCGTACAATTGTTGCGAAATACTGAAATTGCATCGTCATCGCAGCAGTCTTTTATCTTGTTTTTAACAAGAAGGAATCTGACCCAAAAGTGATGGACTGTGTCTCGAGGCTTTTGTTGCACATACATTAGGTCGCGTATGTCCGGAGGGCCAGAATTCCTTGGAGAATATTGCTTGTGGTGGGTGGGTGGGCTTAAATTCGTAGACGGACCCACTGTGGAATCCAGAGTTTGAAGAATTTCGGAGGTTACCAACCCAGTTTCCGGAGTGTCCGGAGAAATTTTTGGCTTAATGTCTGATTTTGTACTGGGAGGACAGGGAGTGTCCTCCCAAGGACGGGTATCCGGTTTTCCGGGTGTGGAAATCCGAACGCTATTTGTTCTCAATGTAGGAGAAGAGTTACTGTTAGCTTGTTCCTCCACAACCGCTACCTGATGGGTGATTGGTGGAGTTTCAATTTCTATATGGTCTGGTTTAAGCCCAATCCGATCATAGTCAATTGAGACCCCTAGGGAGGCGGTGCAATCTAGCAGCTCATTCAAAGACGATAGATCTATCGGATCCATCTTGTCGGAGTATTCGGGGCTGATACGGAGATGGTTTTCGGTGACTTGGGGGGTTGCTTTCTGATTAACTATCGAACGGGCACCCATGGTGAAGCCGCCAAGCCGGAGGGTTTGCCCTCAAACTAAGGCTCCTTCGGAAGTGATACTGTTCTTGATGACAAGGCGAGCCATCGAGCCTTTCGACAATGGCATAGTGGATCTCTCAATTAAATCACCAATGTCAGTGTCAAAACCGGCAGATCTCGAGTAGGGGGTCCCGAACCGTTTGTCTAAGGATCAAAGGTAGCAGGAGATAGGGACACAGTGATTACCCAGGTTCGGGCCCTCTTGATGGAGGTAATACCCTACGTCCTGCCTGATTGACTTTGATGAGTGTAGGGGTTACAAGAGTTGATCTACCATGAGATTATACTAGCTAAACCGTAGATGTCTAGCCTCTATGATTATGATTGCCTCTAAGAACTAAACCCTCTGGTTTATATAGACACCGAAGGGGGCTAGGGTTGTACAAAGTCGGTTTATATAGAAAGGAATCTTCTTATCCGCACGCCAAGCTTGCCTCCTACACCAAGGAGAGTTCCATCTGGACACGGGGGAAAGTCTTCCATCTTGTATCTTCATGGCCCATCAGTCCGGCCCATGTCACATAGCCCGGACGCCCGAGGACCCCATAATCCAGGACACCCTCAGCAGGCTTGGTCAGAGGAGTACCGCACCCAACTTGGTTAGCAAATCCAGTGGTGGTACGCAAAGCCAATGGGAAGTGCAGACTTTGTATTGACTTCACTGGCTTAAACAAGGCATGTCCAAAGGATCCCTTCCCTTGCCGTGCATCAATCAGATCATTGACTCCACTTCAAGATGTGATTTGCTCTCCTTCCTTGACGCATACTGCGATTACCATCAGATCTTCATGGCTAAGGAATATGAAGAGAAACCGGCGCTTATTGCCCCATGTGGCACGTACTGCTTTGTACGAATGCCTTTCGGGTTAAAAAGCATCGGTTATATGTTTACATGAGCTGTGTAGATTGGTTTTGAGTCTCAGCTACACAGAAACATAGAAGCCTACATGGATGACATAGTGGTCAAGACCAGACATGAGTCTACACTCATTCAAGATTTGGAAGAAACCATTGTGAACCTGCGAAAGATCAACTTGAAGCTCAACCTAGAGAAATGTGTGTTTGGCATTCCATCCAGCAAGCTCCTTGGGTTCTTCGTATCCCAGAGAGGGATAGAAGCCAACCACAACAAGATCAAAGCAATAGAGTAGATCCAAGCCCCAAAAACTGTCAAAGATGTGAGGCGTCTGGCAGGCTCTGTTGCTGCGCTGCACACGCTGTTAGGTTCGAGCAAGCAAGCCCCCTATGTGGCACGCCAAAGATGTCACGGGATATCTGCGGCCACCTATTGGACCGGGAGGCCCCTTGCTGGTTCGGCAGGGGACGTTGCGTTGCACAAAGAGCAGAACATCGTACGACAGTGCGGGAGAGAGCACACAAGAAATTTACCCAGGTTCGGGCCGCCGCGGGACGTAAAACCCTACTCCTTCTTTGGTGGATTGATGGTGGAATGGAGGTGTTGAAGAATATTACACTTGCCCCGCAAGGGTTGCCTTAGGGAAGTAGCGACTACGCGCGTATGGGGGTGTGGGTTCATCAACTTTCCAATCCTTTTTACGGTTGCCATGGGCCTCCTTTTATAGATTAAGGGGTCACCACAATGGCAAAGTAGTAATTATGCATTGATATGATAGCAAGCAGTGCTATCATACCTAACTCTACGGGCTGATAGGGCACATTAAATGCACCGATTAGTGTCACATCACTGGTTGTCCGGCGAGGCTTGCCAGGCTATCTTGCCAGCTCCGCGTTTGTTCTCTTGACACGTTGCAGGAACGGGTGTCATCTGTGGGTTTCTCCTGTAGGAAACGGCTGCCATGTGGCTAATGGCTACCACTTAAACATCTTTCGGCTTAACACCACACTGATGGACGACGTGGGTCATGTTGGAGTGGTTGGTGAGGTGGTTTTGCCTCCGCAAGCCACGGTAGCCCCTACCGAGGCGTCTCGGGCGCCTGCTTCTGGGGGTGGCCTGGCCTCTTGCGGGGCTCACCTGCCTGGCAAAGGAGGCCTCCTCTTGGCGATATCTTGCTTCTCTGGCTTGGCCTTAGTCTCTCTAAGCTGCATACTGGATCTCCGAATCTCTTCATTCCTTGTATCCTGGCTTGGGTTGGTGCTTCGACCTTACTCTCATGCCTGTGCATAGTTTGGGCAACAGACCTAGGCTTTGCTGCACCGACAGAAACCCTTGGGCCTGCCCCGAATGCGCTGCCGAGCATCGTCGGGGTAGGGCCTAATAAGTGCACATGCATGATTGCTGAAGGGGTCGGCCCCTTGAGGTCTCCTTGCTTCTTCATCAGCCTTGATTTCAGGCCAGTTTTCGGTTTCCCCGCGCGTGGTGTAAAGCCAGTAGTGGTGGGGCTACTCCAGTGATGGCCCGTGAATGACTTTAACGCACGGGGTAGAAACTGCCAATTTACTCTTCCCACAGCGCGCACTTAAACTTGGCCACGTATGCTGCATGCGTCATGAGAGGTAGGTAACGAAGGTGCGTGGTGCGGGAGAGCATCATGGTGAGGGCCCGGTCATCTTGAATTAATTTAGGAGGACGGTGGCCGCCCGTTGATGGAGCAGCTGCCCTCCACGCTCGGCCTATAAAAGGGAGGGGCGGAGTCATCCATCTTCGCATTCCACCTCTTATTACCTTTTTCTTTTGCTGGCTATGTCGAACAGAGGGGCCTGGGGCCAGCCCCCGGGCTCTTGCTTGGGATCTCCCCTGGATCTGAGAGGTAGATTCGGGAGGCGTGGCGCCGATGTCGGGAGGGGCAATCCCGGTGTGCTTGCCGCAACATCGCCCGTGGCCTTGACTTCAGTGGGAGGGGATGCGAACAATTGCACGCCGCGGTCTAAAGCGGGTATGGCGTGCGGGAGTCGGCCACTCCCCGTTCTTCTTCCTCTTGCAGCACTGGGGGGGAACCATGGAAGAGATTTGCCGCTAGTAGGGGTGAATCTAGCTTCTCCTGGGCATCGTCCTTCTGTCATGCAAGAAGGCTCCCTGCTCTCACATGCGTCCTCGAGACGTGTGGCGACTTCTGACGCCAGGGCTCCTGGGGACGACCATGCTCTCTGTGGGAGGGCCTAGGGAGCATGACGTCTAGTGTGATGGTCGCGCCGAGGTCTTCGGATGGTAGTGATGCGGATGGCAGCGGCTACCCATGACGCGTCAGGAACGGGGATGACCGTTCCGACGAGTCGTGTTTGCCGGTGACTCCGTGTCTTCCATCCGGTCCTCCGGCAGCATCACCATCCACGCTTGCACTCCGGTTTCTTCCTCCGCGTCGAGGAGCGGCACCATCTTGATCCTGGGGAGGCTCCGAATCTCAGCCATGCCTGCATCTAGTCCCTTTGACCTCTTCCTGTAGGAGATGGACAGGGTCAAAGGCGTAACGGGGCACTTATGCTTTCTTTAATCTTAAACCTGTAGGCAATTGCCAAATTTTAATTCAAATAATGTAATCCCTTGAGTCCAACTTTGTGTCATGTAATGCTTGTACTTGTATTAGGATATGAATGAAAAGATGAACCTTGCCGGGAACTCGAGCATGTGTACATCCATGCAAAGGTGGAATGCCTCTTTACTGTAAGTAAACGAGTTTTCCCCGGCAGGATATCCTGCCGGCACCCTCTTTATCTGTCGGAGAGGTGCGTCTGCCGGGGAACAGATAGAGGGGCCAGCCCCAGGCCAACTTCTTTTTACCAAAGGACACTGCAACCACCCTGACTGAAGCAACGTTCGAGTCATGTATGGGAGCACCTAAGTCACAAAAGAGGGGCGAGGTTTTCTCATACAAAGTTATAGCTTTACAGAACACTAACGGACAGGAGGTAGAACTTATCGGTTTGGCTTGTCGAGGATCGCTGTGCCGGGCAGTCTTCTCAATCTTTGTCGAAGCCAAGTCCACAGCAAGAACCTGCAACTTCATGCAGATGAGAATGAATGCAGGATGCGATCCTATCTATACGCATATGCAAATGCTTATGAAATGCTTATGAAGTGATCTTGGTGTGCTCATGCATGCATGCAAGCAATCTTAGTTGGGGGCCCCTACAACGCTTCTTTGTTTTCTCTTGCGTGGTGTCATCGCCCCGGCTTCGTACAAGAGGTTACATGTAGCTATGGCAAGGCCTATACAAAAGGGTGGCTGCCGGGCAGGGCCCAATAGCTGGGCCTTACGGGCAGTACTTGCGGAGATGCTCAATATTCCATGAGTTTTGCAAGAGAGTGCCATCTCCAGTCTCCAGACGGACTGCGCCAGGTCCGGTGACTCGTACCAGCCGGTAAGGGCCTTCCCACTTTGGTGATACCTTGTTTGTACCCTTGGCGGACTAAACGCACCAAAGGACAAGGTCACCTTCCTCAAAACACCGTGCATGAACCCTACGGTTGTGATAGCGACGCAGGGCGTGCTGGTAGCATGTAGCATGCGTAGCATCTCGGAGACGGTTCTCCTCGAGTAGCATAGCATTGTCACGCCGGTGCTGATCTTGCGCTGCTTGATTGTAAGCAAGCACTCAAGGAGCCCCGTAAATGAGTTTTGTGGGGATAACTGCTTCTGCCCCGTAGACCAGGGAGAAGGGAGTCTGCCCAATAGCTTTGTTAGGTGTCGTTCTGAGGGACTAGAGAACTACCGACAGCTCCTCGATCCACTGCCTATCATGCTTCTGCAGCGTATCAAAATTTCTTGTGTTGAGTCCACGTAGCACTTTAGCGTTCGCCCTCTCAGCATGTCCATTTCTCCGGTGGTGTGACACAGAGGCGAATGAGATCATGCATCTGAGGGTACGAACATATTGTATGAAGGCGTGGCTCATGAACTGGGTGCCGTTCTCGGTGATGATCCTCGCCGGAACTCCAAAACGATACACCAATTCTTCCAAGAACTTGATAGCTCACTGAGCAGTCACCTTTCTCATGGTAGTCACTTCCAGCCACGTTGTAAACTTGTCGATAGCAACGAACAAGAATTCAAATCCCCCAATTGCTCGGGGGAAGCGGCTGGGAATATCGAGCTCCTAGACCGAAAATGGCCATGATTGAGGGGTTATGTGAAGGGCTTGGGCATGCAGGTGTGTTTTCTTGGAATGTAACTGGCAGGCTTCACATGTTGTGACGAGCTCAACTGCATCTTAGAGGGCTATGGGCGAATACGATCCTTGCCGGAATGCTTTCCCAACTAATGCTCTTGATCCAATGTGGGAGCCGCACATTCCTCTGTGAATATCAGCCAGCAGTTCCTTTCCATCCTCCCCGCAAACACACTTCAATTTCACACCATTGGTCCTCCTACTGTTTAGAGTGTCATCTACAAACTCACACATACTAGCCCTCTGGGCTACTCTTTCAGCATCATCTTGGTTGCTGGGGAGTTCTCTGGTCTGGAGGAAGTGGACAATGTGCCATGCCCAAGTTGGAGCGTGGGGCTCGGCAACAAGGATAGCGGCTCCTCCTCTGCTGCGGGAGCACTAGCCTCGTTCGTGGGGTCCATGGGCCCAGCTGGAGGGGTTGGCTGTTAGGTTGTAAGGAGTTCTTGAGGCGGAGCTCCGTGAGAAGGCTGCCATGGCCGCCCTGACCTCAGTACAACTGGAGCTGGCATGTGCCCATGCCGAACTGTCTTCTCTTCGGCAGCGGGTCGCCAGCGCCAAGTCCTCCGTGCAGGAGGGCAGGGAGGAGGCACTCCGGCAGTGGACGCTGGAGCGCGAGCACACCCCTATGCTCCAAATTCTCCGGATCAGGGCCGACGTGGCGCTGGGCGCCATTTTCAATGAAGAAGCCCCTCATCCGACTCGAGTGACTACGTCAGTCACCTTCTTTTCTTCATTGACGTGGTGACATGCCTGGAGAACTGATCCGAGAGGGCTCACGTGCTTGTCGAAGAGAGGAGACGATGCCTGCTCCGGCATGCGTTCTCTCGTGTCTTTAGTAATCTCCAGAACACCTACCCCAACTTCGATTTCGACACCTCCATTGCTCCTGTGCTCGAGGCCATCCGGGGTGACCTGGCACACTTGGTGGATGACAAATTGGATGCCCTGTTCAGGGCCTTCACCTCCGAGGATGACGCAGTGGTGGTCGCTGTGGATGAAGGCGACGTGGTGGATGATGGCGATGGCAGCGATGATGCCGGTGACGATGGCGACGACGATACCGGTGACGATGACGGAGACATCAATGATGGTGACAGCGAAGCCAGCGATGCGTCTGGGGTGACCCGGAGGATGCGGTGAGCGAAATGTCCGATTGAACCCGCACTTCCTTGTCGTTGACCCTGCATATGAAAGATCGGGCACGGCCGTGAAGGTTGTAAGAGCATTTTGGGAGGGGAAGCCCCTCATGTAAACAGATTAGTGTTTTTGTTCTTTATGCTAGGCTAAAGAAGTGTTCTCATAAATCCGCGAGTCCTGCCATGAGCCTACTGCTATAGTTTGCCTTTGTCCAGGCCAGCTCCGGACCGGGCCACGAGGTCTTGAGTTCCAGAGGAGCTTGTCGATCCGCCCAAGAGGGCCTCGCAAGAAGCGAGCGTTAGCCATGGAAGGATGTGTGCGCAGCACACGCGCGCCGTGCCCAGCCCCCTCTCCCGAGCAGCTCGCGAGGGGGGGAGTCAGCAGGGGTGAACCCCGAACCAGGGAAAGGAACCAAATCGGAAGAAATCACACGAATGAGAAAAGACACCCCCGCGCTTATCAACAAAAATTCAGCTTCAACTTAAATCCAAAGCCAGAAAACAGCGCTACAAAAAGATAGATTGAAAGCAAATGGCAGCGTCCGGCACCTAGTCTAGTCTTCTTGTCTTCTCACCAGCGCGGAGCTAAGTGCTGCCACTAGTCATGGGAGGGAGCCCCCATGGCCCGATGGCGGCACTCCTGAGACTCCAGGGCGTCTACAGCCCCACTCATTATTACGTGAGAGTGTCACGAGCGCAGATCTACACAGGCGCTAGCCTTACTTCATATCGCCACACGAGGGCCCCGCCTTGCACCACCCTCGACCACCATAGGGGGCGACCGATAACCAGGACGACACCAGGGGCAAAGGGGACGCCAGCAGCGCCCTCGGCAACCACGTGTCCTCTTCCGGGGGACGGCTCGCCGGCACCTCCCTGGCAGAGGGGCTACCTTCGGGGCATGTCTTGCTCCGTGCAATGCGGGGAGGGGTCTTGCTCCTGGCTCCTCCCCGGCAGCCCCTAGTGCGCTCCCCCTGGCGGAAGGGGGGCCACTGAGCTGGGGGCGCTGTCTACCACCATGACCTGATCCTCCTGTGACCCATGTTTAGCGTAAGCTTGCTCCTGAGAGATTAGTGGTACCCTGTAGCTGTTGTTGCTGGCATGGTTGGTGAGGCTTCCGGGGGCCTCCTGGAAGGCCCCAGCTTCTAGTGCCTCCTCCTCCCATCTTGGCTCGAGGAACGAGCTGGGGTCGTCTTCTAGTGAGTACTCCTGGTCCATCATGCGGGGTACGTAGGCCTCCGAGGCCGTCGCCTCGAAGACCTTGCCATAGTGCCCCACGCTCCATGTCGCTCGACCCAGCGCAATGCCCAGAGGAAGGTAGGGCGGCATCCCGCCAGGGCCGTAGGCAGCGACGCTCATACTTGCGCTCGTTGGAGGTGGCGAGGGTGCGATTGGGCGTCCAGTGCCATTCGCCACGACAGTGTCGATGGATCCCAGAGGCACGCCCGGGGGCGCGCGGGTGCGGCGAGGCCCGCCATGTGATCCGACCGCGGCATGAGGTGTAAGTAGGGAGCATAAGGGAGGCGCTCTTGAGGCCGCGACGTCCAGTAGTTCGGCGGCGCGCTCCAGCCGTGCATCTCGGCCGCTCTACATCAACCAGCATCGTAGTAGCTCGCGAGCCACCGTGAGCGTGGCCCTCATGTTTGCTTGTTCCTGTCAGGTGTGCGGCGCCATGGCCGTGGCGTGGCTTGAAGACCTTGCAGGTGCCTGTACTTGGCGTGGAGTAAGGGTGGATGGCACTTGACCGTGCCGCCCGCGCCCTACAGTGCTTGGCGGAGCGTGTGCTGCCTGGGGCGCAAAGTTGATGTCTTCTTGGGCAGGCGAGGCCGCTCGGGCCAGCCAAGCTCCCCACCGGTCGGCGTTGGTCCTCGGGTCGCCGGACATTGGAGTTGCGGTGTGTCGGTTGATCGATTAGCGGAAGGGAGACTCTGTCGCTCCCCCTACCTGGTGCACACGAAGATCTCCCCCTCTCTAGCTCGCACACTCTATGATCTCACGGCGTAGCTCGAGGGACCCAAAGAAGGAGAGACACAAGATTTATATTGGTTCGGGCCACCGCTGTGGTGTAATACCCTACTCTAGTGTGGTGTGGTGGATTGCCTCTCGGGCTGAGGATGAACATTTACAAGGGAAGAACAGGCTCCTGAGGAGAGGTGTTCTTGTGCTAGGTGAACTTGTTTGAGGCTAAGGATGGAATGGCTCCGATCCAAGATGAGATGCAAGATGAGATGCCTCCCCTTAGCTATGGTGGTGGCTAGTCCTATTTATAGAGGCCCTGGTCCTCTTCCCAAATATTGAGCGGCAAGGGATCCCACAACGTCCAATTTGAAGGGGGCAGCTAGTACAAGCTATCATGACAAAAGTAGTCTTCGCCTGCCAAAGGCTCTGGTGATGACGACTTCTTGGGCTCCACAGTGACCTCCGTCCTGCTGGTCTTGGTCTTGTTGCACCAATATGGAAACCTTTGCATGATGCCTTGGAGCTCCTCACCTGCGCTTGCCTCCTTGACACCAAAGAGGGAACGAGGACACTATGCTCGTTGGCGCCCGCCTTGTCTTGATCGTCATGGCTTACGTCATTGGAACCTCGTGAGGTTCGCCTTGCCTTGATCTCTCCACCCCTCGCGAGCCAGCCTGGTAAGGCCACCCCTGAGGAGGTCTTGCATCGTCCGCCTCGCGAGTCTTGGCCCCTCGCGACGGTCTTGAATGTTTGCTAGTGAAGATGGGACGTACGGGGCCGCAGGGGGAGCCACGCTGCGGGCCGGAGGCAGGCAAGTCTGGGGACCCTCGTTGATTGCTCCATGCTATATTATCTACTGTTTTGAATGTTTATGGGCTTTATTATACACTTTTATATCATTTTTGGGACTAACCTATTAACCCAGAGCCCAGTGCCAGTTTCTGTTTTTACCCTGTTTTAGGGTTTCGAAGAAAAGGAAAACCAAACGGAGTCCAATTGACCTGAAACTTCACGGAACTCATTTTTGGAAGGAAAGAAGCCCAGAAGACTTGGAGTGCACATCGAAGGATCTGCGAGGAGGTCACGAGGCAGGGGGCGCGCCCACCCCCCTTGGGCGCGCCCTCCACCCTCATGAGCCCCTCGTGGCCCCCTGACGTACTTCTTCCGCCTATATATATCCATATACCCTAAAAACATCTGTGGGCATAATAGATTGGGAGTTCCACCGCCAGAAGCCTCCGTAGCCACCGAAAGCCAATCTAGACCCGTTCCGGCACCCTGCCGGAGGGGGCAATCTCTCTCCGCGGCCATCTTCATCATCTCGGTGCTCTCCATGACGAGGAGGGAGTAGTTCTCCCTCGGGGCTGAGGGTATGTACCAGTAGCTATGTGTTTGATCTCTCTCTCTCTCGTGTTCTTGAGGTGATACGATCTTGATTTATCGCGAGATTTGCTATTATATTTGGATCCTATGATGTTTCTCCCCCCTCTACTCTCTTGTCATGAATTGAGTTTCCCCTTTGAAGTAATCTTATCGGAATGAGTCTTTAAAGATTTGAGAACACTTGATGTATGTCTTGCCGTGTGTATCTGTGGTGACAATGGGATACCACGTGATTCACTTGATGTATGTTTTGGTGATCAACTTGCGGGTTCCACCCATGAACCTATGCATAGGGGTTGGCACACGTTTTCGTCGTGATTCTCTGGTAGAACTTTGGGGCACTCTTTGAGGTCCTTTGTGTTGGTTTAATATATGAATCTGAGATTGTGTGATGCATATCGCATAATCATACCCACGGATACTTGAGGTGACATTGGAGTATCTAGGTGACATTAGGGTTTTGGTTGATTTGTGTCTTAAGGTGTTATTCTAGTATGAAATCTAGGGCTGTTTGTGACACTTATAGGAATAACCCAACGGATTGATTGGAAAGAATAACTTTGAGGTGGTTTCGTACCCTACCATAATCTCTTCGTTTGTTCTCCGCTATTAGTGACTTTGGAGTGACTCTTTGTTGCATGTTGTGGGATAATTTTGTGATCCAATTATGTTATGATTGTTGAGGGAACTTACACTAGCGAAAGTATGAACCCTAGGCCTTATTTCCACACATTGCAATACCGTTTATGCTCACTTTTATCATTAGTTACCTTGCTGTTTTTATAATTTCAGATTACAAATACCTTTATCTACTATCCATATTGCACTTGTATCACCATCTCTTCGCCGAACTAGTGCACCTATACAATTTACCATTGTATTGGGTGTGTTCGGGACACAAGAGACTCTTTGTTATTTGGTTGCAGGGTTGCTTGAGAGAGATCATCTCCATCCTACGCCTCCTACGGATTGATAAACCTTAGGTCATCCACTTGAGGGAAATTTGCTACTGTCCTACAAACCTCTGCACCTGGAGGCCCAACAACGTCTACAAGAAGAAGGTTGTGTAGTAGACATCAAGCTCTTTTCTGGCGTCGTTGCCGGGGAGGTTAGCGCTTGAAGGTATATCTTTAGATCTTGCAATCGAGTCATTTAATTTCTTGTTTTATAACTAGTTTAGTTTATAAAAGAAAACTATAAAAAATGGAATTGAGTTTGTCTCATACGCTTCACCTTTTTAATATCTTTCGTGAGTATGATGGAAAGGATAATTGTGCTCAAGTGCTAGAAGAAGAAATCTATAAAATGTTTGGCACTAAATATTTGAATGATGAGCATGATTGCAATGTTTTAGTATGAATTCCTTGAATATCCATGGTGCTAATGATATGCAAAGCCACAAGCTTGGGGAAGCTATGTTTTATGAAGATGATATTTTTTGTCCCCCAAGTTTTGATATACAAATTTATAATGATAATAACATGCCTCCTACTTATGATAATTATTGTGATGATCAATATGCTATAAAAAGTAGTGAGGATTATATTTATAAAACCTGTCATGATTATGGTTACCCCTTTTCTAAACATTACTCTTTTAATGTGGAAACAATTTATAGTATCCAATTCTCTTATGATACTCCCACTATTATTCATGAGAAGATTTTTTCTTGTGTGGAGAGTAGTAAATTTTCTATGCTTGTAGATCATGAAAAGAATGCTTTAGGTGCTGGTTATATGTTGAATTCATTCATGATACTACTGAAAATTATTATGAGGGAGGAATATATTCTTGTAGGAATTGCAATAATATCAAGTTTCCTCTCTATGTGCTTAAAGTTTTGAAGTTATGCTTGTTTTACCTTCCTATGCTAGTTGATTATTGTTCCCATAAGTTGTTTGCTCACAAAATCCTTATGCATAGGAAGTGGGTTATACTTAAATGTGCTAGTCATATTCTTCATGATGCTCTCTTTATGTTTCAATTCTTATCCTTTATGTGAGCATCATTGAAATCATCATGCCTAGCTCGGGGCGTTAAACGATAGCGCTTGTTGGGGGGCAACCCAACTTTATTTTTGTTCCTTGATTTTTGCTCCTGTTTAGTAATGAATAATTCATCTAGCCTCTGTTTAGATGTGGTTTTATGCTTTTAATTAGTGTTTGTTCCAAGTAGAACCTTTGGGAAGACTTGGGTGAAGTCTTGTTGATCATGCTGTAAAAAACAGAAACTTTAGCGCTCACGAGAACTGCTGCCATTTCTATTTGGAAAGTGATATTTAGTTAATTCTTTTTGCAGATGATTAATAGATAAATTCCTCAGGTCCAGCAATTTATTTGAGAATTTTATGAGTTCCAGAAGTATACGTTTGATTCAGATTACTACAGACTGTTCTGTTTTTGACAGATTCTGTTTTTCGTGTGTTGTTTGCTTATTTTGATGAATCTATGGCTAGTAAAATAGTTTATAAACCATAGAGAAGTTGGAATACAGAAGGTTTAACACCAATATAAATAAATAATGATTTCATTACAGTACCTTGAAGTGGTGATTTATTTTATACTAACGGAGCTTACGAGTTTTCTGTTATGTTTTGTGTTGTGAAGTTTTCAAGTTACGGGTAAGGATTCTATGGACTATGGAATAAGGAGTGGCAAGAGCCTAAGCTTGGGGATTCCCAAGGCACCCCAAGGTAATATTAAAGGATATACAAGAGCCTAAGCTTGGGGATGCCCCGGAAGGCATCCCCTCTTTCTTCTACTTCCATCGGTAACTTTACTTGGAGCTATATTTTTATTCACCACATGATATGTGTTTTGCTTAGAGAGTCAATTTATTTTGTTGGGATTTGCTTGATGTTATTTAGAAAAATGTTTTGCATCTTTTATTTCAATAAAAGTGGCATTGATATCCTTTACTATGCCTATTTTATAAGTCTTCATGTTGCTGTTTGAAAACAGAAAGTTTACCGCTGTTGCAATAATTCCCTAGAAAAGTAAGAATGTGATAAAATGTTGAAACCTTTTGCATATTAAGATCTGATAAATTTACTACAGTGGGAATTTTCTTTCATAATTTTTGGAGCTAGGGAAGTATGGATGTTGCAGCATTCTTTACAGACTATCCTGTTTACGCAGATTGCTGTTATGATTGCATTGTTTGCATATGTTTGCTTCTTTAATGATTCTATTTGAGGATTGGACTATTAAATATGCAGAGGCATTTAGTATGCAATGTTGAATAATAATTTTAGTGATTTTCTACAGTAGAGTATGATAAGGTTTTTGCAATGGTTTATACTAACTTATCTCACGAGTCCTTGTTGAGTTTTTTGTGGATGAAGCTTTTGAGATTTAGGGAGACCGTGATATGAGAGGAATTAAGGAGACACAAAATCTCAATATTGGGGATGCCCAAGGCATCCCAAGATAATATTTCAAGAAGTCTCAAGCATCTAAGCTTGGGGATGCCCCGGTTGGCATCCCACCTTTCTTCTTCAACAACTATCGGTTAGTTTCGGTTGATCCTAAGCTTTTGCTTCTTCACATGATGTTTGCTATTATTAGATGTCATTTTATTTAGTTTTGCTTTCTGTTTGAATAAAATACCAAGATCTGAAATTATTAAATGTTAGAGAGTCTTCACATAGTTGCATAATTATTGTACTATTCATTGATCTTCACTTATATGTTTCGGAGTAGTTTGTTGTTGCTCTAGCTTATATCTTTTTAGAGCACGGTGGTGGTTTTATTTTGTAGAAATAGATGAACTCTCATGCTTCACTTAGATTATTTTGAGAGTTTTAAATAGCATGGTAATTTTCTTAAATAATCCTAATATGCTAGGCATCCAAGAATAGTAAAAACTTCCATATGGAGTATTGAATACTAAGGGAAGTTTGATGCTTGATGATTGTTTTGAGATATGGAGGTAATAATATCAAAGTTTTGCTAGTTGAGTAGTTGTGAATTTGAGAAATGCTTGTGTTGAAGTTTGCAAGTCCCGTAGCATGCACATATGGTAAACGTTATGTAACAAATTTGAAACATGAGGTGTTATTTGATTGTCCTCCTTATGAGTGGTGGTCGGGGACGAGTGATGGTCTTTTCCTACCAATCTATCCCCCTAGGAGCATGCGCGTAGTGCCGAGCTTTTTGATGACTTGTAGATTTTTTCAATAAGTATGTGAGGTATTTATGACTAATGTTGAGTCCATGGATTATACGCACTCTCACCCTTCCATCCTTGCTAGCATCTTCAGTACCGTGCATTGCCCTTTCTCACATTGAGAGTTGGCGCAAACTTCGCCGGTGCATCCAAACCCCGTGATATGATACAATATATCACACATAAACCTCCTTATATCTTCCTCAAAACAGCCACCATACCTACCTGTTATGGCATTTCCATAGCCATTCCGAGATATATTGCCATGCAACTTTCCACCATTCCGTTTATCATGACACATTCATTATTGTCATATTGCTTAGCATGATCATGTAGTTGACATAGTATTTGTCGCAAAGCCACAGTTCATAATTATTTCATACATGTCACTCTTGGTCCATTTCATATCCCAGTACACCACCGGAGGCATTCATATAGAGTCATCTTTGTTCTAGTATCGGGTTGTAATCATTGAGTTGTAAATAAATAGAAGTGTGATGATCATCATTATTAGAGCATTGTCCCAAGTGAGGAATAAAAAAAGAGAAAGGCCATAAAAAAAGAGAAGGCCCAAAAAAAAGAGAAAGGCCATAAAAAAGTGAAGGCCCAAAAAAATGAAAAAGAGAGAAAAAGAGAGAAGGGACAATGATACTATCCTTTTACCACACTTGTGCTTCAAAGTAGCACCATGATCTTCATAGTAAAGAGTCTCTTGTTTTGCCACTTTCATATACTAGTGGGGATTTTTCATTATAGAACTTGGCTTGTATATTCCAACAATGGGCCTCCTCAAGTGCCCTAGGTCTTCATGAGCAAGCAAGTTGGATGCACACCCACTAGTTTCTTTTGTTGAGCTTTCATACATTTATAGCTCTAGTGCATCTGTTGCATGGCAATCCCTACTCCTTGCATTAACATCAATCAGTGGGCATCTCCATAGCCCATTGATTAGCCTCGTTAATGTGAGACTTTATCCTTTTTTGTCTTCTCCACATAACCCCCCTCATTATATTCTATTCCACCCATAGTGCTATGTCCATGGCTCGCGCTCATGTATTGCGTGAAAGTTTATAGGTTTGAGATTACTAAAGTATGAAACAATTGCTTGGCTTGTCATCGGGGTTGTGCATGATGACAGCATTCTTGTGTGACGAAAATGAAACATGACTAAACTATATGATTTTTTAGGGATGAACTTTATTTGGCCATGTTATTTTGAGAAGACATAATTGCTTAGTTAGTATGCTTGATGTATTATCATTTTTATGTCAATATGAACTTTTGTCTTGAATCTTTTGGATCTGAATATTCATACCACAATTAAGAAGAATTACATTAAAATTATGCCAAGTAGCACTCCGCATCAAAAATTCTGTTTTTATCATTTACCTACTCGAGGACGAGCAGGAATTAAGCTTGGGGATGCTAACACGTCTCCAACGTATCTATAATTTTTCATTGCTCCATGCTATATTATCTACTGTTTTGAATGTTTATGGGCTTTATTATACAGTTTTATATCATTTTTGGGACTAACCTATTAACCCAGAGCCCAATGCCAGTTTCTGTTTTTACCCTGTTTTAGGGTTTCGAAGAAAAGGAAAACCAAACGGAGTCCAATTGACCTGAAACTTCACGGAACTCATTTTTGGAAGGAAAGAAGCCCAGAAGACTTGGAGTGCACGTCGGGGGATCTGCGAGGAGGTCACGAGGCAGGGGCGTGCCCTCCACTCTCGTGAGCCCCTCGTGGCCCCCCTGACGTACTTCTTCCGCCTATATATCTCCATATACCCTAAAAACATCTGTGGGCACAATAGATCGTGAGTTCCGCCGCCAGAAGCCTCCGTAGCCACTGAAAGCCAATCTAGACCCGTTCCGGAACCCTACCGGAGGGGGCAATCTCTCTCCGGTGGCCATCTTCATCATCTCGGTGCTCTCCATGATGAGGAGGGAGTAGTTCCCCCTCGGGGCTAAGGGTATGTACCAGTAGCTATGTGTTTGATATCTCTCTCTCGTGTTCTTGAGGTGATACGATCTTGATGTATCGCGAGCTTTGCTATTATATTTCGATCCTATGATGTTTCTCCCCCCCTCTACTCTCTTGTAATGAATTGAGTTTCCCCTTTGAAGTAATCCTATCGGATTGAGTCTTTAAAGATTTGAGAACACTTGATGTATGTCTTGCCGTGCGTATCTGTGGTGACAATGGGATACCACGTGATTCACTTGATGTATGTTTTGGTGATCAACTTGCGGGTTCCGCCCATGAACCTATGCATAGGGGTTGGCACACGTTTTCGTCGTGATTCTCCGGTAGAACTTTGGGGCACTCTTTGAGGTCCTTTGTGTTGGTTGAATAGATGAATCTGAGATTGTGTGATGAATATCGTATAATCATACCCACGGATACTTGAGGTGACATTGGAGTATCTAGGTGACATTAGGGTTTTGGTTGATTTGTGTCTTAAGGTGTTATTCTAGTATGAAATCTAGGGCTATTTGTGACACTTATAGGAATAACCCAACGGATTGATTGGAAAGAATAACTTGGAGGTGGTTTCGTACCCAACCATAATCTCTTTCTTCGTTCTCCACTATTAGTGACTTTGGAGTGACTCTTTGTTGCATGTTGAGGGATAGTTATGTGATCCAATTATGTTATCATTGTTGAGGGAAGTTACACTAGCGAATGTATGAACCCTAGGCCTTATTTCCACACATTGCAATACCGTTTGCGCTCACTTTTATCATTAGTTACCTTGCTGTTTTTATAATTTCAGATTACAAATACCTTTATCTACTATCCATATTGCACTTGTATCACCATCTCTTCGCCGAACTAGTGCACCTATACAATTTACCATTGTATTGGGTGTGTTGGGGACACAAGAGACTCTTTGTTATTTGGTTGCAGGGTTGCTTGAGAGAGACCATCTTCATCCGACGCCGCCTACGGATTGATAAACCTTAGGTCATCCACTTGAGGGAAATTTGCTACTGTCCTACAAACCTCTGCACTTGGAGGCCGAACAACGTCTACAAGAAGAAGGTTGTGTAGTATACATCAAACGCCGACACCGGCCCTACCATCCACTAGCATCTTTGTGGCCTTGAGGTTGCGAATTGTTGGGGAAACCAACAATGGCAAACATCCTACCGCAGTGGTGCGGTCGGGGAGATCCTCCTCGTCATAGATGATTGGTGTGCGGGACCATTTGAGCGTCTTCCGGGCCTCTGGCGCTGGTTCAACGGCATTGATCTCCCATGCCCATCGCTTGAGCTGGCGGTGAGAGGCATGCAACGATGCACCCCCATCAATGCATAGGGCGTAAGTGGCCTTCTGAAACTCCTGCTCACTGGTTTCCTCTTCATCCTCTCCATCACTCACATCATCACAGATTTCTTTCTCTTGACCCTTGGCGGTCTTTCCTTGGTTTCAAAAGGGTTTGCCTGGGCGATTCGCTTCACCGAATCGGCCCTTACCACCAGCGGCATTCTGACCTTTTTCCTTGTCACGCTTATCATATTCTGCCTTCTGTTTCTTAACAAGCTGCTCAACCTGGTAACATTCCTAAAGGTCGTGGCCCTTGGTCCGATGGATCTCGCAATACGACACATCACCCTTCCCAGCTTTCTCGGTGACAGCGGCTTCCCAGCAGGCAGCACAAGCGGTAGCTTCCTTGCCAGGGGCCTAAGCCTTGGCCTTCTTGCCGGTACTAGGTGTGCCCGAACCTTCCACAGTCATCACTGCCTTATCTCATGGGTTCTTACTATGCTCCTTTCCCTTTATCTGATTGGTTGATTCATCCTCATCCTCTGAATCAACATTGGTGCAATCTTCCTCTCCGGGCAACTTCCTTCCTTCCTCCATCCGAGCACACTTATCCACTAGTGTGAATAGCTCCTTCACAGTCTTGGGCAACTGCATGTTCATCTTGGAACGAATAAGGAAGTTGCGCACATTGGACTGGAAAGCTACTATAACGGTTGCCGGATGGATATTTGGAATATTTGTATGAACTTTACTGAATCTGTGCAAATACTTATAGAGAGTTTCTCCTTCCTTCTGCTGGAGAAGTTGCAGGTCGCTGGGCCTACCGGGCTCTTGGTGGGCCACCGGTGAAGGCACCGATGAACTCGTGGCACAGGTCTGCCCATGACGAAATGGAGTTCTCCGGCTGGTGGATTAGCCAAGACCTCACATTGGACTTGAGAGCCAAAGGGAAGTAGTTGGCAAAAATCTTCTCATCTCTTCCCCGGCAGCCTGAACAACGATGGTGTAGATGCTCAGGAACTCTGTCGGGTTCAGTCTCCCGTCGTACTTCTCAGGTATCTCCGGCTTGAACATGCGAACAGATGGCCAATGGACTTGTCGCAGTTCTCGTGTAAAGGCAAGGCAGCCGACCTCGAAAGGCAGGCACCCACCAACACCGAGCGCAGGCTCATCGACGTTGAGGTGGTCACACCCATCAGTCGGGCAGAGGTCATCGCGGCCTTGATCTGCGATGACGCGTGCATCTCCCCGCCGCCTATCCTCCGGGGCTCGACGTTGGCCTGGACGTGCTCGAGGGTCAGAAAAGGCCATCGAGATGTCATCAGAATCTAGATTCTGATGCGCCCGCGCCGGCAGTCATGGTGGGGACTGCACCATGGGGACGGCCCTCTTTGTACGGCCAGCAGTGCGGGCGGTTGCTGTAGCTTGGGGAGGCTGTGGTGGGCCAACTCATCGTGAGCCCCCAACTTTGGCGAAACCAAGCAGGCGTTGGATGGTGGAACGCCATTCATCCATCTGCTTCGCTCCTCGTGGAAACCTTCGTAGCAGTTGAGCTCGTGCCATAGCCTCTGTGGCTGTGCTCGGCATAGATGTTGATGTTTTCAACCGCACTGTTGCCTGGCTCCTAATAGTTCCAGTGGCGGCGGCGGTGTCACGTCCACGCTATTGTGGCAAGACCACCTGGGCAGTGGGGTTCCGCGGTGGTGGTGCTCGAGGGTCAGCGGCTCCGTCGAGCGCAGCGGTCTGGCTGGCTCATCCAGAAGGAGGCGCATGCGCCGCGGTCGCTCCCGTGGTGGGGGCGCCGAGAGGGCAATGCACCTTGCGGAGCATGACCGTCGAGGCACTGCTGATGTCGTTCTCCTCCGATATCTCCTGCCCCCATGTCGGCCGAGGGGGAAGTGGTGATGGAGCCACCTACTCCAACCACGTCCCAATAGCGTCCACGTGCTTGTGTGCCTCCGCATCCCCCGCGGTGGTAGAGGCCGCGGGCCGCGGAGGCTTCGAGGTGGATGGATAGGCCAAGGCACCGAACTTCTTCTTGGGCGCCATGGTCGATGGCGTCGTCGAAGATGAAGATGGTGATGAAGATGATGCACCGCACACGCTTTCAGGTTCACCCAAGCGAGCCCCCTACCAGGCACGCCAAAGATGTCGCGGGATATCCACGGCCACCTACGGGGCCGGGAGGCCCCTTGCTGGTTCGACAGGGGGATGTCGGATTGCACAAAGAGCAGAACAGCATACGGCAACGCGGTAGGGAGAACACAAGCAATTTACCCAGGTTCGGGCCGCCGCGAGGTGTAAAACCCTACTCCTGCTTTGGTGGATTGATGGTGGAATGGAGATGGTGAAGCATAGCACACTTGCCTGGCAGGGGTTGCCTTAGGGCAGTAGCAACTACGCGCGTATGGGGTTGTGGGTTCATCAACTTTCCAACCCTTTCTACGGTTGCCATGGGCATCCTTTTATAGATTAAGGGGTCACCACAATGGCAAAGTAGTCATTAAGCATTGATATGATATCAAACAGTGCTATCATACCTTACTTTGCGGGCTGACAGGGCGCATTAAATGCACCGCTTAGTTTCACATCACTGGTTGCCCGGCAAGGCTTGCCGAGCTATCTTGCCTGCTCTGCGCCTGTTCTCGTGACACGTCGCAGGACATGTGTCATCTGTGGGTTTCTCCTATAGGAAACGGCTGCCATGTGGCGAATGGCTGCCACTTAATCATCTTGCGTCTTGACACCGCATTGATGGACAACATGGGTCGTGTTGGAGTGGTTGGTGAGGTGGTTTTGCCTCCACGAGCCCCGGCAGGCCTTGCCTGGGTGCCTCAGGAGCCTACTTCTAGGGGTGTGCTTGGCCTCTTGTCGGGCTCGCCTGCCCGGCAAAGGAGGCCTTCTCTTGGCGATGTCCTGCTTCTCTGGCTTAGCCTTAGTCTCTCTGAGCTGCATGCTGGTTCTTCGAATCTCTTGATTCCTTGTATCCTGGCTTGGGTTGGTGCTTCGACCTTGCCCTCGTGCCTGTGCACAGTCTGGGCAACAGACCTGGGGTTTGTTGCACCGACAACACCCAATGAAGAATTACATGAAACAACTCTCCTCTGCAAGGAGGGCCTCAAGGAGTGGGTGATTGTCGGGTGTGGGGCTCCGGCTAACCCTTAAGGTTCGAACACTGGGGTGCGCGCGAAGTCTTTCCCTCCTATCGATCTACGCTCTATCTCACTAAGATCTTGCGGACGAACTCGACGAACTCGCAACAGAGAAAGACACGGGGTTTATACTAGTTTAGGCCACCATTGTGGTGTAATACCCTACTCCAGTGTGGTGGTGGTGGATTGCCTCTTGGGCTGATGATGAACAATACAAGGGAAGAACAACCTCCTGAGGTTGAGGAGTTCTTGTGCTTTCGGACTTGTGCTGTGTCTCTGGGTCTCTCTCCGAGCTAAGATCCCATCCCCCAACTATGGTGATGGCTAGTCCTATTTATAGAGGCCCTGGTCCTCTTCCCAAATATCGTGCGGGAAGGGAGCCAATAATGGCGGGCTAATTTGAAGGGGGACAACTAGTACGAGCCATCCTGACAAAAGTAGTCTTCGCCTGCACAAAGCTCTGGTGGTAACGCCGTCTTGGGCTCCACGATGACCTCCGTCTTACAGTCCATGGTCTGGGTCTTGTTGCATCAAAATGGCAACCTTTGCCTAAGGCCTCGGTACTCCGCGGCTGCGCTGGCCTCCTTTGCACCAAAGAGGAAACAAGGACGCTCTGCGCGCTGGCGCATGCCTGGTGCCCGCCTGGTGTCGATCGTCATGGCTCACGTCACGAGATCCTCGTGAGGTTCGCCTCGCCTTGATATCTCCGCTCCTCGAGAGCATGCCTGACCAGGCCGCTCCAGAGGAGGTCTTGCGTCGTTCACCTCGCGAGGGTCTTGCATGCTTTGTTGATGAAGATGGGTTGTACGGCCTGCTGGCCCAGCCACGCCGTGGGCCACAGGCAGGCAAGTCTGGGGATCCCCGTTCCCAGAACGCCGACAGTAGCCCCTGGGCCCAAGGTGCGCTCGGGCTTGGCTTCGCGGCGAAGCCAAGGGTCAAGTTCGGAGCACCACGGGCCCCCAAAGCCTGCGGCCTCGGTCAAAGCGTGGCGGTTGATTGGACGTGGGTGTCTCCCACTACTAGGAAAAGGGCTATAGATAATATGGGCACTAATGGCGCACCAGACATGTGGTGCGCCACTACTATATAGCAGTGGCGCACCATGTGTTCGTGCGCTATTAGTGTGATAGACACTAATGGCGCACCACACCCATGGTGCGCCACTACTAACATATTTTTTTCCAAAAATACTAATGGCTCACCAGGGCACAGTGCGCCATTACTAGTTTTAACTAGTAATGGCGCACCACTCACCCCGTGTGCCACTACTATAATTTATTTTTCCAAAACTACTAATGGCGCACCACCAGCTAGTGCGCCATTAGTAACCAGGGTTACTAATGGCACATTTGTAGGTGGCGTGCCATTAGTGACCAGGGTTACTAATGGCACATTTGTAGGTGGCGTGCCATTAGTAACCTGGGACCAGCTAGATATTTTGGACAGCCACCTACACACTCACTTTCCCCACTTCATTCTCTCCACCTCCTCCTCCAAGCTTGTCTCGGCTGCCTCCTCCTCCTCACCTCATTTGCACCATAGATTCGTCCAAATTAAGTGGTTAAATTACCTTTTTTGATAGGTAAGTAAGGAGAAAGCTTTCTTTATGTTGTAGTTCTACTTTTTTCTCCCTCCAACAACGTGCACATGCACTTTTTATGGCCTAGCTAGATCTATGTACGTTCGTGGTGTTGCATATATGTTTGTGTTTGCAGATACCAGTATTTGAAATGCGATAGTTGCCAATATTTTGCTGGAATGTTGACTCATTTCCGTTTCGACGAGAATTTTGGCACTATGCATTCTTTTTGGTCGTATTTTTAGGGAAAGTCATGCCAAATTTGTTTCTTAGTTCTAAAATATCATTTTTCTCTACCCCACAGGCGACCATGGTCCGCACGATGACCGAAGGCATCATGAATAGGTTTTTGAGGTCCGCGAAGGCCGAGATGCTTCAAAAGAACGAGAAGGAGATAAGATATCTGTGTCGAAGATGCAAGCTGAAGAGCCTTATTGCGGACCCGGATTCCGGGCAGGTGCAGGACCACCTGCTCTTGCGTGGTTTCATAGATGGCTATCGATGGCAAGGTGATGAACATGACTATGAAGTCGTCCATGGGGGCTGGGCAAGAAATGAGGAAGGGCGTCAAGACAACCACCACAGAGAGGGCAGGCGAGAAGACGAAGAATCTCCAAGACATGATCACGACGGTGATGCTGTACACAGTCATCATGTAGAAGATGCCGGACATGATGATGAGGAAGATCAAGACGAAGGGATCATGGAGATGAAGATGCCGGAGCAGACGATGATGGACCATCGATGGGCTGGGTGCAGGACCCTCATATTCAAGAGCTGCTTCTCAAGCAGACGGATAACGCAAGAGCTGCCGCCCGAGAGAAAGCCAAGCTAGATCAACTGGAGATAGACACGGTTACTCCATTGCATGAAGAATGCAGGCCCGAGGATACCCGCCTGAAAGTAACGCTCATGGCTCTTGAGATGAAGGTAAAACACAAAATGACCGACGCATGCTTCAACGAGAACATGTCATTCTGGCACGAACATCTTCCCGAGGGGAACAAGTGCCCTACCAGTTTCGAGGAAGTGAAGAAAATCATGTGTCCTCTGGATTTACCGCACGTGAAATACCATGTGTGCATGAACGTCCTGCTATTTGATGATAGCTTCGCTATGTTTAACCTTCATCCGCTGCACTACACCTTCGTTCGGCTATTTTCGCTGAGTATGGAGATGCCGATCATTAGAGACAAGACCCAGGACATCGTGATAGTCGACCCCTTCTACATGCGTGCCAAGATCGTGGGCAGCGCTGGGGACCAGCAAGTCGCGAGTTCATACCTCGAAGGCGTCATTCTGGCAAACCCAGATAAGGATAACTTCCTCGTGCCTTACTTTCCCGAGTAAGTTATCCCCTCACCGCCCCATAACATATGATTTCTTAGATTTCGATCGTTCTTTTTTTATAACATTCCGTGTTTTGTGCAGTGACACACATTGCACACTCATCCTCTTAAGCCCGAAATATTCCATGGCCACGTATTTCGACTCGGACCGTCAGTCGAAGAAAGACTACACAAATATCAAGAACGTTCTTGATGATGTTCTCCCCGGTTCGCCGGATCTGGAGGCACCTTCACCAGGACAATTCGTAGGTACGGCAAGCATATGTTCGCCCACAATACGACATTCCCCCGCGTCAAGCTGCCGCCTGGCGGTCAGAAGGATGCCTACTACGCCCTCCATCACATGCTGGCGATCGTATGGGACCATAATCACCTTCTTCTACAAAATAATCTCAAATATTGGGCCGCAAGCTTGTCGGCAATCAAGGACGCGGACATTGGACAAGAATTCTTTCGCATCCAGTCGGAGTTCGCGGAAATCATCCATTAAGATGTCCTTCGTACCTTGGGGCAGTTCTACCTCAGATATCAACCATCCAACAGTGATATAGACACAACGCTACAAATGCAGGCTGACAACGCCCGCGATTTCATGACCATCACGAGAGACGGCGGCTTCATCCACGCTCTGGTCCCTGAGTCGAGTCGAAAGTAGTGATGCTATGCGTAGTTCTGAAATATCGATTAGCTCATGTTGTAATTAAACTTTAATGAACTAGTATGTCTCTTTGGTTTGGACAATCATTCAACTTAGATGTAATCGATGCTATTTATTAGTAGGACCATGAATTGTGCTATTAATGTCTTTCTTTTCTCTTCCGATCCTTTTGTTGCATACTTATATATTGCTTATGTATTGTCTATGAATTGCTACTAAAGTTTTGTTTGGCTAGTGCATAGAGATGTCGTCATATGTCGTGTACAAGGGTAAGGTTCCCGGAGTCTATGACGACTGGGAGGAGTGTCGGAGACAGGTTCACTGTTTTTGCGGTAACAGTTACAAAGGGTACACCACTAGGGCGGAGGAGGAATTTAGATACGCGTGCTATCTAGAGGGAGAGAGGAGGGAGCGGAGGAGGAACCAGATGAAGACCAGTTTCATCGCGATGATGCTCATCGTGATGACCGCAGCTCTCTTCTATGTGATGGTAGTTTAGATGATCGATATCGACTTGTAATGTGAAAACAAACTCGCTACTCGCGGTCTCGAGACTTGTAATGTTCTATCTTTGTTCAGTCTTTTGAATTTGGAGACTAATATGATGAATTGTATTCGGAGACTAATCTTCTATTGTATTCGATGAATCTGTTGTTGCTCTGTGGTGCTGTCTATATTCTGTCCAGTAATATATTTTGTAACCTGTGCAAATATCAGAAAAGAAAAAAATCCCTAATATTCATACTAGTGGCGCACTGCAAAAAGCACACTAGTGGCGCATCATCAACTAGTGCGCCATTAGTAAGCCAGAGCACATGGGTAAATATGCCCCCCTGGGAGGCATACTAATGGCGCACCGTGGGATATACTAATGGCGCACTGAATGGTGCGCCATTAGTATACCAGATACTAATGGCACACCTGTGGTGCGCCATTAGTAAAAATTCTAATGGCGTGATGCTAGTGGCGCACCTGTAGTGCGCCATTAGTAGCCAAAACAGGTGTGCCACTAGGAGGCCTTTTCCTAGTAGTGTCCGCTTCCCCACGCTACCTCGCTGACTACACGACTTGACAAGTCCCTGCGATATGCAAGGGAAACCATCATTACCTGCGATTGTGGGAGATGCCGGTTGGCCTTCTCTTGCATAAATGGGGAGGGGGGGCGGAGCACCCATTGCCCATCTCTTGCTCGCTTGCTCGCTTCTTCTTCTCTTCATTGCTTGCTCCAATGGCGCCCATCAGAAGGTTCTCCGCCGAAGAGAACGGGAAAGCCCCCCGGGATGTCCCAGAGCCACTCCCGCCGAAAAAGAGGTTGATCCATCATCGTGACGAAGAGGCGATGCAGATGGTGGCGAGGCCTTTGTGCGAGCGGTCTCCTCCAGGGTACCCGCTACCCTCGTACGCCCGAGCCGAGGGCTCAGGAGGACGAAGTGACGAGCAGTGCCGCCCACATTGCATCCGGGGTCGCCGCGCCATGGAGACGCATGCCGTCCACGCCGCAGACTCCTCGCACGAGTTGGTGCTATGGGTGACGACGCCTCCGAGCTCCTGGGTCCGCTTCCCACGGTTCTTCTCCGACGTGATGCCACCGAGGGGGCCTCTCGAGCTCTGGCTGCAGCATGCCGATTCTAGCGCTCAGGCGACCGGAGCGAAGATCGAAGTAGTCCCCACTGGCAAGATCTTCATGACTCGCGGCTGGGGCGAGGTCGCATGGGTCTGTCGTGTGAGGGGCGCCCTCGCGATCCACTTCAAGTACGACGGCGCCTCCACGCTTTTCTTCAAGGTCTTCGACACCGAGGGCTGTCGCCTGGAGTGCTGCTCCGGAGAAGAACGCGAGGCTGATGCGCGCTCCGCTCGTGGCCACTCCAGCAGCAGTAGACCTTGGGAGTCCAGCAGTTCTCCTGAGCTCTACGAGACACCAGAGACGAGCGACGATAGCTACGTCCACCCGTGATCTCAACGTGCTCGGAGCAGGGTTGCGGCGTCCGGCCGCCGCCGCCGCTGATCTGGATGGGGTTGGCGCCGACCTTCCGTGGCCCACTATTGATGATGGCGTCCGCCACGGGTGGATGTAGATAGGATCCCCCTTAGCATGAGCTTTTGTTTCCTGCGAAGAATCTTGAAACACCCCGTGGGGGCTTGTAAGGAACTGCAATGCCTTTGTACTTATGTTCCTTGTTATGAAGATTTGATGAACGCGTGTCCCGTTAAGGCTCGGTTACCCCTTTCTTTCCTCGCGATAGCTTGTTGCTCTACACTGACAGGTCCCGGTCCCAAGGCGGCTACAGCCGTCGCTGGTATGCCAGGTCGCGATGCCGTGGTCAACGCCAGGAGGTGCGCAGCCCGAGGTCCAGTAAGAGCCCCTGAGGCGCGATGCTCAGGAGGTCCCCCTTAGCGCCCAAGCGGCCATGGTAAGGAAAGAAAGGAAGATGACTTGGCCGCAATAGGGTTGCGGCATGGTGTGAGCAGCTACTAGGCCCGAATATTTAGCCGATCCGAGGGCGAGACTTATCTTGCTGACTTCGCGGTGATTCCTGATGTTGCGCTAGGGCTGCGCGCCAACTTACGCGACATAGCTAGGCCGGTCTGTACGAGTTTTCCTTCTCTCGAGCTCTTCTTAATGCTCTACGTCCTTAGATCCCGGCCCTCGAGTGATCTCAGTCGCCACTGGTATGCCAGGTCGCGATACCGTGGTCAAGGCCAGGGGGTGAGGGCTGGAGAGCTAGTAAGAGCTCCTGAGTCGCAATGCTCAGGAGCACCCCTTTTAACTCGCAAGCGAATAGCACGAGAGAAAAGGAGACTCGCGGGGCCACCTGCTATCCTTCCCGCGGGGTCCCTGTGGATAGGCACAAGAATAAACATGGTTTGCCGTTACTGCCGCCTACCTGACGCTGGTTGGTCCGGATGATGCAAAGGCACTGAGGGCCTGGTGAGGTGACGTGCACGGCGCTTGCCGCGAGCCAGAGCTCGACCACTCAGATTTGTCGGTCGTGGCAGGGACGGACCCATGAACCAGCGCCGTGCCTGTGTAGAACCCCGAGCGAGGCGATGATCGAGCAGGTGATAGTAGTTGGCAGGTTAAGCATGAAGAGCAGATCGACTTGGATAAATGCAGGAAGATATGTGCCACTGGATCTGGCCCATGCGGCGTGGGGATGATGCAGCCAAGGGGCACCCCCAAAAAGGTAAGCTAAAGACATAAGCAAAAAGGGGTACGTGCCACAGGGATGGACCCGTGTGGCCTGGGAATAGTGCAGCCCGAGGGGCGCTCCCAGCTTAAACGAACTTGGAAGATGTCGCCTGGTTCTGTAGACGAAGTAGAGTTGGTGCAGCAGAAGCCACGCGTTGAAGGAACAGCTCCTCATGAGCCACCAGGAACCTGAGCCTCGGGAGGCTCTGGGGGCTTAGGAGGTTCCCTGAAGACCGTCGCCATCTCTTCCAGGATGGCGCGGTACCTGGCCTCCTGAGCCACCAGTACACGCTGCAGGTTGCGTTGGTAAGCCGAGGCCATGCTCGGCAAGCAGAAGGGCATGTGAACGTAGTTGTGTGGTGGACCCTCACAACGGCCCTCACGTGATGGCCAGAAGCGATCCTGAGATGCGGCCCTGTTGAGCCCTGGGATGTCGATGCAGACGCGCAGTTCACCACCCTCGCCTGGATGGTGAGCCGCGCTCGGTGAGCTGCTATCGCCGCGGATGGCTCCTGCGTCTTGTAGCTCTTGGGTGGTCTTGGTGATGAACTCCTGGGTGGTGGGAACTCCTTGCCCTGTGCTCTCCTGAGGAAAGTGTGCCATGAGGCATGCTTCCAAGTGGTGCCCAAGCGCCTCCCTTGTGAGGTTGGCAAGGTCTGAGGCTCTACAGGAGGGAGCCCCCGAGTCCTGCCTGAGGAGGGTGTTGGGCGTGCTTTCCTATGCGGTGTAGGGAGGCGCCCTTGGAGCGGGCGCTGATCCTAATGAGGCTCCTGATACGGCACCATCTTCTTGGGGTCCTGCGCAGCGCGGCAGCTTCTTCTTTGGGATGGTCTCTAGTGGGCCTTCACTTCTGCTGTCAGGGTTGTCGATTGCTGTGGCTTGGAAAGCGTGCTCAAGGGAGCGCACCGCATCCCTTTCTTCACACGGTACCGTGATGATTCCCCTCTTCCCGGCATCTTGAGAACGTTGTAGCCGTGGTGAGTGACTACCATGAACCTGGCCAGGGCTGGATACCCGAGGATGGCATTGTACGGTAGGCGGATGTGCGCGACGTCGAAGTCGATGAGCTCGGTGCGGTAGTTCTTGCGCTCCCCGAAGGTGACAGGCAGGCGGGCTTGCCCTAACGGTGTGGTGGAACCGTCAGTCACTCCTGAGAAATGCTTGGTTGGCTGGAGCTGCTCATAGGGCACTTGGAGGTTGTCGAACGTGTCGACGGATAGGACGTTGAGCCCTGCGCCGCCGTCGATGAGAGTCTTGGTGACTTGCACATTGCTGATAACTGGGGAGCACAGCATAGGGAGTGTGCCAGCGGTGGCTGCGCACTTGAGCTGGTCGGCCGAGTTGAAGGTGATGGCGCATTGGGACCACCTGAGCGGGCAAGTGGCCGCGAGATTGGGGAGCGCCGCGTTCACCTCGTGACCGAACTGTTTGAAGATCTGCTGAGAGGCTGGGGCCTGAGCACCGCCCGAGATGCAAGCGACCGCACGCGGCTGCTGGAAGCCCCCAACCCCCTCGTCCTGGTGGTGGTCTTTGTTCCTTCTCGGTGGCGGCAATGGGGGAAGACCGGCGTTGCCCTGGGGGCGATCCTCACGAGGCGGGTCCCTCCAGGCGCCCTCGCGAGGTTGGTCCTGCTAGCAGTCCTCATGAGGCCGATCACGCCATTCCTGGCACGGGCCGCAGTCGTCCCAGCGTCCACCTCCGTGTCCTCCTCCGCGGCCGTAGCCTCGGTCGTTACACTCGGGGTGTCGACCAAAGCGTTCTTGTGGGGACCCCGGCTCATAAGTCGAGATCACCGAATGCACATGTACAGTGATTCCAGAGATCAATGCTCACTGAACACACATAAGCTGAATAACAAGAGTCTTACATCCATACATATCGTCTAACACAAATTATGACCATTATGGTCAAGTCTTACATAGATAAAGCCACAAGGGTTGAATACCAAATAAACTTAAGCAGCGGAAATCTTCGTTGATAAGTAGAACCCATGCCATCTGCCTTAACCCTACAGGCATTCTGACTGAGAAACGTCCTAGTTCGCATGTTCATCTCCAAAGAACTCTTCTTCGAACTCCTGTTCTTCCATGTCTGGCCAATTAAATAACCAGTGGCAAGCCAATGAGTACTTTGAATGTACTCGCAAGCAACCCATGATTGGAACAGGGCACAATGATGCAATGATATAACACTAAGTAGGTAGTTTGTAGAAAGCTTGTTTTGAGTGCAATGACATGCTCTGTCAACATGTAAAGTATGCATCATGAGAGTACAAACATCTGTATGAACAAGTAACAGTTATCAGAGTTGGACACCAATCCAACTTGATCATCGTGTCAAGTCATCTGACTTAATCCATTTAGCTTCATCAACACACCCACACACACACACGTGGTTTGTAAAATTCTGGATGTAGTTTAAGCAGCACCGCCCAACTGTCCTTGACTGTGGACACGGCTATTCGAATAGTTTTACACTCTGCAGAGGTTGCACACTTTACCCACAAGATCCGGGGAACTTCCGTGTCATCCATGACTTGCGGTACCTCAAGTACCCGGGGTAAGCACCCGATCACTATCTTTCCCTAGACGACACTAACAAGGAGTCCACTCGGTTCCATATCCTCACGATGTACATCATACGAGACTCACTCGAGATCGTAACATCCGAGAGGGGACACAACGGTGTATCCGGTGCCCTGTGAAAACAGTCATGGCTGCCCTACCTGGCACGACCCCGTCCCGAGAGAGAGCACCAACTCTCCCCCGTCACTAGTAATGTGGGCTCCAAGCTAGTGTCGGCCTAGGTAATCAATAATGCCCTTTCCCATACAAGGGTAGAGTGGTTGCGCATGTAAGGTTGGGACAGTCGACAAATCTTAAATCTAATCCGTTTTCGAAAACAACACACACACTTGCCTCGGTACACCACTTTGTCATCAAGTGGTTACCCATCTCATTTTCTCCCTCGGGAATAAGTGGCACCCGACGGGGTTTTCGAAAAGTCTTTTGAAAATACTTTGTCTCCATCACCATGCATATTCCCGTCCCTTTTGCGTAGCAACTACTTTAGCATCCTATCTACTCTCACCGGCATAACCCTCATAAGAAGGTAGGGTCATGCACAATGCAAGTATCAACGAGGAAGTAACGGTGGCAAACCACCCCATGTGGTCACCACAGTATCATGTCTCCGATGCAAGCAATAAAAGTGCTATATGACATGCATAAAAAGGGTTTCATAGACATGGTCAAAGGGCTGCTTGCCTGGCTCAACAAAGTCTTCTGGGTCTTCAAAGTCTTGTGGTCCAACTCCTTCGTCAGCAACGCAATCTATCATCCCAAAATAATAACGAGAAAATAAGGCAATAATAAAACAGAAAAACCAAAGTGCTCAGAAAAATGTCAACTCATTTTTGTTAAATACTAGGGTGAAAACTAAGAAGGGGAAAATTCCTAGTTTTGGATTTGGAGTCATGGAAACAGTGCTAGGAATTTTAAATGACAGGCATAAATGCTCAAATTCAAATTTGAATTTGAACAGTGAAGAAAATTTGGTTTGATAAAAGTGAAAACTGCACCAATAAATAGGTGGGATTATTACAAGGATTTAGGAGTTGGAATTATTGCATTTGGGGTGAATATTTAATCTTGTGGAATTTTTACAGGTTTGGCAGAAAAGAAAAAGGGGAAGGGGCACCATGCATGTTGGTGCCAGAACAGCCGCAGGGCAGCGGCCCAGCCAGTGACACGGCCCAGCCAAGCCAACGCGCACGCGCGCCAGATTGGGGCCCGGCGTCAGTGAGAGAGGGCGCGGGAGAGGGAGAGGACAGAGAGGCTGACGGGTGGGGCCTCTTGTCATGGTCGTCGTCAACCCTCGTCCGACGGCGGCGAGGCTTACCGGCGACAATGCAGGGCACAACGAGCTTGGAAAAGGGCAGGGACGGACTCAGCGTGGCGTCGCCGTTCGGGTGGAGGTGGAACCGGTCGCCGGGATGGCCTGGTTCGCTGGCGACGAGGTCACACGGCGGAGGGGCTTCGGTGGTGGCGGTTTTGGCCCTTTTCGGCAGCTACAGAGAGGGGAAACAAGGGGGGAAGGATCAGAGAGCTGCAGGGGTTCCAGATCGAGAGGAAAGGGGGCCGGGGACGGCCTGTACCTCGCAAACTCCAGCGAGCCGAAGTGGCGGAGCTCGAGCTCGATCTCGAGCTCGGGAGGCTCTGGAAAGGAACTGGGGTGCAGAGGGATGATTAGGAGAGTGAGAGAGCGAGTGGTGAGGAGAGGAGGGCTCGGGGAGGCCCTTAAATAGGCGGGCGACAGTCCACCGAGGACCTGTGCGCCGGCGAGCCTGTTGCGGTCGAAGCGGGTCATGGGGGCTCGTCAGGGCGTGTCTGGGGCGTTTGTGGGGTTGGTCTAGGGTGAGGGGAGAGAAGAGAGGGAAAGCAGGGGGCAGGGCACCGTGCGTGTGAGCGCGCTCACTGGTGCACTCGGGCGGCCGGCGCGCGTGCGGGCTGGGGCGAGAGGAGGGAGAAGGAGGAGGGGGACAGAGGTGTGGCGTGTCGCAGACGTCGAGGCGCATCGTCGGGCGCGCTGGGGAGGCCTGTGGTGGCCGGAGGCGGTTGGAAGGGGGCGGCTACAGTGCGGGAGCGCACTATAACGCGCTCCAGAGCGTGCAAATGGCCGGCATGCCATTTTTTGGTAAAGTGGGCACAGCCAAGCATGTCTGGTAGCTCTAGGGAGGAGTAAAGAAGTAGGAGATGGCCTTGGATGCCCTGGGTGGCCAGTAGGAGAGGAGAGAGGTAGAAGAAGAGGGAGAGAGGGGCTGTACAGGGAGGTAAATGGGGGCATTTACCCCTCAATCATTGAACTGAGGCCAGGGAAGAGTTACTGGAGGTAGGAGAGGACTAGGAGGAGCTGTGGTAAAAAGTTGAGCTCAAGGAGAATAGTTTTAGTGGTCAAAATGGTGATTTTTGAAAAGTGGCAGAAGGTGTTTGATAATGGTTTTGGTAAGCAAAAGATTTCCAATTGCCATGAGACTCCATAGGGTGAAATGACACATATAATTAGGGCCTTCCACCAATTTGGAGCTTATTTGGGCAAAGTTGCCAATGCAACTTTTGTAAACCCAAGAAATTAGCAGAAATGGACTTGTGTAGATCTAGTTGAGCAAATCACTACCCCTTGATGCACCACCTGGTGTAGTGGCGTCATTTGGTCATGTGAACATGCTCACAAAAGTAGGGATCAAGGAGAGAAAGTTGGTAGTACAAACTTGTTCAGATTTGATTCTGGTCAGAGAGGGATTTGGGGCATTTTGGTGAGCCAAAATGACCTTGATTGATATGAGGCTTTGCAAGGTGATCACAATATGCATTTGTGACTTGCTGGATTTTCCTTGGATTTTTATGAAAATATTTCCTATAGAAATATTTCAAATCCTTCAAATGGGCAAAAATGGTTTTGGGAGGTTTTGTCCAATATTTTGAACACGACCATGTGTTGAAACTCTTATATATGGAAAATATATGTCCACTGAGTTTCCCTGATTTTTGTCAAATATTTTTGAAACAATAAAATAATTTTTTCCTATTAAAGACCATTTCTGGCCTTAAGAAAAAGCTTTTAAGTAAAATAGGAAAATAACTTATAAAATTATATTTTTGTGGTTTACGGGAATCCTATATCTAATAGGTTTCAAATAAACTCTTTGAAATATTTGTCATACCCCAAATCAAGTACTTGTAGTGCAAACCTCAATTCAGGGGTTTTTGGAAAACTAATTTTTGAAAATACTATTTAGCCAAATTATTTTTGTAAGAAAATACTATATTGCACTATACACATGGCATGATCATTGGGCAGAAGTTTGGAGCAGGGATATGAAGTACAGAAGGTGGAGTAGTTGACTTTAAAGAGCACTTGAAAATCACACAGAGAAAACCAACTCCAAAATAAAAAGCCAAATAATGCAAAAGTTTTTGTTGTTCCAAATTTTCATGCTTTATTAATGCAAATGAAATGTTACAAAAAGCAGGGTGTGACAGTTCTTCCCATATGGCTCTGAGCTCTTGATAGTCGCTGGTGTTGTGGGTGTTCAAGTTGTGGAAGGCACAGAACGGACGGCCGTTCTTGGATGACTCGGGCTGATCTCTGCCTCGCTTGGTGTAGGGCTCCGCTGCGAGCACCACTGCCTCTTTGTGCTTAACGTCCTTAGCCTTGGCCTTCTTCTCCTCCACTCCTGCAGCTGGCAGCTCAAGGAGAGAGAGGCGCACCTCCTCAGCTCTTGCGCACTTGGTCGCCAGGTTGAACAGCTCCTGAGATGTGCAAAGCTCCTCGTGGATAGCCAGCTCTTCCTTCATCTTGACGTCTCGGACGCCGTCTGAGAATGCGGAGATGATGGCTTCGTCCATGACCTTGGGGATCTTGAGGCGGGTGTTGTTGAAGCGCTGGATGTACTTCTGCAGGGTCTCTCCTGGCAGTTGTTTGATGCGGCATAGATCACCCACGGCCGGTGGGCAGTCGCGAGTGCCCTGGAGATTGGCGATGAAGCGGTCGCGCATCTCTTCCCAGGAGGAGATCGAGCCATGTTGCAGGTTTAGGAGCCAAGAGCGGGCGCCATCCTTGAGAGCCATGGGAAACCAGTTCTCCATGACTTTTTCATCGCCGTAGGCCGCTTCAATGCTCAACTCATAGAGCTGCAGGAACTCTGCAGGGTCGGTGGTGCCATCGTATCGAGGAGGTAGATCTGGCTTGAACTTGCCTGGCCAGGCGACACTACACAGCTCAGGGGTGAAGGCGCGGCAGCCGGCCGTGGTTGCCGGGGCCTGCTTTTGAGGCAGAACTTGGTCTTGGCGAGGTCCGCAATGCGCCACTGCAGGTGGCACGCGGTCTTGACGAGGAGGCGCGGGGAGCACCAGTGCAGCTTCTCGCGGCCACGGGATTTCTTGGCAGCTTCTTTCTTCATGGGCGGGCGCCGAGCATGGTGGATGACGCCACGGAGGCGCGTGCCTTGGTGCCAAGGCTCCGTCTTGGGGTTGAGGCGGTGGAGGCACGACATAAGCCCCGTCGCCTACGGCTGGTTGAGGGGGAGGCAGAGAGTGGGTCAGCGTCGGAGAGCCCCCTGTGGCACGGACGAGCTCGGCGACGTGGTCGAGCCACTCCTCATAGAGGTCACTGATGGGTTGGTAACGCAGGAGCTCATTTGCCGCGATGAGCACGGCCCGTGCCTCCATGGGAGCATGGTGCGCGTGAGATAAAGAACCAGCAGGGGTGAGTGATGGAGTAGCGGTGCGGCCGTCCTGCCGCACCGAAGGATGCTGCGAGGATGCCTGCTACTCGTTCACCATCGGGCCGGTGGAAGCATTGGTGGCGGGAGATGGAGAATGACGAGGTGAGCCGTCTGAGCGACACGGGCGGTGAGGGCAGCCTGACGCTCATCTCGAGCACGGCGAGTGTCCAACATGGAGACGACGAAGCCACGGAGCATCGGACTGATGGAAAGGAAGCTTCGGCGCACCCCTACCTGGTGCGCCAAATGTCGGATGTGGGGCTCCGGCTAACCCTTAAGGTTCGAACACTGGGGTGCGCGCGAAGTCTTTCCCTCCTATCGATCTACGCTATAGCTCACTAAGATCTTGCGGACGAACTCGACGAACTCGCAACGGAGAAAGACACGGGGTTTATACTGGTTCGGACCACCATTGTGGTGTAATACCCTACTCCAGTGTGGTGGTGGATTGCCTCTTGGGCTGATGATGAACAGTACAAGGGAAGAACAGCCTCCTTAGGTTGAGGTGTTCTTGTGCTTTCGGACTTGTGTTGTGTCTCTGGGTCTCTCTCCGAGCTAAATCCCATCCCCCTACTATGGTGGTGGCTAGTCCTATTTATAGAGGCCCTGGTCCTCTTCCCAAATATCGAGCGGGAAGGGAGCCAACAATGGCGGGCTAATTTGAAGGGGGGGCAACTAGTACGAGCCATCCTGACAAAAGTAGTCTTCGCCTGCACAAAGCTCTTGTGGTGAAGCCGTCTTGGGCTCCACGATGACCTCCGTCTTGCAGTCCATGGCTACGCTGGCCTCCTTTGCATCAAAGAGGAAACAAGGACATTACGCGTGCTGGCGCCCGCCTCGTGTCGATCGTCATGGCTCACGTCACGAGAGCCTCGTGAGGTTTGCCTTGCCTTGATATCTCCGCTCCTCATGAGCTTGCCTGACCAGGCCGCTCCAGAGGAGGTCTTGCGTCATTCGCCTCGCGAGGCTTGGACCCTCGCGAGTGTCTTGGATGCTTTGTTGATGAAGATGGGCTGTACGGCCTGCTGGCTCAGCCATGCCGTGGGCCGCAGGCAGGCAAGTCTAGGGACCCCCGTTCCCAGAACGCCGACAGTGATGTACTTTGATGGAGCCTTCTCGCTACAAGTCGCCGGGGCTGGAGTGCTGCTTGTCGCACCCATCAGAGAGCACCTCAAGTACATTATGCAAATGCACTTTCCCAGGCAAGATGCTACCAATAACAAAGTAGAATATGAGGGACTGCATGCCGGCCTCGAGATCGCGATAGAGATGGGAATAAAAAAGCTAGTCATTTGTGGTGATTCCCACCTCATTGTAAAGCAAGTAAATAAGGATTACCAGAGCCCGCTGATGGAGGCATATGTGTAAGAGGTAAGAAAGTTGGAGGAACACATTGATGGACTGCAGGCAGAGCACGTACACCATGCAGAGAACAGCATCACCGACCAACTGTCAAAGTGCGCTGCTCAGAAGCTTCCTATGGAGCTAGTAACTTTTGTACTTCATCTAACTCAACCGTCAGTCTCTCCATCAGTGTTGGTACGGAAGAGAAGAAAATTGAACATCGGAAAGCATTTCCCGGCAGAGCTCCCTGGAGCCACGGGTGAGAAGGTTGCCGGGGAAAGCCCTATGTCAGTTGGTGAGTTGCATTCTCTGGTGGAGCCTCGAGTTCTCGTTGTTGAGATTAGCGCTAGCATGACAGAGGAGATGCATTTAGTCCTCATTGTTGAGCCTTAGTGTCCGACATGGGCGCAACATATAGTCCAATTCTTCCAAACTGGAGAACACCTGATGATCCAGAGGAATCTGAAAAAGTGGCTCGCCAATCAAGTATGAACGAGTTTGTAGATGACACTCTGTACAAGAAGAGGCCAAATGGTGTGAAGTTGAAGTGTATTGATAACCCACAAGTATAGGGGATCGTTTGTAGCCTTCTTGATAAATAAGAGTGTCGAACCCAACGAGGAGCTAAAGGCAGAACAAATATTCCCTCAAGTTCTATCGACTACCGATACAACTCTACGCACACTTGATGTTTTCTTTACGAAAAACAAGCATGAAACTATTTTGCAAGGATAAAACTACCAGTACTTTGCGAGAATAAAACGACAGATAAATTGCAAGGTAATAAAAGTAGATAGCTTTTGTCAGCAAGAAAGTCATTTGTCCCTAGGCAATCGATAACAAGTACCGGTAATAATTCTTGCAATTTTATATCAGGGAGAGGCATGAGCTAACATACTTTCTCTACTAGGATCATATGCACCTATGATTGGAACTCTAGCAAGCATCCGCAACTACTAAAGATCATTAAGGTCATGAAACCCAACCATAGCATTAAGTATCATGTCCTCTTTACTCCCATACGCAACAACCCACCTACTCGCATTTAAGCTTCTATCACTCTCGCAACCCACCATAAGTGAATCATGAACATATTGCAACACCCTACAGCGGGGCCCCTCCCGTTTGCGCGAGACGGAGGGCTCTGTAGGACAGCACTATAAATAAAATATACAATCCTACCAACCAAGATCACGATTAACCCATAGGACAAAACGGATCTACTCAAACATCACAGGATAACCATAGATCATTGGGAAATAATATATGGAGTTGAGCACCTTGTTTAAGTAGAGATTATAGCAGAGAGATGGGAGGTTACACTACTGCATAGAGGGGGAGGAAGTTGGTGATGACGGTAGCAAGATTGTTGATGTAGATCGCTGTCATGTTCCTTGCCCTGGTGGGACTCCGGCGCCACCGGGAGAGAGGAGGAGAGAGCCCCCTTCCTTCTTCTTATTCCATGGCCTCCCCCCCATATGGGAGGTGAGTTCCCCCTATGGTCCATAGCCTCCATGGCGGCAGACGGGCCGGAGGCCCTCCGAGATTGGATCTCCCTCTCTGTTCTCTTCTGTTTCACGTTCCCCTAATCTGGCCAAAAACCGTTTCTTATATTCCGGGAGACCATATATAACTCTAATTGCGCTAAGATTTTAACATGATTTTTCTATGGATATAAGATTCCTTGCACCCGAAGTAGAGCTCCAACTGGCGTTCGAGGAGGGTACAACGCACCACCACGCACTAGGGGCCTCTGGCGCGCCCTGGTGTCTTGTGGGCTGTGTGGGCCTCCGTTTGTGGTGATTCCAACTCCCAAAAATCACATATATTCCAAAATAATTCTCTGTAAATATTTTATTGCATTTGGACTTTGTTTTATATGGATATTATGCAATACAAAAAACATGCAAACAACAGGAACTGGCACTGGGCACTAGATCAATATGTTACTCCAATAAATCATATAAAAATTTGCCAAAAATATGTGAAAGTTGTATAATATTGGCATGAAACAATCAAAAATTATAGATACGACGGTGATGTATCAGCATCCCCAAGTTAATTCCTGCTCGTCCTCGAGCAGGTAAATGATAAAAAAGATAATTTTTGATGTGGAATGATACCTACCATAAACTTGATCATATATCTAATCATGTCATGAATATTAAGACATAAGTGATTCAAAGCAATAGTCTATAATTTGACATAAAGACATCAATACTCAGGCATCCCAACAAATAACCATGTCTTTCAAAATATCAATGCTAAAGAAAGCTATCCCTACAAAATCATATAGCCTTGTCATGCTCTGTCTTCTTAACACAAAGTATTTATCATGCACAACCCCGATGACAAGCTGAGCAATTGGTTCATACTTTTTAATGCGCATAAGCTTTTTCAACCCTCACACAATACATGAGTGCAAGCCATGTTTATAGCACTACGGGTGGAATAGAGTACGAAGATAGGGCTAAATACAAAGAAGACAAAAAGTAAGAAAGTCTCACACCGATGCGGCTAACCAACGGGCTATCGAGATGCACATCAATCAATATCAATGGGAGGAGTAGGGATTGCCATGCAACGGATGCACTAAGAGCTATAAGTGTATGAAAGCTCACTATGAAAACTAAGTGGGTGTGCATCTAATCCTATAATGAAAAGTTCCCACTAGTAAATGAAAGTGACAACATAGGAGACTCTCCATATGAAAAATATGGTGCTACTTTGAAGCACAAATGTGGTAAAGGATACTAACGATGCCCCTTCTCTCTTTTTTTTCTTTCTTTCTTTTCTTTTCTTCTTTTTTCCTTTTTCTCTCATTGTCGGGAGCCTCATCCCGACTTGTGGGAGAATCATAGTCTCCATCATCCTTTTCTCACCGAGGCACTGCTCTAAAAATGAATAATGATGATCATCACACTTCTATTTACTTATAACTCAAAAGAAATAAAAATTACAACTCGATACCTATGACAAAGTATGACTCTATATGAATGCCTCTGGCATGTACCAGGATGTGCAATTATCTAGTGTAACATGTATGAAAAATGATGAATGGTGGCTGGGCCACAACTACTATCAGCTATATGATCATGCAAAGCAATATGATAATGAATGCTCAAGTCATCAAACAGAAGCGGTGGAGGTTGCATGGCAATATATCTCGGCTTGGCCATGGAGAAGCCATAATAGGTAGTTATGGTGGCTGTTTCGAGGAAGATATAATAAGGCTTATATGTGATAGAGCGTATCATATCATGGGGTTTGGATGCACCTGCGAAGTTTGCAGCACGTCTCGATGTGAGAAAGGGCAATGCACGGTACCGTAGAGGCTAGGAAATTGCGGAAAGGTAAGAGTGCGTATAATCCATGGACTCACATTAGTCATAAAGAACTCATATACTTATCGCATAAGTTTATTAGCCCTCGAAGAAAAGTAATACTACGCAGGCCCCTAGAAGGATATATTGGTAGGAAAAGACCATCGCTCGTCCCCGACCATGACTCATAAGGAATACAATCAATAATAAATCATGCTCCAACATCATAGCATGACGAGTGACTATACGTGCATGCTTTGGGAATCACATATCTTAACACCAATATTATTACTAAACAAAACCATTTACTAGTACCTCCCACATATTCCATCACTATATCGCAAAACTATTGCAAGGAATCAAACATATCATATTCAGTGATCCATAAGTTTTATGTAGGATTTCATGACTAACCATGCAAATGACCAATTCCTGTTAACTATATTAATGGATCTAAGTGAAGCATGAGAGTTTAATTCTTTGTAAAAAATACCATGCTCTAATAAATATAAGTGAATCAAAAGAGCATTCTTCGAACAACAGTTTTCTATGTGATGAGAAACAGGCAATCCAAACTTCAAATGATGTAAGTGAAGCACATGAAGCATTCTATAAAGCCATACTCAAAAGATATAAGTGAAGTGCAATGAGCATTCTATAAATCAACCATGGACTATCTCATACCATCATGGTGCATAAAAGAAAAGTGAAAAACTAAACACAAAAGACGCTCCAAGATTTGCACATATCACATGAACGAAACGAATCCGAAAACATATCGATACTTGTTGAATAAAGATGGGATGCCTTCCGGGGCATCCCCAAGCTTAGACGCTTGAGTCTCCTTGAATATTTACCTGAGGTGCATTGGGAATCCCCAAGCTTGAGCTCTTGCCTCTCATCCTTCTCCTCACATCGATACCTCCTCGATCTTCGAACACTTCATCCACACAAAACTTAACCGAACTTTTAGTGGTGGGGTTAGTGAATATGGCAATGAAATCCCATCATGTAGTGTTGTAACATTATTTTATAATTATAAACAACCATTACCCACTATATGCTATCACAATTCGATGGCCCAACGAGGCTTCAACAAGAATTCAAACATACGCAGATAATGAAGCTATAACAGCAATCTGTGAAAACAGGATAGTCTGTAAGATTTGAACATCCACCATACTTCTCTAACTCTAAAAATTCTGAAAAATTTGGACAAAATAAATAACTTGTATAGAAAGACAGTACAAAAAGTTTCAGAACCGTTTGACGTTCCAGTAAAAAAGGTAAAATCGCGCACTACAGCCAAAGTTTTTGTTTTGCACCACACAAACTAACAAGCAATTTAGTCATCCTAAAGGCAAATTTTGGCACATTATTTTTATAATACAATGTAATTGTACAAGGGGATAATTATTTTTGTTGAAAAGTTTATATAATTAAGATTCATAAAGTTTCGATGGCATGAACAAAGTGCAAGGCTAGCTCCCGCTGCCACAGTGCTCGTCTATCTCACTTTCACTTTTCTTTTTGTGAAGTTTTAAGTTTCCCTCTATATTTCTTATAACTTTATAAAAGCAGTCAACAGAAATAAATGACTCTCTGAAACTTCCGGGTTGTCTCCCTGGAAGCGCTTTCTTTAAAGCCATTAAGCTAGGCATAAAGTGCCCAAGTAATGGATCCACCCGGATCCCAAGGTGTATCAAAGCCAATTTTAATTAACAATGATTTGCCATTTAGTAATGATAATAAAGCAACATATATCATGCAATGACGAAGTCTACCTCTCTTCCTATGCATGGGCATGTCATACAAGAACAATTCATGCACATCAAGTAAAGGCCAATACATAGCATAAGCAGTTTCTTGCAATTTTATCGTGTTGGAAACATAAAGAGGAGATGATATAATACCTCTCTCATAATAATTGCAAGTAGGAGAAGAAAGCACATGCATATTATATTCATCAAAATCATCATGTGCAATGGTAGAATGCAACCCATCAATGTAATCCTTAATAAGTGCAAACTTCTCCGATATAGTGTAGTTTGGAGAATTCAAAAAGATAATTGGACTATCATGTGTGGGTGCAATAGCAACAATTTCATTCTTAACATAAGGAACTATAGGAAGTTCATATTCATAAGCATAATTCATATTGGCATCATGGCCACAAGCATAGCAAGCATCAAGTTCATCAAAAAGGGATATTTAAAAGAATCAACGAATCATAGCAATTATCAGCATTCATCCTTTGGTAAGGATGAAGGGACACTAAATAATGTATGAGTTGGAGGGTTACTCTCATTTTAAGGTGTGCACGGGTAGCTAATTGATACGTCTCCAATGTATCTATAATTTTTGATTGCTCCATGCTATTATATATTCTGTTTGGATGTTTAATGGGCTTATTTATACACTTTTATATTATTTTTGGGACTAACCTATTAACCGGAGGCCCAGCCCAAATTGCTTTTTTTTGCCTATTTCAGTGTTTCGCAGAAAAAGAATATGAAACGGAATGAAACCTTCGGGAACGTGATTTTTGGAACAAACGTGATCCAGAGGACTTGGAGTGGACGTCAAGCAATCAACGAGGAGGCCACGAGGCAGGGGGCACGCCTACCCCCTAGGCACGCCCTCCACCCTCGTGGGCCCCTCGTGGCTCCACCGACCGACTTCATCCTCCTATATATATAGACATACCCAGAAAACATCCAAGAGCACCACGAAACCCTATTTCCACCGCCACAACCTTTTGTACCCAAGAGATCCCATCTTGGGGCCTTTTCCGGAGCTCCACCGGAGGGGGCATTGATCATGGAGGGCCTCTACATCAACTCCAATGCCCCTCCGATGATGTGTGAGTAGTTTACCTAAGACCTTCGGGTCCATCGCAAGTAGCTAGATGGATTCTTCTCTCTCTTTGGATCTCAATACAAAGTTCTCCTCGACTCTCTTGGAGATCTATTCGATGTAATTTTCTTTTGTGGTGTGTTTGTCGATATTTGATGAATTGTGGGTTTATGATCAAGTTTATCTATGAACAATATTTGAATCTTCTCTGAATTCTTTTATGTATGATTGGTTATCTTTGCAAGTCTCTTCGAATTATCAGTTTGGTTTGGCCTACTAGATTGTTCTTTCTTGCAATGGGAGAAGTGCTTAGCTTTGGGTTCAATCTTGCGGTGCTCGATCCTAGTGACAGAAAGGGAAACAACATGTATTGTATTGTTGTCATCAAGGATAAAGAGATGGGGTTTATATCATATTTCATGAGTTTATCCCTCTACATCATGTCATCTTCCTTAAGGCGTTACTCTGTTCTTATGAACTTAATACTCTAGATGCATGCTGGATATTGGTCGATGTGTGGAGTAATAGTAGCAGATGCAGGCAGGCGTCGGTCTACTCATTATAGACATGATGCCTATATACATGATCATACCTAGATATTCTCATAATTATTCGCTTTTCTATCAATTGCTCAACAGTAATTTGTTCACCAACCATAATACTTATGCTATCTTGAGATAAGCCACTAGTGAAACTTATGCCTCCCGGTTCTATTTTCCATCATACAAGTTTCCAATCTGTTTTATTTTGCAATCTTTACTTTCAATCTATATCATAAAATTTGCAAAAATATTTATCTTATTATTATCATCTCTATCAGATCTCACTCTTGCAAGTGGCCATGAAGGGATTGACAACCCCTTTATCGTGTTGGTTGCGAGGTTCTTATTTGTTTGTGTAGGTACGAGGTGACTCGCGCGTGGTCTCCTACAGGATTGATACCTTGGTTCTCAAAAATTGAGGGAAATACTTATGCTGCTTTGCTGCATCACCCTTTCCTCTTCAAGGGAAAACCAACGCATGCTCAAGAGGTAGCAAGAGGGATTTGTGGCGCCGTTGCCGGGGAGATCTATGCCAAGTCAAGACATAGCAAGTACCCATCACAACTCTTATCCTCCGCATTCATTATTTGCCATTTGCCTCTCATTTTCTTCTCCCCAACTTCACCCTTACCATTTTATTCGCCCTCTTTTCCGTTTGCCTCTTTTCCGCTTTCCTCGTCGTTATGGCTAGTCCTTTATCTACTCCTTTGTCTCTCGATATTGAAGTTCTTAATTTTAAACAAAGGGAGGGAGAAAATCTAAAAGATGCTTGGTGCAGAATTTGCAATGCGCAAAATAGATCTACTAGGAAGCAATCTACTTCTGTTCTTCTTGGCAATTTTTATGTAGGCATCACTCCTTGGAATAGATATATTCTTGATACCATTACCGGAGGAAATTTCTTGGGGAGCCATACTTTTGATTCTTATAATGCCACGATAGATTTGTTTGGCCCACCACCTGTTTTGGTTAATGGAACTATTTTAACTTTGGAACACGTGATGCAATGGCTTGAGATTGTTGAAAATAAAGTTGCCACCGTAGAGTTAATTGAAAATTTGGATAGAAATATCCATAACCAAATTACCCTATACGGATCAAAGGTAGGAGTTGCTCTTAATTTTTTTAAAGAAAAGGAATCTATGGTTAATGAAAAGATAGATCAAGATTCCACTAGAATTGATAAAATTGAGGATAATATTACCAACCTAGGATCTGCCTTTTCTTCCGTAAAAAATACTCCTTCTAATGCTAAGATTGCCAAATTGATGTATGTTCCTAAAAATAAGGGTGAAACTTCTAGTAAGGGAAATGCGGACCTCAAATCCATAAGTGTTCACCCCCACTTTCTCACTATCCTTAAGGAACCTTTATGCTACAAATGATTTTCTCGATTTCGTGCCTAGGAGTTTCATAATCTTTACCTAATATTAAAGGACGGAGGCTTTCATAGTTCTCCATACATCACCCTTTTATATCCGGTGATTTTATAGTTAATCATAAAGATTGATGGATGAGATTTAATAGTAGATCTATCTTTTCTACCTCCTAATAATAATAAATAAATAAAGGGGCTAATAAAGGGGCTATTGCTTCTTCCTCCATTTTTTTGTCCATATTTTCGTACGTCAAACCATTCCGTCCGTGTACCTGTCCGCTGCTCTTTCATCTTATTATGGAAAAATCATATGTTGCTCGGCTGGGCCTGCGAGCATCAAATGGGCCATGTCCACTTGGGTCTTCAGCTCCTGACCTGCTCATGTAATGAGAAAAGATTCCTGTGTTTGCATCACTTTTTTTCTTCCTCTATGTTTGGATGGATTTACCCCTCCACCACCTGTCGTCCGGGCGCTGATTTTTTTCATCCTTCGTCGGTGTGACCCGCCGTGCCCATATAGGAACCAATCAAACCAGTCGTGCATGTATAGGAACCAATCAAACCAGCTGTGCCCGTATAGGAAGCAATCAAACCATCAAATCGTATTAGTAACAGACTCTTGCAATCTATCAGGAAAGATCTGGTTCTCTAGATCGATATAAACTAGGGAACGTGACTCCACGATCAAATTGCACGCATGCACTCGCACTGATCATGTTCATGGCGACTCTGCCACAAACGCGGAGGGAAGGAGTCCTTTACATTCCCCTCTTCAACGATAACTCGCGAGCTTGCCGTCTCATCGTGATGTAGGCTAAGTGATGGAGACGAGAGGGAGATCCCCGGCAGGAAGGGTGAGCGGAGGCGGTCATCCTCCTTGATCTATGCCCCGAGCGAGGTGGCTATGCGAATCATGGGCTACAGCAGCGACGGTGGCTTCTTTTGGCAAGTGGCCGGTCGCTCGACCCCCCTCCGATCCCGCTGTAAGAACCGGTGCTTCTTTTGTCATGCGTGCCCCATTGCCACACGGCCTTCCCAGCAACGCAGAGCAGCTTTCCCCATGGAGCCCCACTTCCCCTGCACCAGCGCATGGATGAGCAGCAGTACGGCGGGACTCACCACCCGCTCCTCCAAATCGGAGCGCAATGGCTGCCGATCAACCGAGCAGGTTTGGGTAAGTGCATTGTAGCAGGTTGCATAGGAAAAAGATGCTCTCGTGCCTGCAGTATGGCATGGTTTTGCCCTGACCTTGACGCAGAGAAGGAAAACAGCGGGTACTCCATCCCCCGCAACATGGGTGCTCACTTCTTCAATGCATGAATGAATGAGACCATGACCAGTCTCACTCACAGGGTGGCCCTGTGTCACCTACATCGACGTGTATTCCACAAGGTATAGGCTAATTAGTCGGCCAGGAATCTCGGTAAATGTTTGAATTTAGCTACATGCTGTGATGAAGTTTGAAGTCAATGTCTGGTGTTGAAATTTGCAGGTCGCGCATCAAACTACCAATGTTCAGTCTGCACTCCAGAAACTATTACCGTGCATCACGGCGGTCAGAGCCTAGGCAAGACATATTAACTTACACAAGTACGAAGGCCAAGCAAGGGACTGGCCATACTTTTTTTGAGGGAAGGGACTGGCCATACTGTCGTTAATTCTCATGCATCCACTCATCTTTTAATTAATTTTTTCATCATGTATGTTTAATATGCCTTGCAAATTAAACTTGGCATTGCTAATGTTCTGCTTAGTTTGTCTCACTTTTGTTATGTATTAGATTAACTTTTTATGGATCACATTTCACAAGAACGGCATTGTTAGATATTGATTTCTTATTTGGATATTGTTTAGGTCTCAATGGATTTGATTTTGACAGTTACATGCCACGCCTTGGTGCAAGTTCTATCCAATGCCACTCCGGACAAGAATAGGTCCCGTGCTTGACAATGGCTAGGTTGAATGCACACACATCTGTTTCTAGAATGTTGCCCTCTTGTTATATGCAAAATAAACTATTGTACTTTATTATCCTGAATCTGTACAATGGTTGTTGACTAGAAATTTTTTCTTAAACGCTTTCCATTTTACTTCCATCCTTTGAACCATAATTAAGAGATTCCGTGGAATTATTTGAGTTGATTAATCCTAGCTTTATTGTTTATTGTCATAGGAAGTGTGAAATAATATAGTTCTACATTATCTCCATGGAGAGACATGATGCGAAAGAGGACTTTACTAGAGATGGTGAGCATTACTATTGAACAACAGGATGAAGAATTAACTTATTAATTTTCTTTTTAGTGGAATTAACCAGTTAGTTATTTCATTGAATAAATTTGAACTAGATACTATTTTTAAAATGGTATGCCATGTTGAAATAGAGGGCGTGTATCTGTTTGGGTTCTTGAGTCATGCTTATTGGGCATGGGGGTTTGATTTTTTTTCTCATGTTGCAATGCACTGACATGTTTTCGATTTTCTGTAATTTTCATATAACAACACACGGGTTATCTCTAGCTTGATGTCTAATTTTCTATGATGACCATAAGTTCTGCAGGTGTAACAAAACATACAAGATGCTTGCGGTGCAGGACACATCCTCGCGTTTTCATACGTTTTCCCAGTAACAACGCGTGTTTGTTGATCTCAAGAGATAAATGTCAAAACTATTGACTAAATAATCTGAATATTGTATACTAGTAATATAATTTGTATGTTAGTAAAATTATTGTAGGTATTATATTCTCAATGGTTTGATTTCAAGGTGCTATTTTATTGTCCCGTTGCAACACACGGGCCCTTTTGCTAGTTAATAAAAAGAAAGAAACTCCTAGGAGTTATAGTTGTCTTATTGAAGAATTGCCTACCAAATATGGCAACACCTAGATCTATCCTCGCTTTTATGCCTAGCTAGGGGCGTTAAACGATAGCGCTTGTTGGTAGGCAACCCAATTTTATTTTTATTCCTTGCTTTTTATTCCTGTTTAGTAATAAATAATTTATCTTGCCTCTGTTTTGGTTGTGTTTTTTGTGTTTAATTAGTGTAACAGCCTGTATTTTTGCCCTTTCCTTTTTCTTTTGATTTAATTGGTTTTTGCTCTATTTTTCTTTTTTGGAGTGGTTATGTGGCCTTGTCACCTGGGAAATCAGCTTCATTTCCTCTCCCAAGTGGCTCATCATCCTAAAAACGTTGCCAAGATCATGTCACTCCACTGCTTGACCAAACCCTTATTTCTTTTCTAGGGAAAATTCCTTTTCCTATTAAAGGAATAACCCTATCAGCCCTAGGTTGTGAAGCAACCAATATTTCTGTCCATCCAAAAATCCCCAAATAATTCTTATAATTTTTTTGGGTCATATCTTCATCAAATATGGCAAAAAATTTAATTGGCCGCATTTTCCATCATGCTCAATAAATTCATTTCCTATTCGGTCCTAAATGGCACATTGTGAAGCAAGTGCTATTTATCCTTTCCCATTTGCCCCCAAACTTTTTGGGCATGATATATCATACAAATAATTGTCCTGTGCCAAAATTCAACTTTATTTGCCTAGCCACACTTCCTCAGTAATTTTTCAAACTTCCTGTCTGAGGGAAGCCTTTGTGAAGGAAGTGCTAGCTAGGTTTATCCAAATGAGTTGAAATTTTGCATGCCTCTTCTTGTGCTCATATCGTTGCTCTCCTCCAGAATTAAGCCCCACCCAATCATCTATGTGAGCACAACATCAAATCTTTGATTCTGTCAATATTTTCAGGTGCGAAGCAAGTATATTTTATATTGCTTCATTTTGCCTGAAAATTTACCAGGGCATTCTCCAACCCAATTAACTTATCTCCACCAAATTTGGCACCATTTAACTAGCCAATATTTCTCTAGAATTTTTGCAAGATTCTAGTCGGTGAAGATAGCTGTGAAGGAAGTACCATTTTGGTAAATACATTTGGTATGAAACTTTTACAGAAGCTTCATATGATCAAATCATTAAGCCTTGCCAAATTTGAGCTCAAGTTGATGTTTCATGCGAGTACATCATCATGCTCAAGTTTCTGGACCATTTTGGTGAGTTGCAAAGCATCTATATCAACCATTGGTCCAAATCACCTCAAATTTCACAGGACTAGAGTCCTTCCTATCCTAAACCTCCCAGACAGCTTATTTAGCCCTTAGTATTTATCTGTTGATCACTGCATCATGGTTCAGATTGATGTAGTAAACTTCAGAGCTTACTTACCATTTACCTGATTCACTTTTAACCGAGCTACCACCACGGTTGTAACCTGCCCAGGGAGGACTTACCACTAGACAACGTTTGCCAACCCTTGGCACCTTCTCCTCGCTAGCTCACGCGGTGACCACCGTTTTGGCACGCTCTGGCCGCGCCCCAGAACATCTTCTTGCTCGGGCCCCTTCTCTGCTCAATGTCTCAGTGAGAACGGGCATGTCCATCGTGTTCCCCGCGTCGTTGCCATCCTCCTGGAGCTGCCTCCCCCTCCGTCCACTTCTTCGTCAGTGCTCGTCGCCGCGCGCCCACGGGCGCACTATGGCCGACCAAGCATTCAAGGCGTTTTGGCTCGGTTCCTCGCCGTCGTCTTCCTCCCTGCGGCTCCGTTGGCCTCCTGTGCCCCGTGAGACGCTCCACCGCTCCTCCCCCATCATCTGCCAACGAGCTCGGGAGCGCGTACACGCGTCCGCGGCGCCGGCCACGCCAGCTCGCCCCCTTCTCCTCTGCCTATTTAAGGCCACCCCGAGACCCCCCCCCGAGCTCACCAGCCTCCACACCTCACTCCTCTAGCCCTCCTCGACCCCTTCTCTGAGCTCCAAGAGCTCCTGAGCCATCCTATGGCCGCCTCGGCCGCCGACGGCCTCTGCTTCGATTCCGGCAAGGTAGGCCTCCCCTCTCAACTTTAGCACCACCAGTCGCCTCCTCCTTCACCAGTACGTCGTCCCCTTACTCACCTCCTCCTTGAGTGGTCCACATCCCCGAGTTCATCATAGTCAGAGCCGTCGCCCATTGGCATCGGAGTTCTTCTCTTCTCGATCTTCTCCGGCGGCTGTGCTCCGCGGGGATGGGTGTGCCTCATCGCCTGATCGCGTCGGTGGTCGGAGTGCTCCATGAGGTGGCCGGAGCAGCCGGCAGCCGTCGCCGGAGTTCCTCTGCCTCGGCCGGGCGCGGGCATGTGCGAGGAGAAGGAGACGAAGCCCCCTCCTTGCTAGCTGGCTGCGGGCCCCGCTCGTCAGCTGCACAGACCGTTGACCCGCCCTCGCTGATGTGGATTAGTTGAAACGTATTCCGCGGAATGCGTTTTCGCTAATCGAAAGCCTAAGCTGCTGCATTTGTGGGCCAGAATGCGCTTTCACTTCACCGAAAGCGTATTACCTCGAGTATGCCTTCTATTTTTTCAACCGAGGGCCTGTTTGTGAGGATTTTTCTTACAGAAAGGTCCCTGGCAGAAAAACATTCATATATTTTTCCTCCCAACTCCAAATGAGGTGATTCCAAAGTCCACGTCTTCATTTCGTCGAGCCCATTCTATTGGTTTCATTTTCACTATGGTTTGACACTGTGAAAATGACCTTTTTACCCCTGCCCTTGTTCAGCCCCCTCCGAGAGAGTACGTTTTCTGGCGATCCTTTCCGCGAGTTTCTTGCACTTTCTCCTAGTGATTTCTTCCACCCCAGGCAAGCCACACCCTCCATTTGCATCACTATAATGCAGTGACATGGTTTAATATATTAGAACTTGTTTAAAATATTGCTTTAGCTACATGACTTTGTGCATGGCATTTTCTGAGAGTATTATTTTGATCTTGGTGTTGCCATGCTATTGTTTGGATTACTAGGAGTTATGCTTGCTGTTGATGAGTATCATGTTGTCATGGGAGTATTAGTGGTTGGTATTATGATTATTTCCATGATGGTATCTGTTATTATATATTGGAGTATTACTTTGGATATCATGCTGCCTTTGGATTATTAGTGGTTAGTATGATTATTTTTTTATGATGCTAGTTGATGTTCTGTTGCTTGGAGTATTAATCTGCATGTCATGTTGCCTTTGGATTATTAGTGGCTTCTATGAATAGTTTTCATGATGATATCTGGTATGATTTTGGAGTATTAATTTGCATATCATGCTGCCTTTGGATTATTAGTGGCTTTTATGAATATTTTTCATGATGATATCTGGTATTATTTTTGAGTATTAATTTGCATATAATGATGCCTTTGGATTATTAGTGGCTAGTGTTAGTTTCATCATGATGCTAGTTGATATTATGTTTTGGAGTATGATGAAGGAGATGATGCTTGCATGTGGATCATAGCTGGATAGTTAGTTCTTGATATTTGAGCAGTATTATTATCGTTCTTGGATTCATCATGATAGTAGTGTTATACTGTCCTCGAAGTATTTTGATATGACGATATTAAGCTTTGGATTAGTTGTTGGATATTTCTATGACTTGGATTATAGGTAGATAGATGATATCGGAGTATCAGTCATTACTATTATATTTTGGGGATAAATTCCGTCATTAAGTTGGTCAGGTTCCACCGAACCGGGCTTTCTCCAGTGCAACCACATTTTCCTTTATGGGAAAGCCCTAATGCGGTCTATTGTCATTCCTCTCGCCGGTGCCTCCAACTAGGGAAGGTTATGGGCGTGCGGTACCCTGGCCCGGTAAGCAGACATAACCTTGTGTGCCCGTTGTTGTTGTTATGGATCCGGTCCCCGTGAGGGACGTTTTGGCCATGACGGTGGTTGTTGTGTCTTTGGTAGACACGGGGCCACCCAGGACTAGCCTAGTGGGGAGTGAGTCGGAGTGGCTGGGAGATTGTCATGGCAGTAGATCGGTTTTGTCGGAATGTCGTTGGTCCACCCGAATGGGAGTGCAAGGCCAGGGATTCCGTGGTGTGGGTAAAGTGCGCTACCTCTGCAGAGTGTGTGTGTTTAATCTATCGATAGCCGCGTCCTCAGTCAATGGGCACAAGTTCGTACAAGGTCACACCGTTCGATCAACACTCACATCACAAAATGACTTATAGGTGATTTATATGTTGATATGTTGAGCAGTACATATTGGAAGGATGTTGATGATGGTGTTGGAGACCAAGTGTTGGTAATGGTAGTGATCGCCGGAAGGATCACGTTGGAGACCAAGTGTTGGTCATGGTTATGATCGCCAGAATGATTACCATTTGGCTCTGATCACGGGGTGATCAAGTGGGTATATTGCTTGGCTGGTTAGCCAAGAGTGATATGGTTATGGAGATCTAAGATGGTGATTTATTAGCCTTGTATCAGTTTCATACCATGCTTAGTAGTTGTTTCATTATAAAAGCTGTTAATTTAATTAACATGTGAAAGGAATAACCTTATCTGACCTAGGTTGTGAAGCAACCTATATTTTTGTCCATCCAAAAATCCCCAAATAATTCTTATATTATTTTTGGGTCATATCTTCATCAAATATGGCAAAATATTTCATTGGCCACATTTTCCATCATGCTCAATAAATTCATTTCCTATTCGGTCCAAAATGGCACATTGTGAAGCAAGTGCTATTTATCCTTTCCCATTTGCCCCAAACTTTTTGGGCATGATATATCCTCCAAATAATTGTCCTGTGTCAAAATTCAACTTTATTTGCCTAGCCAAACTTCCTCAGTGATTTTTCAAAGTTCCTGTCTGAGGGAAGCCTTTGTGAAGGAAGTGCTAGCTAGGTTTATCCAAATGATTTGAAATTTTGCATGCCTCTTCTTGTGCTCATATCGTTGCTCTCCTCCAGAATTCAGCCCCACCCAGTCATCTATGTGAGCACAACATCAAATCTTTGATTATGTCAATATTTTCAGGTTGTGAAGCAAGTATATTCTATATTGCTTCATTTTTCCTGAAAATTTACCAGGGCATTCTCCTACCCAATTAATTTCTCTCCACCAAATCTAGAATTTCTGCAAGATTCTGGTCAGTGAAGATAGCTGTGAAGGAAGTACCATTTTGGTAAATACATTTGGTATGAAACTTTTACAGCATCTTCATATGATCAAACCATTAAGCCTTGGCAAATTTGAGCTCAAGTTGATGTTTCATGTGAGTACATCATCATGCTCAAGTTTCTGGACCATTTTGGTCAGTTGCCAAGCATCTATATCAACCATTGGTCCAAATCACCTCAAATTTCACAGGACTAGAGTCCTTCCTATCCTAAACCTCCCAGACAGCTTATTTAACCCTTAGCATTTATCTGTTGATCACGGCATCCTGGTTCAGATTGATGTAGTAAACTTCAGAGCTTACTTACCATTTACCCGATTTACCTTTAACCGAGCTACCACCGCGGTTGTAACCTGCCCAGGAAGGACTTACCACTAGACAATGTTTGCCAACCCTTGGCACCTTCTCCTCGCCAGCTCACGCGGTGACCACCATTTTGGCACGCTCTAGCCGCGCCCCAGAATGTCTTGTTGCTCGGGCCCCTCCTCTGCTCGGCGTCTCAGCGAGCACGGGCCTGTCCACCGTGTTCCCCGCATCGTCGCCGTCCTCCTGGAGCTGGCTCCCCCTCCGTCCGCTTCTCCATTGGTGCTCGTCGTTGTGCGCCCATGGGCGCACTATGGCCGACCAAGCATTCAAGGCGTTTTGGATCAGTTTCTCGCCGTCGTCTTCCTCCTTGTGGCTCCGTTGGCCTCCTCTGCCCCGTGAGACACTCCACTGCTCCTCCCCCGTCGTCTACCAATGAGCTCGGGAGCACACACACGCGTCCGCAGCGACGCCAGCTCGCCCCCTCCTCCTCTACCTATTTAAGGCCACCCCGAGACCCCCCGAGCTCACCAGCCTCCTCACCTCACTCCTCTAGCCCTCCCCGGCCCCTTATCTGAGCTCCAAGAGCTCCCGAGCCATCCTATGGCCGCCTCGGCCGCCGACGGCCTCTGCTTCGATTCCGACAAGCTAGGCCTCCCCTCTCAACCTTAGCACGACCAGTCGCCTCCTCCTTCACCAGTACACCGTCCCCTTACTCACCTCCTCCTTCGGTGGTCCACATCCCCGAGTTCATCATCGTCAGAGCCGCCGACCATTGGCGTCGGAGTTCTTCTCTTCTGGATCTTCTCCGGCGGCTGTGCTCTGCGGGGATGGGTGCGCCTCATCGCCCTGATCGCGCCGGTGGCCGGAGCGCTCCCTGAGGTGGCCGGAGCAGCCGCCAGCCGTCGCCGGAGTTCCTCTGCCTCGGCCGGGCACGGGCGCGAGCGAGGACAAGGAGACGAAGCCCCGTCCCTGCCAGTTGGCCGCGGACCCCGCTCGTCAACTGCACCACCCGTTGACCCGCCCTCGCTGACGTGGATTAGTGGGAATGTATTCCGTGGAATGCGTTTTCGCTAATCAGAAGTGTAAGAAGCTGCGGTTGTGGGCCAGAATACGCTTTCACTTCACAGAAAGCGTATTACCTCGAGTACGCCTTCTATTTTTCCAGCTGAGGTCCTATTTGTGAGGATTTTTCTTACAGAAAGGTCCCTCGCAGAAAAACATTCATATCTTTTTCATCCCAACTCCAAATGAGGTGATTCCAAAGCCCACATCCTCGTTTCGTCAAGCCCGTTCTGTTGGTTTCATTTTGTCTATGGTTTGACACTGTGAAAATGACCTTTTTCCCCTGCCCTTGTTCAGCCCCCTCCGAGAGAGTACGTTTTCCGGCGATCCTTTCCGCGAGTTTCTCGCACTTTCTCCCGGTGATTTCTTCCACCCAAGGAAAGCCACACCCTCCATTTGCATCACTATAATGCAGTGACATGGTTTAATATATCGTAACTTGTTTAAAATATTGCTTTAGCTACATGACTTTGTGCATGGCATTTTCTCGGAGTATTTTTTTGATCTTGCTGTTGCCAAGCTATTGTTTGGATTACTAGGAGTTATGCTTGCAGTTGATGAGTATCATGTTGTCATGGGAGTATTAGTGGTTGGTATTATGATTATTTCCATGATGGTATCTGTTATTATATATTGGAGTATTACTTTGGATATCATGCTGCCTTTGGATTATTAGTGGTTAGTATGATTATTTTTTATGATGCTAGTTGATGTCCTGTTGCTTGGAGTATTAATTTGCATGGCATGTTGCCTTTGGATTATTAGTGGCTTCTATGAATAGTTTTCATGATGATATCTGGTATTATTTTGGAGTATTAATTTGCATATCATGCTGCCTTTGGATTATTAGTGGCTTTTATGAATATTTTTCATGATGATATGTGGTATTATTTTTGAGTATTAATTTGCATATCATGCTGCCTTTGGATTATTAGTAGCTAGTGTTAGTTTCATCATGATGCTAGTTGATATTATGTTTTGGAGTATGATGATGGAGATGATGCTTGCATGTGGATCATAGCTGGATAGTTAGTTCTTGATATTTGAGTAGTAGTATTATTGTTCTTGGATTCATCATGATAGTAGTGTTATAATGTCCTCGGAGTATTTTGATATGACGATATTAAGCTTTGGATTAGTTGTTGGATATTACTATGACTTGGATTATATGTAGATAGATGATATCGGAGTATCGGTCATTACTATTATATTTTGGGGATAAATTCCGTCATTAAGTTGGTCATGTGCCACTGAACCGGGCTTTCTCCGGTGCAACCACATTTGCCTTTATGGGAAGGCCCTAATGCGGTCTATTGTCATGCCTCTTGCCGGTGCCTCCAACTAGGGAATGTTATGGGCGTGCGGTACCCTGGCCCGGTAAGCAGACATAACCTTGTGTGACCGTTGTTGTTGTTCTGGATTCGGTCCCCGTGAGGGATGTTTTGGCCATGACGGTGGTTGTTGTGTCTTTGGTAGACACGGGGCCACCCAGGACTAGCCTAGTGGGGAGTGAGTCAGATTGGCCGGGAGAGTGTCATGGCAGTAGATCGGTTTTGTCAGAATGTCATTGGTCCACCCGAATGGGATTGCGAGGCCATGGATTCCGAGGTGTGGGTAAACTGCGCTACCTCTGCAGAGTGTTTGTGTTTAATCTATCGATAGCCATGTCCTCGGTCAATGGGCACAAGTTCGTACTAGGGCACACCGTTCGATCAACACTCACTTGACGGAATGACTTATAGGTGATTAATATGTTGATATGTTGAGCAGTACATATTGGCAAGATGTTGATGATGATGTTGGAGACCAAGTGTTGGTAATGGTAGTGATCGCCGGAAGGATCACGTTGGAGACCAAGTGTTAGTCATGGTTGTGATTGCCGGAATGATCACCGTTTGGCTCTGATCACGAGGTGATCGAGAGGGTATATTGCTTGGCCGATTAGCCAAGAGTGATATGGTTATGGATATCTGAGATGCTGATTTATTAGTCTTGTATCAGTTTCATACCATGCTTAGTAGTTGTTTCATCATAATACTTGTTAATTTAATTAACCTATGAAATGCTATGTTATTGTCTTGCCTTGATGCTTATGGTTGTTGTGAGCTTGCAAGTACATTCAATGTATTGACCTGGCGTGCCATGCCAGATTGCAGGTGATGCCATGATTGATTGATTGCTTGTCGATGGTTGTCGTGCGTGCGAGCTAGATCGTGTCCCAGCCAGAGTCCCTACGGAGTGGAGTTCACCACCTTCATCGTTGTTCCACTGCTAGAAGTATTCCGCTGCTACGAGTTGTTTCGTTGCTAGCATAGAGCAAGTGTAGTATCACAGGTGTAGTGTTGTCGTGCTGATGTGCTTCTTTGTAACATCAGACCCTTGTATTATTATTCCTGTAATAAGAGCTGATTTGTTCTATGTCAAGCAGTGCCGTATTCTAGAGACTTCTCCTCGATCTCTGGGCTGGAATACGGGGCATTCCAGTTTCTCTAAGCCGGGGTGCCACAATTAGTGTTTGTGCCAAGTAGAACCGTTGGGAAGACTTGCGGAAAGTCTTTTTGATCTTGCTGTAAAAAACATAAACTGTAGCACTCACAAGAATTGCTGCCATTTTTTGTTGAGAGTGATATTTAGTTAATTCTTTTTGCAGATGATTAATAGATAAATTTCTCAAGTCCAGTAATTTATTTTAGAATTTTTGGGGTTCCAGAAGTTGCGTTAGTTACAGATTACTACAGACTGTTCTGTTTTTGACAGATTCTGTATTTCGTGTGTTGTTAGCTTATTTTGATGAATCTATGGCTAGTAATGGAGTTTATAAACCATAGAAAAGTTGTAATACAGCATGTCTAACACCAATATATATAAAGAATTAGTTCATTACAGTACCTTAAAGTGGTGTTTTGTTTTCTTACGCTAACGGAGCTCACGAGATTTTCTTGTTAAGCTTTTTGTTGTGAAGTTTTCAAGTTTGGGTAAAGATTTGATGGATTATGTGTAACAACCCAAATTTTCAATTTGGAATGTTATACATTAGATCATCATTGCATAACATATTTTATTGCATTTTGGTTGATCCTAGAAATTTCACGCAACTCAAGGACCCTCGGAGAGAGTTGGGGATTTCGTTATTTTCATATTTGAGTTTCTCAAATTTTGAAAATAGGATAATTTGGTTTTATTTATTTTATCTTCAATTATTTCTATTATCAAAATATGAGAGAGGGAATAAAATGACTTTCCCAAAATAAAGAAATAATGAGAATTTAATAATAAAATCAAATAAGATTTTATTTTGTTTTTATTTGCTATTTTATTTGAATTTAGGAAAAATGCGCGCTTCTCAAAATTGCATTTAGGTCCCAAATAAATGTTCATCCTATGCGGCTTGATTTTAGAAGCCAGGGAAAATTTATTTCGAGATTTTTGGAGTCCGTTTAGTATTCCTTTTGTTTTTTTCTGAGCGTAATTATTTAAAAAAAAAGGGGTCTGAACCGACTCTCGGCGGTAACCGGCCAGGACTCCACCTAGCCGGGGCTTTAAGTAGCGCCACCCGAGGCCCGGGAACAGCCCAAGCCACGCCCCGCCCAAACCCTAACCCTAGCCCCGTGCCGCCGCCCCGTGCCGCCCCGCCGCCGCCCCACACCGCCGCCGCCACCCGCTGCCCCGCCGCCGCCGACGACGATTGCCGAAGCCGCCGCCGTTCGCCGGAGTCGCCGGAGGTAGACCTCGCCGCCGCCGGTTTTTCTTAGAAACCGTTCGGTTTTCCGTCCGTTTCGTTTGGTTTTTTTAGTTCGTTTTTTTAAATAGATCGGTTTTTCCGGTTTATTTAATTAGCGAGCGTTCGCTCGTTCGTTTGTTTTAACGAACGCGTTCATCGTTTAGATCCAGTTAATGAACGTCCATTCGTTAATCTGTTCATCGTTTTCTTTTTCTTGGATTAAATCCGCGATTTTTCTGATCGCGATTCCTGATCTGTTTTTCGTTCTAGTATAACTTTTCGCTCGTTTATCGGAATCAGGCGATTCAAGCGCCTGGAGTTTCATCTCGAAACCCTCTTTCCGTTTAACCAACTCAAACAAGTTTTTGCCTCAGTAAAATTTTCCCTAGATTCAGATTAGTAAACGAAGCTTGTTTCTTTTGCCGTTTGTCTTTCGTTGCTTCGTTCGATTTGATTCTTTTTGCCAACCAGAGTTCTTAAGTTGATTTTTCTAGTTAGATCTCTTATTTGAATTTTACCTATGCATTAGTTGAGTACTTATTGTATGCTTGTTTGTTGGCGATTGAGTACCCGGAGTGCGCCGCTTGCTACTTCGAATCGCTAGGTTTCACGGATCATCAACAAGGCAAGTAACACTTTGATCATAATTCCAATTACCCAGTTTTATTGCATTAGATCAATCCTCACACATTGCATGATTAGGATCTAATTAAATTGTGGGTTTGAGAAGTAGTTGAGGTAGTACCTATTACCTATTATTATCAAACCTTTGGGAGTTAGTTCTATATTTGCTTATTATGCCATGCTATGCTAGTAGACGTGGATTGGGTGAGTGAAATTCATGACAGATGTGAGATTGTTAAATAAAGGTTTATCTAAGGTGGCAACTTAAATACACATCTGGGTGGATTGAGGCACCTGGGTATTCCAACGATTGCCTGTTTTTCTTGGACCGCCACCCAGGCTCAAAGGGATCATGAGATTATTCATGCTAGAAACTTCCGTGTGCAGCCACAAGCTACTATGGGCTCTAGCATAGTTGATTAAGTCACGCGAACTCTTACGATGGTAGACTAGCAGATGTAGGGGAAAGTAGGTGTAACGGTCTACCCGATCGTAAGGTGCTAGCGCTTCTGAAAGACTATGTCTCGGTCATCCATTTCTCAAACACCATGTAGTGCAAGAATCCCAATGGAGGAGATCTAGTCTTGTGGGGAAAAGTGCGCAAACCTCTGCAGAGTGTATAAACTAATCATGGTTAGCCGTGTCCTCGGTTATGGACATCTTGAGTATCTAGTACCTGGATTATCATGTGAATCTCATCATGTTACTCTAAAATTAATTTTGTTGGTTTTTGTTTAATGATGATGTTTAATTGGGATTGAGAGTGCTGTCGACCATTCTCAATGTTTAACAACCACCATGATAGTTAAATAAAATTTATTTCTTTGCAGTAGGGAAAAATTGGCTTTACGCAAAACTGTAACCATAGAGCTTTCCACCAGCCAAATATGCATGTAGTATAGCCTTATTCTTCCATTACTCTCTATGTATTACATTGCTAGCATATTCCATGTGTTGACCCGTTTCGGGCTGCAATGTTATTTTTGCAGACTTTTCAGACGATGATTAAGGTGCCTTTAGGTCGTGGTTCTATACTCAGTGATGTCGTTGAAGTTGATGGACTCACTTATCTTCCAAGCCTTCCGCTGTTATCGTTATTAGATGGCCTTAAGCCATATTTATTGTAATAAGTTCTCTTTTGAGACACTCAATGTAATAAGTGTGTGATTGCTACTCTATTATAAATCCTTCAAGTAGTGTGTGGTGTCAGCATTATTGATCCAGGGATGACACCTGAGCACAGAGATTGAACCGTTTGAGGTCTGGTTGCTACAAGATGGTATCAGAGCACACGCTGACTGTAGGACACGACCACTAAGCTAAAGCCCTAGATCACTACTCACTCTCTTCTCATTCTGACTTCTCATCTTTTCTGCTCTTTTAGGATGGCGGATGCAAAGAACAAGTTCACGCAATCGGATGAAGATACACACTTTGGACGTCACTTGAAGGAAGTCACTAGATATATGAACGTAGGAGTACCAAGCTTCACCGTGACCTACAACGCCACTTTACCGGAAGAAGAGCGCTGCATGATTCAAGTTCAAGTTCCAGGAAGGACGTTCATGCCAGTCACTGAACCCATAGAGTTTTCTTTTGATGCACCAACCCAGAGTCTAGGAAAGAGCATGGCAGCTCACATCGCCATGGGACGCATTGGAGAAGTTTACCGCAATGATCTCAAGGATACTATCTACCAGATTTGTGGGCGCCGAGATGAGCATTGGGAGATGATCAGCACTAGGAAGGGTAGATCAATTGCAGCTTTTATCCAGGAGTTAAACCAACACATTCGACGTCAGGAGAACCAGATGTGCGCCGACATGATAGATCTAAAGAAGGCAAGGACAAGAATCAAGGAACTGGAGGAAGAACTCAAGGCTATACGTGAAGATTATGAAGAGGAAATTGAAGTACTCGTGGATAAGAATGCCGACTTAACAATGAAGATCGGAATATTTATGGGAGGCCCTACACCAGTAGAAGAAGACGAAGAACCCAAGGAGATTCGCCCAGAATACTACATCATCATCAACGACACCGACTCGGATCCAGATGATAGCAATGATGACTATGTTGATGAAGCTGGAGCAAATATAATGGAGTCTGCAACCGAAAAATATTTCTAGTAGACCACCCCAACCGTAGTAGTAGTCCACCATGTAAATATAGTAGTCCGACCACTTTTGCGATAGATAGATCGATTGTATGCCCTTGTTTGATTGAATGAAGTGAATTGTTTGCTTTTGCCTCATGTGCATATGGGTAGTGTTTTCTCTCTAGACCCCTGTCTATTCTTAAATCTCATCTTTTCTAATCCCTCAGATGCCTCTGAGACGTGACCCCAGATTTACCTTCCCACCGGAGCTCACCCAGTTGATCCAGCAGCAGAACACATTGATGCAGTTGCTAGTCCAGAATCAGAATCATGGGAACAACAGCAACAACAACCCACCACCACCACCACCTATTGACCACTTAGCCCGTTTTCTTAGGCTGAATCTGCCGGTGTTCTCAAGTAGCACCGAGCCGATAGTAGCAGATGATTGACTCCGTAAGACAGCAAGGGAGTTGACCACTGCAGGATGCACAAATGCGGAAAAGGTGAAATTTGCCGCACATCAGCTTGAAGGACCCGCAACATCATGGTGGGAGAATTTCACAGCCACTTTCCCTGTCGATGCTGTCACGTGGGACCAGTTTCAGCAGGCTTTCCGTACTGCCCATGTTTCAGCAGGAGCTATGGCCATGAAGAAGCGAGAGTTTCGCAACTTGCGCCAAGGAGGATGGACAATTGGACAATATGTGGAGGACTTTAGTAAGGTAGCACATTATGCCCCAGATGACGTAGCTACGGATGCAACTAAGCAGGAGAAGTTTCTGGAAGGACTTAAAGATGAGCTGAGCATGCAGTTGTTGGTAGCAACCTTCAACAACTACCAGGAGTTGGTAGACCGTGCTCCTATGATTTAAGGGAAGCAACAGCAGATTGAGACCCGCAAGAGGAAGTATGGACAAGGGAAGTACAATTCAGGAGATTAGTAGAAGCCACGTTTTACCCCTAGACTAGGAGGACATTTTCAGCATACCCATGGAGGAGGTAGCTCGCACAATCACAATGGCACCAAGAATGGTAATGGGAATGGAGGAAGCAACGGCCAGAACCGTACCAACCCATCAAGCCTAGCCAAGAGAGACATGAGCCAAGTCACTTGTTTGAAGTGCCAGAAGACCGGACATTATGCCAATGAATGTCCTGAATCCCAGAATGGAAATGGCAATGGAAGCTCTGGGAAGAAGCCGAACCCTTTCAATAGGGGACAGATGAACCACATTAACGTGGAGGAGGTTGAAGAGCAGCCGGATTCTATAATCGGTAAGTTTTTGGTTAAGTCATTTACTGCACTCGTTCTTTTTGATACTGGTGCATCACATTCATACATATCTAGGGGATTGGTGGATAAGTATAATATGCCCACCAATGTTCTTAGAACACCTATGTTAGTAAGCTCACCAGCAGCGGAGTATATGGCTAGCCAAGGATGTTTTCAAGTGCCATTCAGTATAGGTAGGCATGTGTTTCCCTTAGATTTAATCATTTTGGAATCACAAGGATTGGATGTAATTTTGGGTATGGATTGGTTGTCGATGTATGGAGGAAACATCGATTGCGCCAGTAAGTCTATCTTGCTTACCACCCCAGAAGGGAGAAGGATCAAGTATGTATCCCGACATGTGCCAAAAAGGACTCAAGTAAATTGTTTAACAGGAGTTGTGCAGGAGGAAGTACCAGTGGTGAAGGATTTCCCTGATGTATTTCCAGAGGAGTTGCCAGGCATGCCACCGGATAGAGATATTGAGTTTTTGATTGAGCTTTTGCCAGGCACAGGTCCAATATCAAAGAGACCATATAGGATGCCCGCAAAGGATTTGGTGGAGATTAAGAAGCAGATTAAGGAGTTACTGGATAAAGGATATATTCACCCAAGTTCTTTGCCTTGGGGATTGCCAGTACTTCTAGTGGAGAAAAAGGATCGTTAAGGATGGTTGTTGATTATCGAGGATTGAATGAAGTAACCATCAATAACAAGTACCCACTACCAATGATCAATGATCTGTTTGATCGATTGCAAGGAGCTAAGGTATTTTCCAAGATCGATCTGCGATCAGGATACCATCAGTTGAAGATTCGAGAACAGGATATACCTAAGACGGCTTTTACCACCAGGTATGGGCTATACGAGTATACCGTTATGTCATTTGGTCTGACTAACGCACCTGCATATTTTATGGACATGATGAACAAAGTCTTCATGGAGTTTTTGGATAAGTTCGTCGTGGTGTTCATTGATGATATCCTGGTATACTCGAAGAATGAAGAGGAGCATAAGGAGCATTTACGTTTGGTACTTGGTAAGCTCAGAGAACATCAATTATATGCCAAGTTTAGCAAATGTGAGTTTTGGTTGAAGGAAGTTGGATTTCTCGGACACGTTATATCTGGAGAAGGTATAGCAGTAGATCCCACTAAGGTTGATACCGTGACAAATTGGGAAGCCCCAACAACAGTTGGAGAGATCCGGAGTTTTCTTGGACTCGCAGGATACTACCGGAGGTTTATTGAGAATTTTTCAAAGATTACAAAGCCTATGACGAAGCTGTTAAAAAAGGATACCAAGTTCATATGGACTGAGGAATGTGAGGCTAGTTTCCAGGAGTTGAAGAAACATTTGGTTACATCACCTGTGTTGATTTTGCCAGATCAGACCAAGGATTATGAGGTGTATTGCGATGCTTCACGTCGAGGACTTGGAGCCGTGCTTATGCAGGAAGGAAGAGTTGTTTCATATGCCTCACGACAACTTAAGCCTCATGAGTTAAATTATGCCACGCATGATTTGGAGTTAGCACCCGTAGTGCATGCATTGAAGATCTGGAGACATTTTCTCATTGGAAACCATTGTGAGGTGTATACAGATCACAAGAGTTTGAAGTATATTTTCACACAGAAGGAGTTAAATCTCAGGCAAAGGAGATGGTTGGAGCTCATCAAGGATTATGATATGAGATTGCATGATCACCCCGGAAAGGCTAACGTAGTAGCTGATGCGTTGAGTCGTAAAAGCCATGTTAACACACTAATGACGGGAGATTTACCAAGGGAGTTAGCCGAAAATCTCCGACAGCTATGTTTGGAAATAGTACCAAGAGGCTATGTAACAGCATTGGAGATTCAGTCTACTTTGATGGATAAGGTCAGAGAAGCCCAGAAGACTGACAAGGAGATTGCCTCTATAAAGGAGAAAATGAGCAAAGGAAAAGCTAAGGGATTTCGTGAAGATGAGCACGATACCTTATGGTTTGAAGACCGTGTTTATGTGTCTAATGATTCGGAGATCAGGAAGTTAATTCTGCAAGAGGCCCATGATTCACCATATTCGATTCACCCAAGAAATACTAAGATGTATTTGGATTTGAAGGATACCTTCTGGTGGACCGGAATGAAGAAGGATACTGCGGAGTATGTAGCAGTTTGTGATGCATGCCAGAGGGTAAAAGCTGAGCATCAGAAGCCAGCAGGATTGCTATAGGCATTGTCGATACCCGAATGGAAGTGGGATACGTTGGGCATGGATTTTATTACAGGTTTACCCAGAACTCGTTCAGGCTATGACACAATATGGGTTGTAGTCGATCGTTTGACAAAGGTAGCTCATTTCATTCCAGTGAAGACTACCTATACCAGTGTAAAGTTGGCAAAGATATACATGACCAGAATCGTATGTCTGCATGGAGTTCCAAGGAGCATTGTATCAGATAGAGGAACCCAATTTACCTCAAAGTTCTGGAATCAGTTGCATGAAACTTTGGGTACCAGGATAGAATTCAATACAACTTTCCATCCGCAGACAGATGGACAGACCGAGAGAGTCAATCAGATTTTGGAGGATATGTTGAGAGCTTGTGCGCTAGATTACGAATCTAGTTGGGACGAGAATTTTCCATATGCAGAGTTCTCTTACAACAACAACTATCAATCCAGTTTGAAGATGACCCCTTTTGAAGCCTTGTACGGAAGGAGGTGCAGGACCCCATTGTCGTGGGATGAAGTTCGAGACCGCCAGTTGTTTGGACCGGATCTGATTAAGGAGTCTGAACAGAAAGTGAAATTGATTCGCGATAGGCTTAAGGTAGCTCAATCCAGGCAGAAGAGCTACCAGATTCTAAACACAAGGAGACAGTTTACGAAGTCGGAGACCGAGTTTATCTTCGAGTATCTCCACTTCGAGGAGTTAAGCGCTTTGGAGTTAAGGGCAAGTTAGCGCCACGTTTTGTAGTCACATACAAATATTTGGAGCGTATGGGAGAAGTAGCCTATAAGTTGGAATTGCCCGAAGGATTGTCAGGAGTTCACGACATGTTCTATGATTCCCAGTTGAAGAAGTGCCACGCAGAGATGGCTGATATACCGCTGAGAGATACAGTGCCGCTGGAAGCAATTCAGTTGGATCGTGATTTGACCTATGAGGAGAAACCAGTCAAGATTTTAGAGTATGCCAGTCGAGTCACCCGCAATAAGGTTCAGTGGAGCCACCACACGGAGGATGAAGCCACCTGGGAGCGAGAGGAAGAATTACTAAAGGACCACCCTCACCTAATTTCTAGCCAACCCAAATATTGAGGGCGAGATTCATCTTAAGGGGGTAGGTTTGTAACATCCCAAATTTTCAATTTGTAATGTTATACATTAGATCATCATTGCATAACATATTTTATTGCATTTTGGTTGATCCTAGAAATTTCACGCAACTCAAGGACCCTCGGAGAGAGTTGGGGGATTTCGTTATTTTCATATTTGAGTTTCTCAAATTTTGAAAATAGGATCATTTGGTTTTATTTATTTTATCTTCAATTATTTATATTATCAAAATATGAGAGAGGGAATAAAATGACTTTCTCAAAATAAAGAAATATTGAGTATTTAATAATAAAATCAAATAAGATTTTGCTTTGGTTTTATTTGCTATTTTATTTGAATTTAGGAAAAATGCGCGTTTTTCAAAATTGCATTTAGGCCCCAAATAAATGTTCATCCTGTGAGGCTTGATTTTAGAAGCCGGGGAAAATTTATTTCGGGATTTTTGGAGTCCGTTTAGTATTCCTTTTTTTCCTAAGCGTAATTATTTAAGAAAAAAAGGGGTCCGAACCGACTCTGGGCCGTTACCAGCCAGGACTCCGCCTGGCCGGGGCTTTAAGTAGCACCGCCCGAGGCCCAGGAACAGCCCAAGCCACGCCCTGCCACAACCCTAACCCTAGCCCCGTCGCGCCGCCGCCGCCGTCGCCCCACGCCGCCCCGCCCCGTAGCCGCCCCGCGCCACCACCGCCCCGCCGCCGACGAGGACGATCGCCGGAGCCGCCGCCGCCGCCGTTCGCTGGAGTCGCCGGAGGTAGACCTCGCGGCCGCCGGTTTTTCTCAAAACCGTTCGGTTTTCCGTCGGTTTCGTTCGGTTTTTTAGTTCGTTTTTTTAAATAGATTGGTTTTTCCGGTTTATTTAATTACCGAGCATTCGCTCGTTCGTTCATTTTAAAGAACGCGTTCATCATTTAGATCCAGTTAACGAACGTCCGTTCGTTAATCTGTTCGTCGTTTTCTTTTTCTCAGATTAAATCCGCGATTTTTCTGATCGCGATTCCTGATCCGTTTTTCGTTCTAGTATAACTTTTCGCTCGTTTATCGGAATCAGGTGATTCAAGCGCCTGGAGTTTCGTCTCAAAACCCTCTTTCCGTTTAACCAACTCAAACAAGTTTTTGCCACTGTAAAAATTTCCCTAGATCCAGAATAGTTAACGAAGCTTGTTTCTTTTGTCGTTTGTCTTTCATTGCTTCGTTCGATTTGATTCTTTTTGCCAACCGGAGTTCTTAAGTTGAACTTTCTGGTTAGATCTCTTATTTGAGTTTTACTTGTGCATTAGTTGAGTACTTATTGTATGCTTGTTTGTTTGCGATAGAGTACCCGGAGTGCGCCGCTTGCTACTTCGAATCGCTAGGTTTCGCGGATCATCAGCAAGGCAAGTAACACTTTGATCATACTTCCAATTACCCACTTTTATTGCATTAGATAAATCCTCACACATTGCATGATTAGGATCTAATTAAATTGTGGGTTTGGGAAGTAGTTGAGGTAGTACCTATTACCTGTTATTATCAAACCTTTGGGAGTTACTTCTACGTTTGCTTATTATGCCATGCTATGCTAGTAGACGTGGATTGGGTGAGTGAAATCCATGACAGATGTGAGATTGTTAAATTAAAGGTTTATCTAAGGTGGCAACTTAAATACACATCTGGGTGGATTGAGGCACCTGGGTATTCCAGCGATTGCCTGTTTTCTTTTGGACCGCCACCCAGGCTCAAAGGGATCATGAGATTATTGATGCTAGAAACTTCCGTGTGCAGCCACAAGCTACTATGGGCTCTAGCATAGTTGATTAAGTCATGCGAACTCTTATAGTGGTAGACTAGCAGATGTAGGGGAATGTAGGTGTAACGGTCTACCCGATCGTAAGGTGCTAGCGCTTCTGAAAGACTATGTCTCGATCATCCGTTTCTCAAACACCATGTAGTGCGAGAATCCCAATGGAGGAGATAGAGTCTTGTGGGTAAAAGTGTGCAAATCTCTGTAGAGTGTATAAACTAATCATGGTTAGCCGTGTCCCCGGTTATGGACATCTTGAGTATCTAGTACCTGGATTATCATGTGAATCTCAACATGTTACTCTAAAATTAATTTTGTTGGGTTTTGTTTAATGATGATGTTTAATTGGGATTGAGAGTGCTGTCAACCATTCTCAATGTTTAACAACCACCATGATAGTTAAATAAAATTTATTCCTTTGAAGTAGGGAAAAATTGGCTTTACGCAAAACTGTAACCATAGAGCTTTCCACCAGCCAAATATGCATGTAGTATAGCCTTATTCTTCCATTACTCTCTATGTGTTACATAGCCAGCATATTCCATGTGCTGACCCGTTCCGGGCTGCAACGTTAATGTTGCAGACTTTTCAGACGACGACTAAGGTGCCTTTAGGTCGCGGTTCTATACTCAGTGATGCCATTGGAGTTGATGGACTCACTTATCTTCCAAGCCTTCCGCTGTTATCGTTATTAGATGGCCTTAAGCCATATTTATTGTAATAAGTTCTCTTTTGAGACACTCGATGTAATAAGTGTGTGATTGCTACTCTATTATAAATCCTTCAAGTACTGTGTGGTGTCAGCATTACTGATCCAGGGATGACACCTGAGCATAGAGATTGGACCGTCTGAGGTCTGGTTGCTACATTATGGAACAAGGAGTGGCAAGAGCCTAAGCTTGGGGATGCCCAAGGCACCCAAAGGTAACTACAAGGACACCAAAAAGCCTAATCTTGGGGATTCCCCAGAAGGCATCCCCTCTTTTGTCTTCGTTCATCGGTAACTTTACTTGGAGCTATATTTTTATTCGCCACATGATATGTGTTTTGCTTGGAGTGTCTTGTATGATTTGAGTCTTTGCTTTTTAGTTTACCACAATCATCCTTGCTGTACACACATTTTGAGAGAGACACACATGAATCGGAATTTATTAGAATACTTTATGTGCTTCACTTTTATCTTTTGAGCTATATAGTTTTTGCTCTAGTGCTTCAGTTATATCTTTTAGAGCACAGTGGTGGTTTTATTTTATAGAAATAATTGATCTCTCATGCTTCACTTTTATTATTTTGAGAGTCCTTTAGAACAACATGGTAATTTTCTTTTAGGCATAATAAAAAGCTTTCATATAAGTGCATTGAATACTATGAGAAGTTTGATACTTGATAATTGTTTTGAGATATGGAGATGGTGATATTAGAGTCATGCTAGTTGAGTAGTTGTGAATTTGAGAAATACTTGTGTTGAAGTTTGTGATTCCCGTAGCATGCACGTATGGTGAACCGTTATGTGATGAAGTCAGAGCATGATTTATTTATTGATTGCCTTCCTTATGAGTGGCGGTCGAGGACGAGCGATGGTATTTTCCTACCAATCTATCCCCCTAGAAGCATGCGCGTAGTACTTTGTTTCGATAACTAATAGATTTTTGCAATAAGTATGTGAGTTATTTATGACTAATGTTGAGTCCATGGATTATACGCACCCTCACCCTTCCACATTTGCTAGCCTCTCTATTACCGCACACTTTTCGCCGGTATCATACACCCACCATATACCTTCCTCTAAATAGTCACCATACCTACCTATTATGGCATTTCCATAGCCATTCCGAGATTTATTGCCATACAACTTTCCACCGTTCCATTTGTTATGACACGCTTCATAATTGTCATATTGCCATGCATGATCATGTAGTTGACATCGGATTTGTGGAAAAGCCACCGTTCATAATTCTTTCATACAAGTCACTCTTGATTCATTGCATATCCCGGTAGACCGCCGGAGGCATTCACATAGAGTCATATTTTGTTCTAAGTATTGAGATGTAATTCTTGAGTTGTAAGTAAAAAGAAGTGTGATGATCATCATTATTAGAGCATTGTCCCAGTGAGGAAAGCATGATGGAGACTATGATTCCCCCACAAGTCAGGATGAGACTCCGGACGAAAAAAAAGAGAAAAGAGGCCAAAAGAAAAAAGAAAGAAGGCCCAAAAATATAAAAAAAATAGAGAAGGGACAATGTTACTATCCTTTTTCCACACTTGTGCTTCAAAGTAGCACCATGATCTTCATGATAGAGAGTCTCCTATGTTGTCAGTTTCATAAACTAGTGGGAATTTTACATTATAGAACTTGGCTGGTATATTCCCATGACGGGCTTCCTCAAATTGCCCTAGGTCTTTATGAGCAAGCAAGTTGGATGCACACCCACTTAGTTTCTTTTCTTGAGCTTTCATACACTTATAGCTCTAGTGCATCCGTTGCATGGAAATCCCTACTCACTCCCATTGATATCTATTGATGGGCATTTCCATAGCCTGTTGATACGCCTAGTTGATGTGAGACTATCTTCTCCTTTTTGTCTTCTCCACAACCACCATTCGATTCCACCTATAGTGCTATATCCATGGCTCACGCTCATGTATTGCGTGAAAGTTGAAAAAGTTTGAGAACATCAAAAGTATGAAACAATTGCTTGGCTTGTCATCGGGGTTGTGCATGATTTAATATTTTGTGTGATGGAGATAGAGCATAGCTAGAGTATATGATTTCGTAGGGATAACTTTCTTTGGTCATGTTATTTTGAGAAGACATGATAGCTTAGTTAGTATGCTTGAAATATTATTATGTTTATGTAAATATTAAACTTTTATCTTGAATCTTTCAGATTTGAACATTCATGCCACAATAAAGAAAAATTACATTGACAAATATGTTAGGAAGCATTCCACATCAAAAATTCTGTTTTTATCATTAACCTACTCGAGGACGAGCAGGAATTAAGCTTGGGGATGCTTGATACGTCTCCGACGTATCTATAATTTTTGATTGCTCCATGCTATTATATATTCTGTTTGGATGTTTAATGGTCATATTTATACACTTTTATATTATTTTTGGGACTAACCTATTAACCGGAGGCCCAGCCCAAATTGATGTTTTTTTTGCCTATTTCAGTGTTTCATAGAAAAAGAATATGAAACGGAGTCCAAACGGAATGAATCCTTCGGGAGCATGATATTTGGAACAAACGTGATTCAGAGGACTTGGAGTGGACGTCAAGCAATCAACGAGGAGGCCACGAGGCAGGGGGCGCGACCTCCACCCTCGTGGATACACCGACCTACTTCTTCCTCCTATATATATTGACATACCCTGAAAACATCTAGGAGCACCACGACACCCTATTTCCACTGCCGCAACCTTCTGTACCCAAGAGATCCCTTCTTGGGGCCTTTTCCGGAGCTCCACCGGAGGGGCATTGATCACGGAGGGCCTCTACATCAACTCCATGGCCCCTCCGATGATGTGTGAGTAGTTTACCTCAGACCTTCGGGTCCATAGCTAGTAGCTAGATGGCTTCTTCTCTATCTTTGGATCTCAATACAAAGTTCTCCTCGATTCTCTTGGAGATCTATTCGATGTAATCTTCTTTTGCGGTGTGTTTGTCGAGTTTCGATGAATTGTGGGTTTATGATCAAGTTTATCTATGAACAATATTTGAATCTTCTCTGAATTCTTTTATGTATGATTGGTTATCTTTGCAAGTCTCTTCGAATTATCAGTTTGGTTTGGCCTACTAGATTGATCTTTCTTGCAATGGGAGAAGTGCTTAGCTTTGGGTTCAATCTTGCGGTGCTCGATCCCAATGACAGAAAGGGAAACACGTATTGTATTGTTGCCATCGAGGATAAAAAGATGGGGTTTATATTATATTGCATGAGTTTATCCCTCTACATCATGTCATCTTGCTTAAGGCATTACTCTTTTATTATGAACTTAATACTCTAGATGCATGCTGGATAGCGGTCGATGTGTGGAGTAATAGTAGTATATGCGGGCAGGAGTCGATCTACTTGTCACGGATGTGATGCCTATATACATGATCATACCTAGATATTCTCATAATTATTTGCTTTTCTATCAATTGCTCGACAGTAATTCGTTCCCCCACCGTAATACTTATGGTATTTTGAGAGAAGCCACTAGTGAAACCAGTGGCCCCTGGGTCTATTTTCCATCATACAAGTTTCCAATCTGTTTTATTTTGCAATCTTCACTTTCATTCTATATCATAAAAATACCAAAAATATTTATCTTATTATTATCATCTCTATCAGATCTCACTCTTGCAAGTGGCCGTGAAGGGATTGACAACCCCTTTATCACGTTGGTTGCGAGGTTCTTATTTGTTTGTGTAGGTACGAGGTGACTCGCGCGTGGTCTCCTACTGGATTGATACCTTGGTTCTCAAAAATTGAGGGAAATACTTACGCTGCTTTGCTGCATCACCCTTTCCTCTTCAAGGGAAAACCAACGCATGCTCAAGAGGTAGCACTAATCCGCTCTTCCTCCTTTTGTTCTTCACTCTCCTCATCATCTTTTTCATCCAATGAGCTCATAGTTTCATCAATTCCTTCTTCCATAGACTCCTACAAAATATTAGTCTCTTCTTGGACAACGGAGATTTTCTCAATAAGTTCATCAATATCAGAATTTAATTTATAATTATCATAGCAATATTTAAGGATAGCAAAATTTTCAGGTCTATAAACATCATCATCAAAAGCTTCATACTTTAAAAACAAAGATTCAATTTCATAAGCACCCTTAAAAGCAACAAATTCTTCTATTCATTCCACATCATAGTAATCATATATACCATTATCATAAGAAGCTAAGGGTTCATTATCATTAAATTTGCATGAAAAGGGAAGATGTGGAGCATTCATCCTAGAGCAACAAGTATAATCATATCTCAAGCATAGATTCCAAGCATACCACTTCAATATATGAATTTGATCCCATAAAAGTTTCCCTTTTTGTGTCAAGCGATAATTCCTAAAGTATTCACGTTGATCCAACCTTACTCCCATTATCAAGTTGAATGGGGTTTTCTCAGGATTATCAAAGTAGTGCAAAATAGTTTTCATGTAACGAGTATAGAGAGTTTTAGTAGGTTCCCCATCTCGATGAGTAGAAAGTACAACTAATTTTTTTGGTGTTTCATGTTCCATATCCATAAGTAAAGATAGAGAACAACTTAGAATAGGAAATAAAAACTACTCAGTGATAAAGCAAACAAGCACACACGAGAATATTAACCCCACGCTATTGCTCCCCGGCAACGGCACCAGAAAAAGGTCACAAGTATAGGGGATCATTTGTAGCCTTCTTGATAAATAAGAGTGTCGAACCCAATGAGGATCTAAAGGCAGAACAAATATTCCCTCAAGTTCTATTAACCACCGATACAACTCTACGCACACTTGACGATTGCTTTACCGAAAACAAGTATGAAACTATTTTGCAAGGATAAAACTACGAGTACTTTGCAAGAATAAAACTACAGATAAATTGCAAGGTTATAAAAGTAGATAGCTTTTGTCAACAAGAAAGTCATTTGTCCCTAGGAAATCGATAACAAGTATTGGTAATCATTCTTGCAATTTTATATGAGGGAGAGGCATGAGATAACATACTTTCTCTACTTGGATCGTATGCACTTATGATTGGAACTATAGCAAGCAACAGCAACTACTAAAGATCATTAAGGTCGTGAAACGCAACCATAGCATTAAGTATCAAGTCCTCTTTACTCCCATACGCAACAACCCACCTACTCGGGTTTAAGCTTCTATCACTCTCGCAACCCACCATAAGCGCATCATGAATGTATTCCAACACCCTACAGCGGCGCCCCTCCCATTTGCAAGAGACAGAGGGCACCGTAGGACAGCACCATAAATAAAATATACAATCATACCAACCAAGATCACCATTAACCCATAGGACAAAACAGATCTACTCAAACATCATAGGACAACCATAGATCACTAGGAAATAATATATGGAGTTGAGCACCATGTTTAAGTAGAGATTACAGCAGAGAGAAGGGAGGTTACACCGCTGCATAGAGGGGGAGAAAGTTGGTGATGATGGTTGCAAGATTGTTGATGTAGATCGCCATCATGATCCTTGCCCCGGCGGCACTCCGGTGCCACCGAGAGAGAGGAGGAGAGAGCCCCCCATTCTTCTTCTTCCTTGGCCCCCTCCTAGATGGAGGAGAGTTTCCACTATGGTCCATGGTGTTGGAGATATGCCCTAGCGGCAATCATGTATGATGATATTTCCTATGTTTTTATGAATAAAGACAGTCCTTGGACATTATCGATGATGTGTATCAGGAAGTACATGACTTGTTTGTGCGACTATGCATTGTATGATGACTGTCCTAGAAGGTCCCTAGTCGAAAGGGCTATGTGGACGCAGCCAACTAGACTAGCATATGACACGATCGATGGCTTGGTAGCACTAGCCATGGAGCATTGGATGCTAACCGGATAATATGGACATGGAAGGATCTGGTCGGATTCGATGTAGTCGGGTCCGAGTCGAGATAAGGTCCAAGTGGGACAGACCCAACTATGAGACGTAGCGATATGTCATCTGTGAGTCTTGAGTACAACATATGTTCTATGTCCTAAGACCTGAGCTGACGCATGTACTCGGGATGGTGACAGACTTGCTTTGGGCCAACCAAACGGTACACCGTAACTGGGTAGTTTTAAAGGTAGGTTTCGGGTTTGTCCTGAACCATGCTGCGAGATGTGGTCGAGCAAGATGGGATTTGCCCCTTCGATCAGGAGAGATATACTTTGGGCCCCTCATGTGATCCGACCAGGATAAGCATGGCCATGCAACAAGGATTATGAGATAATCCGGTTTGTGGTCGGCATCACTAGAACGAGAAAGAGGTCAGGCTAGCACAAGGATGACAAACTCGCCTTGAGCCCGACAACATATATCATGTGGCAAAAGGAATGGAAGTATGATGTACATGTTCGCCTAACCAGCTTCATAGTATGTTTGCTATCCGGCATGCCTTGCTAGAGGCCGCTACCAACTATGCAGTTCGGAGGTGATCCGAACTGCAACCAAGCCGGCTTGAACCTAAGGGGTCGCGCGCTTAAGTGAAGGAACCTACGATGTCGGATCCAAGGACACTGGTCGGATCTGATCCGAGCTGTATTCGGATTGTGGCCGGGTAGACTTATAGGCTTTAGGGTCCGTGCAAGGCCGAAGTGTTGAGCCCACGACGGACTCCTATATAAAGTGGAGGTGTCGCACACTCACGCGATTGATTGCTTCGGTGCTGTCACTCGGGTTTGCAGGTGTTGCTAATAGACACCTCCACTCGCCACCGGTTGTGTGATCGGACCTAGCAATCCACCGCACGACATTCCTTCTACACATGCAGATACCGTTAGAGGTGGTGCACTTGCGCCTCTCTGGCGAACCTGTACGTGGGAACCGACTACCGGCTGTACGCGGGAGATCGGACGAGGAGGAGACGATCCACGCGGACGCGCTGCCCCAACTCTTCTTCTGCTGCACGACACCGCGTGTCTAGTGGTAAGGAACTGTGATCCATCTCTCGTAGCATGTTCTTGGTTGTTCTGTGGGTAGGAAACTTTTAATTTGCAGTCGACGCACCCTATCATAGAACCCAACACATGGCCTGCGTGGAGGGGCAGGAGCCCCTTGAGATTTGATCTCCCTCTCTGTTCTCTTCTGTTTCGCGTTCCCCTGATCTGGCCAAAACCGTTTCTTATATTCCGGGAGATCCGTAACTCCGATTGTCCTTAGATTTTAACATGATTTTTTCCGGATATAAGCTTCCTTGTGCCTCAAGTAGAGCTCCAACTGACGTTCGAGGAGGGCACAACCCACCACCACACGCCAGGGGCCTCTGGCACGCCCAGGTGTCTTGTAGGCTGTGTGGGCCTCCGTTTGCGGTGATTCCAACTCCCAAAAATCCCATGTATTCCAAAATAATTCTCTGTAAAATTTTATTGCATTCGGACATTGTTTGATATGGATATTCTACGATACGAAAAACATGCAAAAAACAGGAACTGGCACTGGGCACTGGATCAATAGGTTAGTCCAATAAATCATATAAAAAGTTGCCAAAAATGTGTGAAAGTTCTATAATATTGGCATGAAACTATCAAAAATTATAGATACGACGGAGACGTATCATGTATCAGTCAACAAGATGGACTAATGCTGTTGGCAGAGATACATGGAGGTGTGTGTGGCTCACATTTGGGAACAAGAGCACTTGTCGGAAAGCTTCCCGGCAAGGATTCTATTGGCCCACCACCTCTGAGATGCAACTAAGCTCGTCACCAAATGTGAAGCATGCCAGCTTCATTCCAAGAATATTCATCAACCTTCTCAAGCCCTTCAAATAAACCCTTTATCCTGGCCCTACATGGTCTGGGGGCTTGATATTTTAGGCCCCTTTCCCCATCCCACCGGAGGCTTTGAATTCTTGTACTAGAAATCGACAAGTTTACAAAGTGGCCCGAGGTGGAGCCAGTGATGAAGGTGACTGTGCAATCAGCTATCAAGTTCTTTAAAGGATTGGTGTGCCATTTTGGACTGCCCAACAGAGTGATCACCGATAATGACACCCAATTCGCAAGTCGCGCCTTCGTGGAATACATCAAGAGCCTTGGAAGCAAGGTCTGCTTTGCTTCTGTTGCCCACCCCAAGAGCAACAGATAAGCCAAAAGGATGAATGTTGAAGTGCTGCGAGGGCTTAAGAGAAGAACTTTTGATAAGCTGCGAAAATGCGGCAAGCGTTGGGTTGATGAGTTGCCAGTGGTTCTTTGGTCAATCAGGATGACACCAAATCAAGCTGCTGCCCAGACTTCCTCCTCCCTGGTATATGGTGCAGAAGCAGTGCTCCCCACGGAACTCATATATGGGTCACCTCGAGTACTTGCCTACGATGTAGTAGCGCAAGAGCAGCTACGGCATGACGATGCCATGCTCCTCGAAGAAGATTGTCTCCGGGTAGCTGTATGTGTTGCACGATACCAGCAAGCCATGCACTGCTATCATAGCTATAGGGTTTACACCTAGAGCCTTGATGAAGGTGACCTTGTCCTTAGGCGTGTTCAGTCCGCCAAGGGTGCTAACAAGTTGATATCGAAGTGGGCATGTCACCAGACCTGGCGCGGTCCATCTGGAGACTGAAGATGGCATCCAATGCAAAACTCATTGAATATTGAGCATCTACGTAAGTTCTACCCATAAGGCATGGTTGCCCGGCCCTGCCCCGGCAACCTGTTTTGTACAAGCATAGTCCCCAGGACTTGTGACCCTTTGTACAGAGCCAGGCATAAACCCTATGCATAGATGAATAAAATAAAGCGCTTTCATAAAAACTTGCATGCATGATTTCCTATTTGTTTAAATAAGATCCTATTCTGATTACAATAGTCCTAAGATAGGATAACTGGCATATTGTGAAATAATATATGCTATCATATCTTCTCTTTTCCTTTTGATGACAACAGAAAGGTTTCATCATGAGTCGTTTTCCGGGAAGAATGATGGATGCAAACCCATGCACTGGTCCCCGACAACCCCTCCTTATCTGAAATGGTAAGAAGGACAACAAACAGAGATAAGTTCATCCCATCGTTCCATGTTATGTTCATGTATGATAAACTTGTACGTAGGGGAACGTGGTTGTCTCTGCCATACACACTCCCATCCTTGAATCGAGTCCACTCAACAAATTGGTTGTAGCTGCATTTGGAGAGATTAACAAGGGGCTAGCATTTGTTTGCGCTCCTAACCCAGTTTTTGAGCTCATTGAACGAGGTTTAGTAGCGGCTACGAGGGAGTCCGGCAAGATGTCTTGCCAAAAAACTTTGTTTACTAAGAAGTATTGAAGGCTCGTCCTTCAGCATGTTTAAAATACACGCACAAGTATCCGGCAAGCACTTTTTTCATTAATACGTAGATAAACAAGTACAGATCATACGAAGTACAAACATGGATGAAGAATTACATAGTTTTAATTAAAATTTGGCAAGTGCCTACATCTTTTGATTTGAAAAAAGATAAGTGCCCCGTAATGCCTTTCTTCTCCCTCTCCTCCTAGGAGTTGCATCAAGAAGGGAAGAGCGCAAAAGGAGCACCTGGGCAGAAGCCTAGCTCGACCCCGTCAGGACTAGTGAGATGCAGCCTGACAAGATCGGGAGGGCACCACCCCGAAAATGAAGAAGAGGATGGGTACGGGGAGAGTGGATAGGCGATGCCCTGGTCACTCTCACTAGGACCAGAGGAACACGGCTTGGTAGGGACACTAGCAGGGAAGACAAAGCCAGAGTCCACGAGGAAGCCTGCCGGGGTACAACTAGAGGTGGCGGTGATGATCAGGCCAAGCACCCCCGACAAGTTGCTCTGCCGGGGTCTAGCTGTAGATGATGGTGCTGCCGGCGCCTAGCTGACGATGACGGTGCATCTGACGTTCAGCCAGAGTCCGAGTCGTCATCTTCATGCCTGACAACCGGGGGCTCCTCATTGCCATCTTCACTGTCGGTGTCCTCCTCATCGCTATCGCTCGAGGAGGAGCTTGCATCATTGCTCGAGATTTCCGTGCAACACCCTAGACGAGCACCTAAGCGTCCAAAGACCTTGATGGAGAGCATATCATGCTCCACCAACTTGAAGCAGAGGATGTGCCCTTTCGCAAGGTAGTGGGCATGGGCGAAGGTTTTCCAGCCACGCCTGGGGAGAATGAAGTGTGGCGCGGGGAACTCAACATCCACCCACATGGCGCCGTTGTAGCAGCCGCTCATGCATAGACGCAACCAAAGTGGCTGGTAGTCCTCCATTGCCCTGGCAAAGGGACGAGGGAGCTTTAGACGGCTGCGCGGAGGATCGCGCAGCTTGACGATGAAGTCCAGCGCCGCGTCCCCCACATGGCCTGCTGTTGGCATTGGAACAGTTGGGGGAGGAATGGCAGGTTCGCCGCTCCACCCGCCTCGGCCATGGGCACTGTGCCGACCCCGACCGCGCGCCACAACTGCACCTTGTGCGCTAGACCCAGCTTCTGCGTCTGCGGTAGAGGCAGGCACTGGGTGTCGAGAAGAAGCCCTCGTTGTCGCGACGGGAGCATGAGCTCGACCCCTTCCCCTTGCAATGATGGAAGTAGAAATGGAGAAGGAGAAGAAGGAGATGGTGGATGAGCATCGCCCCACCTCCACACCTCCCTTTATAGTGGAATAAGGGGGAAGGGGGGCTGGCTCTCCACTACCCCGGGGGAACTGCCCCACTCCTCCAATGCAACCTTCTGCACTCCAGATGGCGTCCAGATTCGTCGGCCGCCCCATTACTCCAATCCGAGGGATTGGGCTTTCTGCCAAGGCACACGTTCCCACTCCCTGCGCGTCCACCACTGATGAGGACATGACTACCTTGGATATGACCAAAAATATTGCATACATGTATATTTGTGAGGTGATTTCTAATGCAAACTATGCAATAATTTATTTATGTCATCCAGGACAAAAATACTTCACAAACTTTTCTACCATGTCTAATTGTAGTCCACATATGAAGATAATGGAAAAATAGAAGTTTAGGTGCTGTTCAAAAAAATCCTCTCACGTCACTTTTGGGCCAAGAAATGATAGAGTCCAAGTCTCTCATGTTCTGGATTCAAATTCGGACTGAACAGATATACCCGACTCAAAATGCCAACAACTTTTTAATACGGACTCCGAATTGGGTGATTCTTTTTATGTTTGGAAGTAGATTTTGTGCTCTTTCCAACACAATTGGATTCACCTTCAAATTTGTCCGGATCATTGAGTTATGGACGAAACAATCTGACATTGCAGCAGAATCCGAGTCAAACTACAAGCCCAAAGGTGTTGCATCACCTTCACTTGGGCCCATGAGCCTTGTATGACCTAGAGTTAGTTTTAGGCTGCCTTCGGACGTCCTCCCACCTCCTTGGCCGCCACCCCTTGCTCCTATATAAGTAGATCCATCTAGTAGCTTTTTCCTTGGGATTTGTTTAGTTAAAAGTTAGCCATTGCAACTTCGCGTACTTCATTTGTGTCCAACGACCAGACCAAGACTGCTTACGGATCCCCACCATTATCAATACTTCATATATATTCGCAATATTCAGATTGCTTGTAACGCCTCGAGTCCGATGCGTCAGATGTCTTCCAGTTATTCGCTGTGGTTGCCATGTCATTTGCTTGTGTGTCACATCTTGCCATGTCATCATGTGCATTGCATCATCATGTTTTCAAAACTTGCATCCGTCCAGTTTCCCCCAGTTCTCTCCGTTGTCCATTCTGAGCCCAGACACACTTGCACGCGCCCGTGGCACGCCGAAATATTATTTTATACGTGGCCGGAAAATGTTCTCGGAATGGTATGGAAGTTGGTGTGCGGTCTTGTTATAGTGTAGGTAGACTGCCTGTCAAATTTCATCGCGTTCGGAGTTCTTTTGATGCCCCAACGGATAACTATAGTGGCAATATAGCCGGTCATACGTCGGACGTTTTCGGTCTCTGAAGACTGTGGCCGGGTTTTCCCTCTCTTTCCTCCCTAGACCATCTACATAGTCCGCTATCAACCGCCAGGCCCCGAAACCCCTCCTTGCATAGTGCATCGACCCCCTCGCGTGTGCGTCCGAAAGCTGTCCCAAACCCGACCTTGGCAGTTGTCACCGTTGGACTCAGATCATCCCAAAACATCTATAAAGTATCATCGTTTTCTCATTGGAGTCTCCTAACCTATTTTTCTCAGACCGTCCGGTTAAGATCGGAGGGACCTAACAGCCCTAAAATGATCTGTTTTACTATATATAGACCTCCTTGTCTATTTGTAGACCAAACCCTAAATTCTAGGAGGTTTGTCCCCTCTAAACGCCGCCACCTACAGCCTCCCGCATCCACCTCGTGATCCTCCCAGATTCGATCCACCAACCTCCTCGTTCTGCAAACCAACCAACCATCACTCTCCACTGCTTTCCCTCGATCCACCCCAGCCCATCGATCCAACCCTCCTCGCTCTCCTCGTCGACCAGGGAGACGAGCTCGTCCCGAGCGTCTCCTCGTCGCCTCGTCGCTCGACGACCAACCCCGTTGCCAGCAGCCTCCACCAGGGATAGTGCCACCCCGCCCCCCTTCCATTCTTCTCTTTTCCCTTCGTTACTCATCTTGTTACTGACTTCACAGAGACCTCCTGGAGCCCTACCATGCGCGCCCTCAAGCCCCTGCCACGAGCACCCACGCAAGGAGTAGCAGTTCCCGCGTCTCTGGCTAGTCGACGACCGCGAGAGACACCACGGCCGCCCCTTGGTGGTTCGCTTCGCGCCCAGCCATCTTCCTCAACGGTGGCGAGTTTCTGTTGCATCACCGTCGCCCATACGGGACCTCGTCTGCCTCCCCTGCCAGGCCCCGTCACCCTCGTCTCCTTTCGCACGCACCTTCGCTCGACCCCGCCGCCCTCCGTCTCCGTCGTGACATCGCCGGACCAGTAGCTCTGTCGCACCGGCCATGCTCCTCCGTGGCGGCCACTGAAGGAGCAGCAGTAGCCCCGTGCGCTGCCCGAGCCTCCCCTGCTTCGCCAAGCCATCGCGCCCCTGTTTCCTCTGCTTCGAGGACGAGCCAGGCACTCGTGTTTGACCGACTCCAGGTCAACACACCGGCGTGCGTGTTGTGCGGCAGCTGCTTCCGCTGAGGCCAAGTGCATCCCCAGCCCAACACCTCCGATGGCCCAAGGCCCAGGTGAGCAGCCCCCAGCCTTTTCCCTCTGTTGGGTTTCCTATACAGATTCGGCCCAGAGTCTATTTATTTGGCTCTGCGATTTTGTCTTTTATCCTAAGACAACAATTTTGAGTATAGCTCCTACACTTCATGCTTTTAATAACTATATAACCATGCATCTTATGTAAAAACTTTTAATATGAAAAATGCTTGGAATTGCATCTAGATTCATAATATCCAACTTTCATGCATGTTTAAAATGTTGTTTGATTAAATTTGCTGTAATAACATGCTAAAATGATTTAATTCATAACTAAATAATCGTAGCTCCATTTTAAATAATATTTATATGTAAATGGGGTAGAAAAATGCCTAGTTTAACATGATGCACTTACTTTGCATGTTTAACAACTCTAGAATTACGTTTAGGGCAGAACAGTAGCTAATTGCCAAATGCATATGGGGATTTACTATAATTGTTGTTTGTTGTTTCCGGCCTCATTTAAACTTGCCTAGTTAGGTGGTTTTATTATGCTTCATCTCTTGCCATGTTTAACAACATTTAATATTGTTGGGTACCTAAATGGGAGTGAACCAAATAATTAAATGTGGTGTTTTCTTCAATATGCAACTCGTTGCATATGGAGCTCGACTTAATTTGTAGTATTGTTTGTGCATATTGCCATGCCATGCCGCATTAAACCGGACATGCATCATACTTGATTGTGCATTATGCCATGTTTTTATGATGGTTGTTTATTATGTTGCTTGCTTCTTTCCAGGTTGCTTATCTCGTTAGCTTCGGTTTCATTCCGGAGTTGTGAGGATCCGCTCGACTACATCCATTTGTCTTCTTCATGGACTCGTTCTTCTTCCTTGCGGGATCTCAGGAAAGTTGATCATACCCTCGAAATTACTTCTATATTTGCTTGCTAGTTGTCCGCTCTATTGCTATGTCGCGCTACCTACCACTTGTCATATCATGCCTCCCATATTGCCATGTCAAGCCACTAACCCACCTTTCCTAGCAAACCGTTGTTTGCCTATGTTCCCGCTTTTGCTCGGCCCCTCTTATAGCGTTGCTAGTTGAAGGTGAAGATGAAGCTGGTTCCATGTTGGAACATGGTTATTGTTGGGATATCACAATATCTCTTATTTAATTAATGCATCTATATACTTCGTAAAGGGTGGAAGGTTCGGCCTTATGCCTGGTGTTTTGTTCCACTCTTGCCGCCCTAGTTTCTGTCATACCGGTGTTATGTTCCTTGATTTTGCATTCCTTACGCGGTTGGATGTTATGGGAACCCCTTGACAGTTTTCTTTGAATAAAACTCCTCCAGTAAGGCCCAACCTTGGTTATACCATTTGGCTCACCACCACCTACTTTTCCCTTGGGAGTCACGCTCTTGAGGGTCATCTTTATTTTAACCCCCCCCCCCCGGGGCCAGTGCTTCTCTAAGTGTTGGCCCGAACTAAGCCTCCTGTAGGCCCACCTCGGGGAAACTCGAGGTCTGGTTTTACTCGTAGCTTGTCTCATCCGGTGTTGCCCTGAGAACGAGATACGTGTGACTCCTATCGGGATTGTCGGCACATCGGGTGGCTTTGCTGGTCTTGTTTTGCCATTGTAGAAATGCCTTTTAACCGGGATTCCGAGCCTGATCGGTTCTTCCTAGGAGAAGGAATATCCTTCATTGACTATGAGAGCTTGTGATGTGCTAAGTTGGGACACCCCTTCAGGGTTTGATCTTTCGAAAGTCATGCCCACGGTTATGTGGCAGATGGGAATTTGTTAATATCCGGTTGTAGAGAACTTGAAACTTAACTTAATTAAATGCATCAACCGCGTGTGTAGCCATGATGGTCTCTTCTCGGCGGAGTCCGGGAAGTGAACATGGTTTTGGTGTTATGTTTGAACGTAAGTAGTTTCAGGATCACTTCTTGATCACTTCTAGCTTCTCGACCGTTGTGTTGCTTCTCTTCTCGCTCTTATTTGCGTATGTTAGCCACCATATATGCTTAGTGCTTGCTGCAGCTCCACCTCATTACCCTATCCTACCCATAAGCTTAAATAGTCTTGATCTCGCGGGTGTGAGATTGCTGAGTCCTCGTGACTCACAGATACTTCCAAATAGTTGCAGGTGCCGATGATGCTAGTGCAGGTGGCGCAACCGAGCTCAAGTGGGAGCTCAATGAAGATCTTGATCATTGTTTTGTCTCGTTTCCTGTTGATCAGTAGTGGAGCCCAGTTGGGACGATCGGGGATCTAGCATTTGGGGTTGTCTTCTTTTATTTTGGTTCCGTAGTCGGACCTTGTTTGTAATTTGGATGATGTATGTTTAACTTGTATTTGTGTGAAGTGGCGATTGTAAGCTAACTCTTTATCCCTTTATTATTCAGTACATGGGATTGTGTGAAGATTACCCCTCTTGCGACAAACCTACCATGCGGCTATGCCTCTAAGTCATGCCCCGACACGGGGGAGATATAGCCGCATCGTGGGTGTTACAAGTTGGTAATCAGAGCCTTCCCCGACTTAGGAGCCCCCTACTTGATCGAATCGCTGACATTGTTGAGTCTAGAACAAAATGTTTTGAGTCTTAGGATTATATATATCGGAGAGTAGGATTCTTTTTACTCCTCAGTCCCTTCGTCGCTCTGGTGAGGCCTCCTAATGCAGAAGTTTTGACTTTTCTCTCCTCAAATTTCACGAATTTTTTTTAGGATCACGCTGGTATCTTGGAATCGTTCCGATAGTCTTGTGACGAGAACATTGTTCTTGGTGCCTCCTGACATTTAGGGGTTGTGGCAGTGTCCCGAGGAGTTGAGCTCCGAGGTGTTGTCGTCACAATTTTATCTTTGTAGTTCTGTAATACCTAAGTTCGCCGACATCGAAAATCTCTTTTATGCAGTTGTTGGTGAGATAACCTCGACACCACCAAGTACTGGGGCAGGAGTTCGGGAGTATTGCCATAACTTGTATAATGGATGCTTTTCAAAGGTTGAGGTACATGATTTCCGAAGGTTTCTTGGTTATGTGTTGAAGGATGGATACAGCTGGATGTAGGGATTGTTAGTTTGGGTGAGATATTATGCTTCCCCTATATCCCCGACACCTGATTGCATAACCAGAAAGTTTCGGGAGTTTATAAGTGGGAATTCAAGTAGCTCGTAGGATATCCTTCCTACAGACACATCATACGATATGGGATCTATCATATGTTTGGTTTGTGTCTTATTTTGCAAGCCAAATCCTTTGTTTTGTTTTGAGTTGTGGTATTCGAGTTGCTTCAATGTCATGTGTTGACTCCATGCCTTCCCTAAACGGTGTTCTCATATTTCTAGGTGAATACTAATCCTCCATGATAATTGAGATGGTCATGTCAATCCTTTTCAACCGGCATGTTTCTCTTCAAGTGTATCCAATCATTTCAACATTCGCAAGATCACCTCTGAGTTTTCCCAACGGTGTTCGTTCCATCTGCCCAAGTTGTCTTTGTTTTCCCACCCTCCCACCCTTTTCTTCAAGGATTCAGATTTCTTAATCAAGTATCCTTTTATTGATGGGAAGTCTCTCCATTCTTTTTCGTCAATTTTCTTATCCGGTGATTCTCAGGAAGATACTAAGGAAGCATAGACTTTATTATTCATCGTTCTTTTATCTTCTCCCTTGGATTCAAATCAAGCTTTCGGTGTTGATCATATCATTTTCATTGGTGCACATGATTTCCATGTTGCAAGTTCTTATCGAAGACTCTCTTATTTATTCACCTCTCGCTATTCATTTGTTCTAGTGTGCTGAAGATATCTCAGAAGATTCGCGTTTCCATTGCTAATTCGCTTAAGCTATCTTGAGGTTGTTATCTCATTCAAGACATTTAATTCAACCGGTGCAATCTCTATTTTAAATAATTCAACGGTGTTTCTCTTGAGTGGGCCATAACCAACAGGTCTTTTTCCAGGATCTTACCTAACTCTTTTTTTTTGGAGTTATTCACAAATTCATTTCAAAGTTTGACGTAAGAATGAATTGTCATCAGTCAAATGTATTTCTACAAGATCTTTCAAATTCTTTTCATCGTTGGTTCAACCTTTCTAATTATCATCCAGGAGAATCTCAACAATTCATGGTGGTATTTCTCATCGTCATTCTCTGTATTTGAAGACCGAAGAAGAGTTTCTCTTCAATCTTATCCGTTCTCTCGAAGATTCATGGTGCTAGCTTTATGCCATCCTCTCACAATTCTTTTCGTTTGTGAGAATTCTTTTCACCCATCCAGAGCAATTTAGGAGTATTTTTAGTTTGATTCTCCGGAGGCCATCATTTCATAGGATTTATTCGTTCTTTCCAATCTTACCGGTGAATCATTCAAATATCCTCTAATCAGTTCATGATCTCTCCGTTCTCATGTATCTAAATCCCCTCAAGTATCTTCTTTCGTTTTTCCAATTCTTCCTGGTGAATTGTGCCTCTGCTATTTTCATTTTCAATTCTTACGGTGGTTCTTCGAAGATTCTTCTTCCTTCGTTTATCATATCAATTCATTCGTTCTTTCCAATCCTACCGGCGGATCGTTGAAGTTTTTCTCAAGTTTGCGCCATATCTATCTTAATCCTTTCAACGAGAATAAGTAGTATGCAAACTCCATTGCTTGTCATCAATTTAATTGGTGAAGGATGAGCATAATGTAATTCTTATTCTTGTTTCATCGAGTAAATTCAATTCCTTATTTCGGAGGTTCATCAAAATTCTCGGTTTCAATTGTTTCATCTTTTCTTTTCCCGGAGTTCCAAGCTCTCTCAAGTATGTCACCATGAAGCTCCATTTAAATCATCGCAAGGCTTCACCTTGTGTTTTCAACTTCTCTTTCTTTTCGTTATCCTTTTGTTTACCGGAGCTCTTCACGGAGGCTCTACATGGTGGTTCGTCAAGGATTGTTTTCATTCTTCAATTGTTCTTCAAGTTTTCTCTCGAAGTTAAGTTCCACAAAGCTATACTCTCAAATAAACATGGTGCTCAACACGTGTTTTGTTTTGAGGAGTTCAAGAATTCTTCATCTTGCATTTCGTAGTGCAATTCTTTCTACCTTATCTTTTGAGGTGGTGTTATGTCATTCTTGACAATTTCCCTTCGTGTTTCATGATTCGCAAATTGTCACGGATGAGATATGAAAACCGTTCATTTTCTTTTCCTTCAAGAGATCCTTTGCAATCCATTAACCTCTTCGTTGGAGTTATCTTGTGTCATTTTTCACCTAAAGCCTTCCCTAAGGATTGTTGCTATTTATGGTGCTGATAAATGACCAAAGTTCTTCATTTATCCTCCTGATGAAATAAGCTTCTCATCTCCTTGTTGATATCAATTCAATCTATTGTTTTCCGTTAGTGGAAGAATTTCACCTCATAGTTTTGAGAAGTTTTCCATAAGCCCACTACAAGCTTATTCTTTTCGTTGTTGGTTTTCCAACAACTCCATTCAATCCTTCTTTCTAAGGATACTTTCAAATTAATTGGTGGTAGAAGTTATCATTTTCTGCTACTTTATTTCTTCCTAACGATCTGTCTTCTACTCTTTCTTCCGGAGGCATTGTGAGGTTGCCCTTTTCACTCATCATCTTGAGTTGTGAGGACCATGTTTTTTTCGTGCTTATCCATTTAAACGGAGTGTCGTGTCCTCTTTTTCAAGTTCTTCCATTTCTGTCAAGTTTTGCCTCCCTTCTCAACCGCAGTACTGTCTGAAATCTTTCTTACCCCTTGAGCCATTCTTTCAATAGTTCCGAAGGCAATGTACTGTTGATTTCGTCAAGTATCCTCTCATCTTGTCAAGTTATTGTTCAATTCCTTACATTTACATTTGGAGTGCTGCCCAAATTATATCATTCTTATTCCTTCTCTATCTTGTTTATCCGGAGTGTTGTGGCCATCAGTCCTCTTCTTCTGGGGTGCTTGCATGTACTTCTTGTCCATTGTAACCCTTTTCTTATGTATTTCAACCTACAAGGTTCTCCTAATGTTCCTGGTTCCTCTTTTCTAACGGACTGTTTTCAACATTATTCATCTGCGTTGTTTTATTTCTTTCATTTTGTTCAACCTCGCAAGGTTCTTTGGTTTCACTCATTTGTCAAAGAAGCAATTAGTTTTACCTCTTCTCTTCCTCTTCCGTTTCTCTCGGGTGCCATCCTTAGATATCGGGACGAGATCCTCTTGTAGTGGTGGAGTGTTGTAACGCCCCGAGTCCGATGCGCCAGGTGTCTTCCAGTTATTCTCTGTCGTTGCCATGTCATTTGCTTGCGTGTCGCATCTTGCCATGTCATCATGTCCATTGCATCATCATGTTTTCACAACTTGCATCCGTCCGGTTTCCCTAGTTCTCTCCATTGTCCGTTCTGATCCCAGACACACTTGCACACGCCCGCGGCACGTCCAAAATATTATTTTATAAGTGTCCGGAAAATGTTCTCAAAATGGGATGAAAGTTGGTGTGCAGTCTTGTTATAGTGTAGGTAGACTGCCTGTCAAATTTCGTCCCGTTCGGAGTTCTTTTGATGCCCCAACGGATAACTATAGCAGCAATATAGTCGGTCATACGTCAGACGTTTTCGGTCTCTGAAGATTGTGGCCGGGTTTTCCCTCTCTTTCCTCCCTAGACCATCTACATAGTCCCTTATCAACCGCCAGGCCCCGAAACCCCTCCTTGCACAGTGCATCGACCCCCTCACGTGCGCGTCCGAAAGTTGTCCCGAACCCGACCTGGGCAGTTGTCACCGTTGGACACAGATCATCCCCAAACATCTATAAAGTATCATCGTTTTCTCGTTGGAGTCTCCTAACCTATTATGATCGGAGGGACCTATCCGCCCTAAAATGATCTGTTTCACTATATATAGACCTCCATGTCTATTTTTAGACCAAACCCTAAATTCTAGGAGGTTTGTCCCCTCTAGCTGCCGCCACCTACAACCTCCCGCATGCACCTCGGGATCCTCCCAGATCCGATCCACCAACCTCGTCATTCTGCGAACCGGCCAACCATCGCTCTCCACTGCTTCCCCTTGATCCACCAAAGCCCATCGATCCAACCCTCCTCGCTCTCCTTGTCGACCAGGGAGACGAGCTCCTCCCGAGCATCTCCTCCTCGCCTCGTCGCCCGACGACCAGCGCCGTTGCCGGCAACCTCCACTAGGGACAGCGCCACCCCGCCTCCCTTGCATTCTTATCTTTTCCCTTCATTACTCATCTCATTACTGACTTCGCAGAGACCTCCTGGAGCCCGACCATGCGCGCCCTCAAGCCCCTGCCACGGGCACCCACGCAATTCGATGACCACGAGAGACGTCATGGCCGCCCCTTGGTGCTTCGCATCGCGCCCGGCCATCTTTCTCAACGCCAACGAGTTTCTGTTGCATCACCGTCGCCCATATGGGACCTCGTATGCCGCCCCTGCCAGGCCCCGTCGCCCTCCTCTCCTTCCGCACGCACCTTCGCTCGAGCCCGCCGCCCTCCGTCTCTGTCGTGACCTTGCCGGACCAGCAGCTCTGTCGCACCGGCCATGCTCCACTGCGGCGGCCACTGAAGGAGCAACAACAACCCCTGTGCTGCCCGAGCCTCCCCTGCTTCGCCAAGTCGTCGTCTCCGGCTGAATCCACTTCCGCATCGCCGGATCTCCCCTCCGCCCGCCGCCATCCTCTTCCCGGAGGTCCGCCGTCACGCCCATGTTTCCTCTGCTTCGAGGACGAGCCAGGCGCTCGTGTTTGACCGACTCCAGGTCAACGCACCCGCGTGCGCACTGTGCGGCAGCTGCTTTCGCTGAGGCCCAGTGCATCCCCATCCCAGCACCTCCGATGGCCCAAGGCCCAGGGTGAGCAGCCCCCGGCCTTTTCCCTCTGTTGGGTTTCCTATACAGATTCAGCCCAGAGTCTGTTTTTTTGGCTCTGCGATTTTGTCTTTTATCCTGAGATAACAGTTTTCAGTATAGCCCCTAAACTTCATGCATTTAATAACTATATAACCATGCATCTTATTTAAAAACTTCTAATATGAAAAATGCTTGGAATTGCATCTAGATTCATTATATCCAACTTTCATGCATGTTTAAAATGTTTAAAATGCTGTTTGATTAAATTTGCTCTAATAACATGCTAAAATGTTTAATTCATAACTAAATAATCATTGCTCCATTTTAAATAATGTTTATATGTAAATGGGGTAGAAAAATGCCTAGTTTAACATGATGCACTTACTTTGCATCTTTAACAATTCTAAAATTATGTTTAGGGTAGAACAGTAGCTAACTGCCAAATGCATATGAGGATTTACCGAAATTGTTGTTTGTTGTTTCCGGCCTCATTTAAACTTGCCTAGTTTGGTAGTTTTATTATGCTTCATCTCTTGCCATGTTTAGCCAAATAATTAAATGTGGTGTTTTCTTCGATATGCAACTCGTTGCAAATGGAGCTCCACTTAATTTGTAGTATTGTTTGTGCATATTGCCATGCCATGCCAAATTAAACTGGACATGCATCATACTTGATTGTGCATCATGCCATGTTTATGTGATGGTTGTTTATTATGTTGCTTGCTTCTTTTCGGGTTGCTTCTCTCGTTAGCTTCGGTTTCGTTCCGGAGTTGTGAGGATCCGTTCGACTACGTCTGTTTGTCTTCTTCATGGACTCGTTCTTCTTCCTTGCGGGATCTCAGGCAAGATGACCATACCCTTGAAATCACTTCTATCTTTGCTTGCTAGTTGTCCGCTCTATTGCTATGTCGCGCTACCTACCACTTGTTATATCATGCCTACCATATTGCCATGTCAAGCCTAAAACCCACCTTTCCTAGCAAACCATTGTTTGGCTATGTTACCGCTTTTGCTCAGCCCCTCTTATAGCGTTGCTAGTTGCAGGTGAACATGAAGGTGGTTCCATGTTGGAACATGGTTATTGTTTGGATATCACAATATCTCTTATTTAATTAATGTATCCATATACTTGGTAAAGGGTGGAAGGCTCGGCCTTATGCCTGGTGTTTTGTTCCACTCTTGCCGCCCTAGTTTCCGTCATACCAGTGTTATGTTCCTTGATTTTGCGTTCCTCACACGGTTGGGTGTTATGGGAACCCCTTGACTGTTCGCTTTCAATAAAACTCCTCCAGCAAGGCCCAACCTTGGTTTTACCATTTTCCTCACCACCACCTACTTTTCCCTTGGGAGCGCGCTCCCCAAGGTCATCTTTATTTTAACCACCCCGGGCCAGTGCTTCTCTAAGTGTTGGTCCGAACTGAGCCGCCTGCGGGGCCACCTCGAGGAAACTCAAGGTCTGGTTTTACTCGTAGCTTGTCTCATCCGGTGTTGCTCTAAGAACAAGATACGTGCGACTCCTATCAGGATTGTCGGCACATCGGGTGGCTTTGCTAGTCTTGTTTTACCATTGTCGAAGTGTCTTGTAACTGGGATTCCGAGCCTGATCGGGTGTTCCTGGGAGAAGGAATATCCTTCATTGACCGTGAGAGCTTGTGATGGGCTAAGTGGGGACACCCCTGCAGGGTTTGAACTCTCCAAAGTCATGCCCGCGGTTATGTGGCAGATGAGAATTTGTTAATATCCGGTTGTAGAGAACTTGCCACTTCATTTAATTAAAATGCATCAACCGCGTGTGTAGCCATGATGGTGTCTTCTCGGCGGAGTCCAGGAAGTGAACATGGTTTTGGTGTTATGTTTGAACCTAAGTAGTTTCAGGATCACTTCTTGATCACTTCTAGCTTCTCGACCATTGCGTTGCATCTCTTCTCGCTCTTATTTGCATATGTTAGCAACCATATATGCTTAGTGCTTGCTGCAGCTCCACCTCATTACCCTATCCTACCCATAAGCTTAAATAGTCTTGATCTCGCGGGCGTGAGATTGCTGAGTCATCGTGACTCACAGATACTTCCAAATAGTTGCAGGTGCCGATGATGTCAGTGCAGGTGATGCAACCGAGCTCAAGTGGGAGCTCGATGAAGATCTTGATCGTTGTTTCGTCTCGTTTCCTGTTGATCAGTAGTGGAGCCCAGTTGGGACGATCGGGGATCTAGCATTTGGGGTTGTCTTCTTTTGTTTTGGTTCCGTAGTCGGACCTTGTTTGTAATTTGGATGATGTATGTTTAACTTGTATTTGTGTGAAGTGGCGATTGTAAGCCAACTATTTATCCCTTTACTATTCAGTACATGGGATTGTGTGAAGATTACCCCTCTTGCGACAAACCTACCATGCGGCTATGTGATGACCCACAAGTATAGGGGATCTATCGTAGTCCTCTCGATAAGTATGAGTATCGAACCCAACGAGGAGCAGAAGGAAATGATAAGCGGTTTTCAGCAAGGTATTCTCTGCAAGTACTGAAATAAGTGGTAACATATAGTTTTGTGATAAGATAAATTGTAACGAGCAACAAGTAACAAAAGTAAATAAAGTGCAGCAAGGTGGCCCAATCCTTTTTGTAGCAAAGGACAACCCGGAACAAACTCTTATATAAGGAAAAGCGCTCCCGACGACACATGGGAATATCGTCAAGCTAGTTTTCATCACGTTCATATGATTCGCGTTCGATACTTTGATAATTTGATATGTGGGTGGACCGGTGCTTGGGTGTTGTTCTTACTTGAACAAGCATCCCACTTATGATTAACCTCTATTGCAAGCATCCGCAACTACAACAAAAGTATTAAGGTAAACCTAACCATAGCATGAAACATATGGATCCAAATCAGCCCCTTACGAAGCAGCGCATAAACTAGGGCTTAAGCTTCTGTCACTCTAGCAACCCATCATCTACTTATTACTTCCCAATGCCTTCCTCTAGGCCCAAATAATGGTGAAGTGTTATGTAGTCGACATTCACATAACACCACTAGAGGCTAGACAACATACATCTTATCAAAATATCAAACGAATACCAAATTCACATTACTAATAGCAAGACTTCTCCCTTGTCCTCAGGAACAAACATAATTACTCACAAAGCATATTCATGTTCATAATCAGAAGGTTAATAATATGCATATAGGATCTGAACATGTGATCTTCCACCAAATAAACCAACTAGCATCAACTACAAGGAGTAATCAACACTACTAGCAACCTACTAGCACCAATCCCGGACTTTGAGACAAGAATTGGATACAAGAGATGAACTAGGGTTTGGAGATGAGATGGTGCTGGTGAAGATGTTGATGGAGATTGCCCTTTCCCGATGAGAGGAGCATTGGTGATGATGATGGTGATGATTTCCCCCTCCCGGTGGGAAGTATCCCCAGCAGAACAGCTCTGCCGGAGCTCTAGATTGGTTCCGCCAAGGTTCCGCCTCGTGGCAGCGGAGTCTCGTCCCGAAAAGTTCATTCTGATTTTTTTTCTCACTGAAAGACTTCATATAGTAGAAGATGGACGTCGGAGACGCACCAGGGGGCCCACGAGGTAGGGGGCGCACCCTAGGAGGGGGGCGCGCCCCCCACCCTCGTGAGCAGGGTGTGGGCCTCCTGGACTTAATCTTCGGCGAGGATTTTTATTTATTTATTTGAAGATATTCATTGGAGTTTCAGGACTTTTGGAGTTGCGCAGAATAGGTCTCTAATATTTGCTCCTTTTCCAGCCCAGAATTCCAGCTGCCGGCATTATCCCTTCTTATGTAAACCTTGTAAAATAAGAGAGAATAGCCATAAGTATTGTGACATAAAGTGAAATAACAGTCCATAATGCAATAAATATCGATATAAAAGCACAATGCAAAATGGACGTATCAACTCCCCCAAGATTAGACCTTGCTTGTCCTCAAGCGAAAAGCCGATAACAATAAATATGTCCTCATGTTTAGAGGTAGACGCGTCGATAAAAATAAAATACGGACATGAAGGCATCATGATTATTCTCATAACAGCAACATATATAGATTTTGTCATATGATTACTTATGTTCAAGTGATGATCTATTCACAATGCAAAAGTATAAATCATAAACCTTATTGGGCTCCGACAAACTATAACCTCAGTCGTTGAAGCAATTGTAATTTATCATAACATCGGAAAGAGTCTATGTCAGAGCTAAAAAGCAAGTCCACACACTCAACTATCATTTAGTCCTTCATAATTGCTAACACTCACGCAATACTTGTGGTTATGAAGTTTTAATCGGACACAGAGAAAGATAGGGGCTTATAGTTTTACCCCACAACCTTTTACCTCAAGGGTAATGTCAACAATAATAATTCATGCTCCCCTATATCCAATTAGATATATATATATATATATATATATATATATATATATATATATCATGTTCTTTCCAACATGCTGAGCTTGCCAAAGGATAAAATGAAAAAGGAAAGGTGAAGATCACCGTGACTCTTGCATAAGGTAGAAGATAATAATAAAAGATAGGCCCTTCACAGAGGGAAGCAGAGGTTGCCATGCGCTTTTATGGTTTAATGCGCAAAATCTCAATGCGAAAGAACGTCACTTTATATTGCCCCTTGTGATATGAACCTTTATTATGCAGTCCGTCGCTTTTATTACTTCCACATCACAAGATCGTATAAAGCTTATTTCCCCCACACCAATCAATTATACATATTTAGAGCAATTTTTATTGCTTTGCACCGATGACAACTTACTTGAAGGATCTTACTCAATCCATAGGTAGATATGGTGGACTCTCATGGCAAAAGTGGTTTAAGGGTATTTGGAAGCACAAGTAGTATTTCTACTTGGTGCTGAGAACTTGGCTAGCATGAGGGGCAAAGGCAAGCTCAACAAGTTAAAGGATCCATGACAACATACTTTATCTCAGATATAAGAAATGCATAACTCATTACGTTGTCTTCCTTGTCCAACGTCAACTCTTTAGCATGTCATATTTTAATGAGTGCTCCCAATCATAAAAGATGTCAATGATAATATATCTATATGTGAAAACCTCTCTTTCCTTATTACTTCCTATTAATTGCAACAATGACCAAAGCTATGTCTGCCAACTCCCAACAACTTTTAATCATCATACTCTTTCTATGTGAAGTCATTACTCTCAATAAGATTAATATGAACTTTTTGTTTCTTTTTATTCTTTTCTTATTTCTTTTATTCACCCAAGATCATGGCAAAATAATCAAGCCCTTGACTCAACACTAATCTTTATTATATATAGCTCATGGACTTGATTACAAAGAGAGATCATAAAGCAAAACTCAAAAATAGATCATGCCATCAACTTTATTCTACTAGATCAAGATACTACTATTAGGATCGAACTAAGAAAAACGGTAAAGATAGGAGTTGTGAAGGTGATACGATACCGGGGCTCCTCCCCCGAGCTTGGCAGTTGCCAAGGGGAGTTCCCATACCCATGTGATTATATCTCCTTTGTCAGTGAAGAAGGTGGAGGTGTTGTATATGATGCGGGCCTTGCGTCCATCTTCCAAGGCATAGGTTCTCCATCATAGAAAGATGATCGAGTCTCTGGGATCCTCAAATCTGCAGCCAAACTCATCCTTTTGAATCTATATTCATACTCACAGTTTTTGTTTTGCAGGTCATATATTTGGGCTTGTAGGTGCTCGATCTTCTCATGAAGCTTGAAGATAGTCTCCCCGATGTTGTCAGCATCCAACTTGTGGTTTCTAGTGAACTCCGCGATCATCATGTGGTTAGAGTTGAGTCCACGTTCCACCATCCCCTGGCACTTGAAAACTTGTTGCTCCACTGCTTCGAGCCTCGTCTCCATGCTTCCGGTCCCCTTTGGTCCCTCTTCATCGCGGATGTGCAGCAACCCATCACACAACTCAATGGTTTGAGGGTGTCGCAGCACCTCCGCGAGGTAAGGGTTGATGACCTTCTCGAAAAACTTGTCCTTGGAGGTGCTTGGGGCCGTCATGATAACCTAGATCTATCAGAAAAATAGCTCGAAACCAGAACAAAGGAGAATTGCGTGATACGGGAGTCAAAACCTTCGGGAGGTTATATAATGAATTTTTACCGACCAAAATACGTAACGTGCAAGAAAACAGAGTCCGGAAGGCACACGAGGTGCTCACGAGGTAGGGGGGCGTGCCCAGAGCGGTAGGGCGCGCCCACCACCCTCGTGGGGCCCTCGTGTCCTTCCCAAACTGCTACTTATTTTTCTATTTTTCTAAATATTCCAAGACGGAGAAATATTGCCTTAAAAATTGTTTTGGAGTCGGTTTACTTACCGTACCACATACCTATTCCTTTTCGGAGTCTGGAACATTCCGAAAAGTGTCCCTTATGTATTCCTCCAGGGTTACGGTTTCAATAATACTGGTTTCAACATTTATGGGATTACCTGAGATATAATGTTTGATTCTTTGACCGTTTACCACCTTCGGATTTGTGCCCTGGAAGTTGCTGATTTTTATGGCACCAGAACGATAGACCTCTTCGATAACGTAGGGGCCTTCCCATTTAGAGAGAAGTTTTCCTGCAAAAAATCTTAAACGAGAGTTGTATAGCAATACATAATCACCTACATTAAACTCACGCTTTTGTATCCTTTTGTCATGCCATCTTTTAACTTTTTCTTTAAACAACTTAGCATTTTCATAAGCTTGGGTTCTCCATTCATCAAGTGAGCTAATATCAAATAACCTCTTTTCACCGGCAAGTTTGAAATCATAGTTGAGCTCTTTAATAGCCCAATATGCCTTATGTTCTAGTTCAAGAGGTAAGTGACATGCTTTTCCATAAACCATTTTATACGGAGACATACCCATAGGATTTTTATATGCAGTTCTATATGCCCACAATACATCATCAAGTTTCTTAGACCAATTCTTTCTAGACCTATTAACAGTCTTTTGCAAAATTAATTTTAGCTCTCTATTGCTCAACTCTACTTGACCACTAGACTGTGGGTGATAAGGAGATGCAATGCTATGATTAACATCATACTTAGCAAGCATTTTACGGAAAGCACCATGAATAAAGTGTGAACCACCATCAGTCATTAAATATCTAGGGACTCCAAACCTCGGAAAAATAACTTCTTTAAGCATTTTAATAGAAGTGTTATGATCAGCACTACTAGTTGGAATAGCTTCTACCCACTTAGTAATGTAATCAACAACAACTACAATATGTGTGTATCCATTAGAGGCAGGAAAAGGTCCCATATAATCAAAGCCCCAAACATCAAATGGTTCATTGACAAGAGAATAATTCATAGGCATTTCTTGACGTCTACTAATATTACCAATTCTTTGACATTCATCACAAGAAAAGACAAACTTACAGGAATCCTTGAAGAGAGTAGGCCAATAAAAACCAGATTGCAATACCTTATGTGCAGTTCTATCTCCAGCGTGGTGTCCTCCATAAGCCTCAGAATGACACTTGCGTAGAATCTGTTCATGTTCATGCTCAGGTACACAACGTCTAATAACACCATCTACTCCTTCTTTATAAAGATCTGGGTCATCCCAAAAGTAATGTCTCAAGTCATAGAAAAACTTTTTCTTTTGCTGGTATGTGAAGCTAGGTGGTACAAACTTAGCAACAATATAATTAGCATAATCAGCATACCATGGAGTACTACGAGAAGTACTTATAACATTTAGTTGTTCATCAGGAAAGCTATCATCAATAGGTAGTGGGTCATCAAGAACATTCTCTAACCTAGACAAGTTGTCTGCAACGGGGCTCTCAGCTCCCTTTCTATCAACAGTATGCAAATCAAATTCTTCTAGCAAGAGAACACATCTAATAAGTCTAGGTTTAGCATCTTTCTTTTCCATAAGGTATTTAATAGCAGCATGATCAGTGTGAATAGTTACTTTAGAATCAACAATATAAGGTCTGAACTTATCACAAGCAAATACAACTGCTAAAAGCTCTTTTTCAGTAGTAGCATAATTTCTTTGAGCATTGTCTAGAGTCTTACTAGGATAATGAATAACATTTAATTTCTTATCAACTCTTTGCCCTAGAATAACACCTACAGCATAATCACTAGCATCACACATAATTTCAAAGGGTAAATTCCAATCAGGTGGCTCAACAACAGGTGCAGAGACTAATGCTTTCTTAAGTATTTCAAATGCTTCTACACAATCATCATCAAAGACAAATGGTATATCTTTTTGTAATAAATTAGTCAGAGGCCGAGAGATTTTTGAGAAGTCCTTAATGAAACTCCTATAAAAACCGGCATGCCCAAGGAAACTTCTTATACATTTGATGTCCTTGGGACATGGCATCTTTTCAATAGCATCGACCTTGGCTTTATCAACTTCAATACCTCTTTCAGAAACTTTATGCCCCAAGAAATACCTTCATTAACCATAAAGTGGCACTTTTCCCAATTCAAGACAAGATTAGTTTCTTCACATCTCTGCAAAACTCGATCAAGATTGCTCAAGCAATCATCAAAAGAGGAACCATAGACAGAAAAATCGTCCATGAAAACCTCACATATCTTTTCACAGAAGTCAGAGAATATAGCAATCATGCATCTTTGAAAGGTAGCAGGTGCATTACATAAACCAAAAGGCATACGTCTATAAGCAAAAGTACCAAAAGGGCATGTAAAAGTAGTCTTTGATTGATCTCTAGCCGACACTGGTATTTGAGAGAAACCAGAATAACCATCTAGAAAGCAATAGTGTGTATGTTTGCATAATCTTTCTAGCATTTGATCAATAAAAGGTAAGGGGTAATGATCTTTCTTAGTAGCTTTATTTAATTTGCAGAAATCAATTACCATCCTATAACCTGTGATAATTCTTTGTGGAATCAATTAATCTTTATCATTAGGAACAACAGTAATACCTCCCTTCTTAGGGACACAATGGACAGGACTTACCCACTGACTATCAGCAACATGATAAATTATACCTGCCTCCAGAAGCTTGAGTATTTCTTTTCTTACCACTTCTTTCATTTTAGGATTCAGACGCCATTGAGGATCACGAACTGGTTTGGCATCTGCTTCCAAATTTATTTTATGTTGACACAGAGTGGGACTAATGCCTTTAAGATCATCAAGAGTATATCCAATAGCAGCACGATGCTTCTTCAGAGTTTTCAATAATCTTTCTTCTTCATGCTCTGAAAGGTTAGCACTAATAATAATAGGATATATCTTCTTTTCATCAAGATAAGCATATTTAAGATTATCAGGCATAGGTTTAAGCTCAAACACGGGATCACCCTTGGGTGGAGGAGGATCCCCTAAAATTTCAACAGGCAAATTGTGTTGCAGAATGGGTTCCTGTTTAAAGAATACTTCATCTATTTCCCTTCTTTCATTAATGAACATATCATTTTCATGGTCTAACAAATAGTGTTCTAAAGGATCACTAGGAGGTACGGCAATAGAAGCAAGACCAATAATCTCATACTTACTAGGTAATTCTTCCTCATGATGTTGTTTACTAAATTTAGAGAAATTAAACTCATGAACCATATCATTCAAGCCAATAGTAACAACATTCTTTTCGCAATCTATTCTAGCATTAACAGTGTTCAAGAAGGGTCTACCAAATATAATGGGACAAAAGCTATCTTGCGGAGAAGTAAGAACAAGAAAATCAGCAGGATATTTAGTTTTCCCTCATAGGACTTCAACATCTCTAACAATTCCAATTGGTGAAATATATCTCTATTGGCAAGTTTAATTGTGACATCAATACCTTCTAACTCAGCAGGTGCAATTTCGTTCTTAATTTCTTCGTATAAAGTATGCGGTATAACACTAGCACTCGCACCCATATCACATAAGCCATGATAACAATGATCTCCTATTTTAACAGAAATAACAGGCACGCCTACCACAGGTCTATGTTTATCTTTAGCACAAGGTTTAGCAATTCTAGCAGATTCACCATCAAACTGAATAACATGCCCATCAATATTATCAGACAAGAGATCTTTAACAATAGCAATATTAGGTTCTACTCTAACATGCTCAGGAGGTGTATAAGTTCTAATATTGCTTTTACGAACAACAGTTGAAGCTTTAGCATGATCCTTTACTCTAACAGGGAAAGGTGGTTTCTCAACATAAGAAGTAGGAACAATAGGATCATTATAAGTGACAGTCTTTTCTTCAACTTTAATAGGTGCAGCTACTTTTACTTCTATGGGAGGATGATATTTAAACCACTTGTCCTTAGGGAGATCAACATAAGTAGCAAAATATTCACAGAAAGAAGCTACTATCTCAGAGTCAAGTCCATATTTAGTGCTAAACTTATGGAAAATATTGGTGTCCATAAAAGATTTAACACAATCAAACTTAGGTGTCATACCTAACTCTTTACCTTCGTCGAGGTCCCAATCTTCAAAGTTGTGTCTAATTCTATCCAATAAATTCCATCTGAATTCAATAGTCTTCATCATAAAAGAGCCAGCACAAGAAGTATCGAGCATGGTGCGATTATTATCAGAAAGCCGAGCATATAAATTTTGAATAATCATTTCTCTTGAGAGCTCATGATTGGGGCATGAATATAACATTGATTTAAGCCTCCCCAAGCTTGAGCGATGCTTTCTCCTTCGCGAGGCCAAGAATTATATATATAATTGCGATCACTATGAACAAGATGCATAGGGTAATACATTTGGTGAAATTCCAATTTCAATCTTTTATAGTTCCATGATCTCATATCATCACATAGCCTATACCATATCAATGCGTCTCCCTTCAAAGATAAAGGGAATACCTTCTTCTTAGCAACATCATCGGGTATACCTGCAAGCTTAAATAATCCACAAACTTCATCCACATATATTAAGTGCTCATCAGGATGCTTTGTTCCATCTCCTGTAAAAGGGTTAGCTAGTAGTTTTTCCATCATACCCAAAGGAAATTCAAAAGGAGTTTCATTTTCAATAGGTTCAGGAGGTTGAGGAGCAACTCTTTGCTCTACTGGACGGGGTGAAGATACCCCGAACAAACCCCTCAGAGAATTAGTTTCCATAGTAACAAGTGACAGTAAATTTCAGCACACTATATAAATTTTTCCTTACCAAATTCCACCTACCAAAGGCGCTACACTCCCCGTCAACGGCGCCAGAAAAGAGTCTTGATGACCCACAAGTATAGGGGATCTATCGTAGTCCTTTCTATAAGTAAGAGTATCGAACCCAACGAGGAGCAGAAGGAAATGATAAGCGGTTTTCAGCAAGGTATTCTCTGCAAGTAATGAAATAAGTGGTAACCGATAGTTTTGTGATAAGATAAATTGTAACGAGCAACAAGTAACAAAAGTAAATAAAGTGCAGCAAGGTGGCCCAATTATTTTTGTAGCAAAGGACAACCTGGAACAAACTCTTATATAAGGAAAAGCGCTCCCGAGGACACATGGGAATATCGTCAAGCTAGTTTTCATCACATTCACTTGCATTGCGTTCAATACTTTGATAATTTGATATGTGGGTGGACCGGTGCTTGGGTGTTGTTCTTACTTGAACAAGCATCCAACTTATGATTAACCTCTATTGCATGCATCCGCAACTACAACAAAAGTATTAAGGTAAACCTAACCATAGCATGAAACATATGGATCCAAATCAGCCCCTTACAAAGCAACACATAAACTAGGGTTTAATCTTCTGTCACTCAAACAACCCATCATCTACTTATTACTTCCCAATGCCTTCCTCTAGGCCCAAATAATGGTGAAGTGTTATGTAGTCGACGTTCACATAACACCACTAGAGGCTAGACAACATACATCTTATCAAAATATCAAACGAATACCAAATTCACATGACTACTACTAGCAAGAGTTCTCCCTTGTCCTCAGGAACAACCGTAATCACTCACAAAGCATATTCACTTTCATAATCAGAGGGGTAATAATATGCATATAGGATTTGAACATATGATCTTCCACCAAATAAACCAACTAGCATCAACTACAAGGAGTAATCAACACTACTAGCAACCTACTAGCACCAATCCCGGACTTTGAGACAAGAATTGGATACAAGAGATGAACTAGGGTTCGGAGATGAGATGGTGCTGGTGAAGATGTTGATGGAGATTGCCCTCTCCCGATGAGAGCAGCATTGGTGATGACGATGGTGATGATTTCCCCTCCCGGAGGGAAGTATCCCCGGCAAAACAGCTCTGTCGGAGCTCTAGATTGGTTCCGCCTCGTGGCGGCGGGGTCTCGTCCCAAAAAGTTCCTTCTAATTTTTTTCTCATAGAAAGACTTCATATAGCAGAAGATGGACGTCGGAGACCCACCAGGGGGCCCACGAGGTAGGGGGGCGCGCCCTAGGAGGGGGGGCGCCCCCACCCTCGTGAGCACGGTGTGGGCCCCTTGGACTTTATCTTTGGTGAGGATTTTTCTTTATTTATTTTAAGATATTCCGTGGAGTTTCAGGACTTTTGGAGTTGCGCAGAATAGGTCTCTAATATTTGCTCCTTTTCCAGCCTAGAATTCCCGCTGCCGGCATTCTCCCTTTTTATGTAAACCTTGTAAAATAAGAGAGAATAGCCATAAGTATTGTGACATAAAGTGAAATAACAGTCCATAATGCAAAAAATATCGATATAAAAGCATGATGCAAAATGGACTTATCACTATGCCTCTAAGTCATGCCCCGACACATGGGAGATATAGCCGCATCATGGGTGTTACAAGTTGGTAATCAGAGCATTCCCCGACTTAGGAGCCCCCTGCTTGATCGAATCGCGGATGTTGTTGAGTCTAGAACAAAATGTTTTGAGTCTTAGGATTATATATATCGGAGAGTAGGATTCTTTTTAGTCCTCAGTCCCTTCGTCGCTCTGGTGAGGCCTCCTGATGCAGAAGTTTTGACTTTTCTCTCCTCAAATTTCATGATGTTTTTAGGATCACGCGGTTATCTTGGAACCGTTCCGATAGTCTTGTGACGAGAACATTGTTCTTGGTGCCTCCTGACATTTAGTGGTTGTGGCAGTGTCCTGGGGAGTTGAGCTCCGAGGTGTTGTCGTCACAATTTTATCGTTGCAGTTCTGGAATACCTGAGTTCGCCGACATCGAAAATCTCTTCTATGCAGTTGTTGGTGAGATAACCTCGACGCCACCTAGTACTGGGCGGGAGTTCGGGAGTATTTCCATAACTCATATAACGGATGCTTTTCGAAGGTTGAGGTACACGATTTCTGATGGTTTCTTGGTTATGTGTTGAAGGATGGATACAGCTAGATGTAGGGATTGTTAGTTTGGGTGAGATATTATGCTTCCCCTGTATCCCCAACACCTGATTGCATAACCAGAAAGTTTCGGGAGTTTATATGTGGAAATTAAAGTAGCTCGTAGGATATCCTTCCTACAGACACATGATACGATATGGGATCTATCATATGTTCGGTTTCTGGCTTATTCTGCAAGCCAAATCCTTTGTTTTGTTTTGAGTTGTGGTATTCAAGTTGCTTCAATGTCAAGTGTTGACTCCATACCATCCCTAAACGGTGATCTCATATATCTAGGTGAATATCAATCATTCATGATAATTGAGATGGTCATGTCAATCCTTTTCAACCAGCGTGTTTCTCTTCAAGTGGATGTGATCATTTCAACATTCGCAAGATCACCTCTCAGTTTTCCCAACGGTGTTCGTTCCATCTGCCCAAGTTGTCTTTGTTTTCCCACCCTCCCACCCTTTTCTTCAAGGATTCAGATTTCTTAATCAAGTATCCTCTTATTGATGGGAAGTCTCTCCATTCTTTTCCGTCAATGTTCTTATCCGATGATTCTCAGGAACATATAAGGAAGCATAGAGTTTATTATTCTTCATTCTTTTATCTTCTCCGGTGGATTCAAATCAAGCTTTCGGTGTTGATCATATCATTTTCATTGGTTCACATGCTTTCCATGTTGGATGTTCTTATCGAAGACTCTCTTATTTATTCACCTCTCGCTATTCATTTCTTCCGGAGTACTGAAGATATCTCAGAAGATTCGCGTTTCCATTGCTAATTCGTTTAAGCTATATCGAGGTTGTTATCTCATTCAAGTCATTTAATTCCACCGATGCAATCTCTCTTTTAAATAATTCAACAATGTTTCTCTTGAGTGGGCCATAACCAACAGGTCTTTTTCCAGGATCTTACCTAACTCTTCTTTTTCTGGAGTTATTCGCAAATTCATTTCAAAGTTTGATGTAAGAATGAATTGTCATTAGTCAAATGTCTTTCTCCAAGATCTTTCAAATTATTTTGATCGTTGGTTCAACCTTTCAAATTTACATACAGGAGTATCTCAACAATTCATGGTGGTATTTCTCATCATCATTCTCTGTATTTGAAGACCGAAGAAGAGTTTGTCTTCAATCTTGTCCGTTCTCTCGAAGATTCATGGTGCTAGCTTTATGCCATCCTCTCACAATTCTTCTTGTTTGTGAGAATTCTTTTCACCCATCCGGAGAAATTCAGGAGTCTTTTAATTTTGATTCTCCGGAGGCCATCATGGACTCTACATGGTGGTTTGTCAAGGACTGTTCTCATTCTTCAATTGTTCTTCAAGTTTTCTCTCGAAGTTATGTTCCGCCAAGCTATACTCTCAAATAAACATGGTGCTCGACACGTGTTTTATTTTCAGGAGTTCAAGAATTCTTCATCTTGCATTCCGTAGTGCAATTCTTTCTACCTTATCTTTTGAGGTGGTGTTATGTCATTCTTGACAATTTCCCTTCATGTTTCATGATTCGCAAGTTGTCACGGATGAGATATGTAAACCCTTCATTTTCTTTTCGTTCAGGAGATCCTTTGAAATCCATTAACCTCTTCTTTGGAGTTATCTTGTGTCATTTTTCACCTAAAGCCTTCCCTAAGGATTGTTGCTATTTATGGTGCTGATAAATGACCCAAGTTCTTCATTTATACTCCTGATGAAATAAGCTTCTCATCTCCTTGTTGATATCGATTCAATCTATTGTTTTCCGTTAGTGGCAGAATTTCACCTCATAGTTTTGAGAAGTTTTCCATAAGCCCAATACAAGCTTATTCTTTTCGTTGTTGGTTTTCCAACAACTCCATTCAATCCTTCTTTCTAAGGATGCTTTAAAATTCATTGGTGGTAGAAGTTATCATTTTCTGCTTCTTTATTTCTTCCTAACGATCTATCTTCTATTCTTTCTTCCGGAGGCATTGTGAGGTTGCTATTTTCACTCATCATCTCGAGTTGTGAGGGCCATGTTTTTTTCGTGCTTATCCATTTAACCGGAGTGTCGTGTCCTCCTTTTCAAGTTCTTCCCTTTCTGTCAAGTTTTGCCTCCCTTCTCAACCGGAGTGTTGTCTAAAATCTTTCTTACCCCTTATGCCATTCTTTCAATAGTTCCGAAGGCAGTGTACTGTTGATTTCGTCAAGTATCCTCTCATATTGTCAAGTTATTGTTCAATTCCTTCCGTTTACAGTCGAAGTGCTGCCCAAATTATATCATTCTTATTCCTTCTCTATCTTGTTTAACCGGAGTGTTGTGGCCATTAGTCCTCTTCTACCAGGGTGTTTGCATGTACTTCTTGTCCATTGTAACCCTTTTCTTATGTCTTTCAACCTACAAGGTTCTCGTAATGTTCCCTGTTCCTCTTTTCTAACGGAGTGTTTTCAACATTATTCCTCTTTGTTGTTTTCTTTCTTTCATTTTGTTCAACCTCACAAGGTTCTTTGGTTTCACTCATTTGTCAAAGAAGCAATTAGTTTTACCTCTTCTCTTCCTCTTCCGTTTCTCTCCGGTGCCATCCTTAGATATCGGGACGAGATCCTCTTGTAGTGGTGGAGTGTTGTAACGCCCTGAGTCCGATGCGCCAGGTTTCTTCCAGTTATTCATTGTCGGTGCCATGTCATTTGCTTGCGTGTCGCATCTTGTCATGTCATCATGTGCATTGCATCATCATGTTTTCAAAACTTGCATCCGTCTGGTTTCCCCATTTCTCTCTGTTGTCCGTTCTGAGCCCAGACACACTTGCACACGCCCGCGGCACGTCCGAAATATTATTTTATAAGTGGTCGGAAAATGTTCTCAGAATGGGATGAAAGTTGGCGTGCGGTCTTGTTATAGTGTAGGTAGACAGCCTGTGAAATTTCATCCCGTTCGGAGTTCTTTTGATGCCCCAACGGATAACTGTAGCGGCAATATAGCCGGTCATACGTAGGACGTTTTCGGTCTCCGAAGACTATGGTCGGGTTTTCCCTCTCTTTCCTCCCTAGACCATCTACACAGTCCGCTATCAACCGTCAAGCCCCGAAACCCTACCTTGCACAGTGCATCGACCCCCTCGCGTGCGCGTCCGAAAATTGTCCCGAACCCGACCTGGGCAGTTGTCACCGCTGGACACACATCATCCCCAAACATCTATAAAATATCATCATTTTCTCGTTGGAGTCTCCTAACCTATTTTTCTTGGACCGTCCGATTACGATCAGATGGACCTAACCTCCCTAAAATGATATGTTTTACTATATATAGACCTCCATGTCTATTTGTAGACCAAACCCTAAATTCTAGGAGGTTTGTCCCCTCTAGCTGCCGCCACCTACAGCCTCCCGCATCCACCTCGGGATCCTCCCAAATCCGATCCAGCAACCTCCTCTTTCTGTGAACCAACCAACCATCGCTTTCCACTGCTTCCCCTCGATCCACCAAAGCCCATCGATCCAACCCTCCTCGCTCTCCTCGTCGACCAGGGAGACGAGCTCCTCCCGAGCATCTCCTCCTCGCCTTGTCGCCCGACGACCAGCGTCGTTGCCGGCAACCTCCATCAGGGAAAGCGCCACCCCACCTCCCTTCCATTCTTCTCTTTTCCCTTTGTTACTCATCTCGTTACTCACTTCGTAGAGACCTCCTGGAGGCCGACCATGCACGCCCTCAAGCCCCTGCCACGGGCACCCACGCAAGCAGCAATAGTTCCCGCATCTCCGGCGAGTCGACGACCATGAGAGACGCCATGACCGCCCCTTGGTGCTTCGCATCGTGATAACCCACAAGTATAGGGGATCGCAACAGCTTTCGAGGGTAGAGTATTCAACCCAAATTTATTGATTCGACACAAGGGGAGCCAAAGAATATTCTCAAGTATTTGCAACTGAGTTGTCAATTCAACCACACCTGGAAACTTAGTATCTGCAGCAGAGTGTTTAGTAGCAAAGTAATATGATAGTGGTGGTGACGGTAACAAAAGAGTAATGAAAGCAAAGTAATATTTTTGGTATTATGTAGTGATTGTAACAATAGCAACGGGAAAGTAAATTAGCGTAAACCAGTATATGGAAAGCTCGTAGGCATTGGATCAGTGACGGATAATTATGCCAGATGCGGTTCATCATGTAACAGTCATAACATAGGGTGACACGGAACTATCTCCAATTCATCAATGTAATGTAGGCATGTATTCCGAATATAGTCATACGTGCTTATGGAAAAGAACTTGCATGACATTTTTGTCCTACACTCCCATGGTAGCGGGGTCCTAATGGAATCTAAGGGATATTAAGGCCTCGTTTTAATAGAGAACCGGAACAAAGCATTAGCACATAGTGAATACATGAACTCCTCAAACTACGGTCATCCCCGGTAAGTATCCCGATTATTGTCACTTTGGGGTTAACGAATCATAACACATAATAGGTGACTATAGGCTTGCCAGATAGGATCAAGAACTCTCATATATTGATGAAAACATAATAGGTTCAGATCTGAAATCATGGCACTCGGGCCCTAGTGACAAGCATTAAGCATAGCAAAGTCATAGCAACATCAATCTCAGAACATAGTGGATACTAGGGATCAAACCCTAACAAAACTAACTCGATTACATGATAAATCTCATCCAACCCATCACCGTCCAGCAAGCCTACAATGGAATTACTCACGCACGGCGCTGAGCATCATGAAATTGGTGATGGAGGATGGTTGATGATGACGATGGCGACGGATTCCCCTCTTCGGAGCCCCGAACGGACTCCAGATCAGCCCTCCCGAGAGGTTTTAGGGCTTGGCGGCGGCTCCGTATCGTAAAACGCGATGATTTGTTCTCTCCTATTTTTTTCTCCCCGAAAGCAGATATATAGAGTTGGAGTTGGAGTCGGGAGGTCTCCAGGGGGCGCACGAGGTAGGGGGCACGCCCTAGGGGGGGTGGCGCCCCCCACCCTCGTGGACATGGTGTGGGCCCCCTGGTCTTCATATTTGGCGAGGATTTTTTTATTATTTATTGTAAGATATTCCATGGAGTTTCAAATCATTCCGAGAACTTTTGTTTTCTGCACATAAAACAACATGATGGCAATTCTGCTGAAAATAGCGTCAGTCCGGGTTAGTTCTATTCAAATCATACAAGTTAGAGTCCAAAACAAGGGCAAAAGTGTTTGGAAAAGTAGATACGACGGAGACGTATCAACTCCCCCAAGCTTAAACCCTTGCTTGTCCTCAAGCAATTCAGTTGACAAACTGAAAGAAATAAAGAAAAACTTTTACAAACTATGTTTGCTCTTCTTGTTATAAATATGTCAAGCTAGCATTCAAGTTTTCAGCAAAGATTATAACTAACCACATTTGCAATAATTCTCAGGTCTCATGATTACCCATATCAATAGCATGATCAACTAGCAAGCCATAATAATAAATCTCGGATGACAACACTTTCTCAAAACAATCATAATATGATATAACAAGATGGTATCTCGCTAGCCCATTCTGAGACCGCAAAACATAAATGCAGAGCAGCTTTAAAGATCAAGGACTGACTAGACATTGTAATTCATGGTAAAATAGATCCAATCATAGTCACACCCAATATAAATTAACAGTGATGAATGCAAATGACAGCTGCGCTCTCCAGCTAGTGCTTTTAATAAGAGGGTGATGACTCAACATAAAAGTAAATAGATAAGCCATTCGCAGAGGGAAGCAGGGATTTGTAGAGGTGCCAGAGCTCGGTTTTGAAATAGAGGTGAATAATATTTTGAGCGGTATACTTTCAGTGCCAACATAACAACCAAGAGATGGCGATATCTTCCATGCTACACACATTATAGGCGGTTCCCAAACAGAATGGTAAAGTTTATACTCCCCCTCCACCAACAAACATCAATCCATGGCTTGCTCGAAACAACGAGTGCCTCCAACATACATCAGGTCCCAGGGGGAGTTTTGTTTTGCAATTATTTTTATTTAGTTTGCATAAAGCATGGGACTGGGCATCACGGTGACCAGCCATTTTCTCATGAGTGAGGAGCGGAGTCCACTCCTCTTGAGAATAACCCGCTTAGCATGGAAGATACAGGCAGCCCTAGTTGATACATGAGCTATTCGAGCATACAAAACACGATGATTATTTGAAGGTTTAGAGTTTGGCACATACAAATTTACATGGAACTGCAGGTAGATACCGCATATAGGAAGGTATAGTGGACTCATGTGGAATAACTTTGGGGTTTAAGGAGTTTGGATGCACAAGCAGTATTCCCGCTTAGTACAGGTGAAGGCTAGCAAAAGACTGGGAAGCGACCAACTAGAGAGTGACAACATCCATGTACATGCATTAAAATTAATAAACATTGGATGCAAGCATGAGTAGGATATAATCCACCATGAACATAAATATCGTGAAGGCTATATTGATTTGTTTCAACTACATGCGTGAACATGTGCCAAGTCAAGTCACTTAAATCATTCAAAGGAGGATACCACCCCATCATACCACATCATAACCATCTCAATAGCATGTTGGCACACAAGGTAAACCATTATAACTCATAGCTAATCAAGCATGACACAAGCAACTATGATCTCTAATTGTCATTGCAAACATGTTTATTCATAACAACCTGAATCAAGAACGATGAACTCATCATATTTACAAAAACAAAAGAGGTCGAGTTCATACCATCTTTTCTCATCTTAGTCAGTCCATCATATATCATCATAATTGCCTTTCACTTGCACGACCGAACGATGTGAATAATAATAAGAGTGCACGTGCATTGGACTAAGCTGGAATCTGCGAGCATTCAATAAACAGGAGAAGACAAAGCAAGATGGTCTCTTGGTTAAATCAACAATAAAGCATATAAGAGCCACTTCAACAATTTAATCTTGGTCTTCTCCTACTGGCCCCCAAAGAAAACAAATAAAACTATTTACACGGGAAAGCTCCCAACAAGAAAAAGAAGAACGGGAAATATTTTTGGGTTTTCTTTTTAATAACTACTACAAGCATGGAAGGTAAATTAATTAAAATCTACAACTAAATTTTTTTGTTTTTTCTTAAGGCTTATTAAACACACAAGAAGAAAGCATAAAAGGAAATAAACCAGCATGGATGATACAATGAAAAAGTATGAGCACCGACATCTAGCAATGAGTGTGTGTGAACATAATTGTAATGTCGGTGAGAAATACGTACTCCCCCAAGCTTAGGCTTTTGGCCTAAGTTGGTTTATGGCCACGGCTGGCCTGGCTGATATCCATAATAATAGTTGTTGGGGTCGTACTGTGATGCAGCGGCTATCGCCTCCTGAGCTGCAGTGTGGCGACGAGCGGCCTCCGCTCTCCTCTCATACTCATCTGCCTCCTCTCTGGTAATAGTATATCCTCCACTTGCCTGATAATCAAAGAAAGCAGGAGCAGTGAGAGTAATACGGACTGCATGGCATCTGTCAAAGATTAGTCGGTACTGGAGAGGTGATTCGTTCCTCTCGACAAAATCGTGAGAACCCATAGAATCAAAATCTAAATAAGCAGGAGGCAACTCCATGTATCCTTCACGAACGTCTATCTCAAGAAATTTAGCTAAGCGGGCTGCATAAATTCCTCCAAAGAAATCTCCATTATATCTATTATGATGCAACCTACGAGCTACAATGGCTCCCATATGATAAGATTGGTTTCCTGACACAGCACTTCTGAGCATGCTAAGGTCCGGGACACGCATGTGACATGCTTCATCCTTAGCATTTATGCACCTAACTATGAAGAGAGCAAAATAATGTATAGAAGGAAAGTGAATGCTCCCTATGGTAGCTTGCGTTATATCTCTAGATTCCCATACAGTTATACTAGCAAGAAAGTTTCTAAATTAAGATTTAGGGGGATCCCTAACACTACCCCATTGTGGAAGTTTGCAAGCAAAAGTGAAATCATCTAAGTCCATGGTATAAGATTTGTCATAAAGATCAAACATGACTGAAGGAGAATTACGCGAAGATGAATACTCAAACCTCCTCACAAAAGAGCTTGTGAGATCATGATACTGAGGGCATTTGTCTGCCTCAAAGTCCTCAAGACCGGAATTACGCAAATATGCATTAAATTCTTCTTTAATTCCCGCTCGATCCATAAAATTTCTAGAAGGCCACTCACAAGGACGCACTGGAGCGTCTCTTGGTGGCTCTTCGTCAGCATCACGCATTGCAAGCCTGGGTCCTTGCTTCATTGAAGAACCACCTTGGAACATTTTCCTAAGCATAGTTCTTCCTCTGAAAAATTCTGAAATTTTTTAGTAACTTGAAAATAGAAGTAAACCAAACTCAATAATATTGATAGCAACCACTCCTACAAGTGCCTAGGGCCTATATCATGCATCAAAACTACTTTTGACCATATAAATTTGACATGCAAGCTCAAGAACAGGGTCACCTAAGCAGCAAAAATTTGCAATGAATAAAGAACTAGAACAAAAACTAATTGGACCAATGGAGGGGTCACATACGAAGGAACAATCTCCCCAAGCAGTTTTGTGAGAGGTGCTTTAAGCAAGGAGATCGAAAATGGCAGCAAAGAGGGCTGGAACTCGTGCTTGAGTTGGTTTTTGGTGTTTGTGGGAGGAAGAATAAGAGGATGGGTGCAGGAATAAGTGGAGGAGGGCCACCGTGGGCCCACGAGGCAGGGGGCATGCCCTAGAGGGGTGGGCCCGCCCTCCACCCTCGTGGCAAGGTGGTTGGCCCCCTGGTGTGTTCTTTGTTCCATAAATCCTCAAATATTCTATAAAAAATCATATTTAATTTTCAGGGCATTTGGAGAACTTTTATTTTCGAAGTATTTTTATATTGCACGGATAATCAGATAACAGACAGAAAATTACTTATTTTTACTTTATTTCAACTAAATAACAGAAAGTATAGAGAGGGTACAGAAGGTTGTGCTTCTAGTTTCATCCATCTCATGCTCATCAAAAGGAATACATTAACAAGGTTGATCAAGTCTTGTTAACAAACTCATTCCAATTAACATGAAACCGGAGAAATTTCGAATAACACTAGGTTACCTCAACGGGGATATGCACATCCCCAATAATAAGTATATCATATTTCTTCTTGACAGTAGGAAGAGGAAATTCAAACCCTCCAAATATAATCGATGGAATTTTTCCGATAGAATTGATACTATGAACTTGAGGTTGTTTCCTCGGAAAATGTACCGTATGCTCATTACCATTAACATGCAAAGTGACATTGTCTTTGTTGCAATCAATAGCAGCCCTTGCAGTATTAAGAAAAGGTCTTCCAAGAATAATAGACATACTATCGTCCTCGGGAATATCAAGAATAACAAAGTCCGTTAAAATAGTAACGTTTGCAACTACAACAGGCACATCCTCACAAATACCGACAGGTATAGCAGTTGATTTATTAGCCATTTGCAAAGATATTTCAGTAGGTGTCAACTTATTCAAGTCAAGTCTACAATATAAAGAGCGAGGCATAACACTAACACCGGCTCCAAGATCACATAAAGCAGTTTTAAAATAGTTTCTTTTAATGGAGCATGGTATAGTAGGTACTCCTGGATCTCCATGTTTCTTTGGTATTCCACCCTTAAAAGTATAATTAGCAAGCATGGTGGAAATTTCAGCTTCTGATATCTTTCTTTTATTTCTAACAATATCTTTCATGTACTTAGCATAAGGATTCATTTTGAGCATATCAGTCAATCGCATACGCAAAAATATAGGTCTAATCATTTTAGCAAAGCGCTCAAAATCCTCATCATCCTTTTTCTTGGATGGTTTGGGAGGAAAAGACATGGGTTTCTGAACCCAAGGCTCTCTTTCTTTACCATGTTTCCTAGCAACAAAGTCTTTCTTATCATAATGTTGATTCTTTGATTGTGGATTATCAAGATCAACAGCAGGTTCAATTTCTACATCATTATCATTACTAGGTTGAGCATTATTATGAACATCATCATTAACATTTTCATTAGGTTCATGTTCATTGCCAGATTGTGTTTCAGCATCAGACATAGAGATATCATTTGGATTATTAGGTGGTTCAACAATAGGTTCACTAGAAGTTTGCATAGTTCTATCATTTTTCTTTTTCTTCCTTTTAGAAGAACTAGGTGCATCAATATTATTTCTATGAGAATCTTGCTCAATTCTCTTAGGGTGTCCTTCAGGATACAAAGGTTCCTCAGTCATTCTAACAGTTCTAGTAGCCACTTTAACAGCATAATCATTTTTCTTACTATTCATCTCATTGAGCAATTCCTTTTGAGCTTTAAGTACTTGTTCTACTTGAGTGGTAACCATAGAAGCATGTTTGCTAACAAGTTTAAGTTCACCTCTAATATTAGCATATAATCACCTAAATATTTAATCATATCAGCATCTTGTTTTAATTGTCTACCAAAATAAGCATTGAAGTCTTCTTGCTTAAACATAAAATTATCAAACTCATCCAACCATTGACTAGCAATTTTAGCAGGAGGGATTTCAGCTTTATCATATCTATAGAGAGAATTTACCTTTACTACCTGCGTCGGGTTATCGGGGTCTGGAGGTTCTTCGATAAATAAAGGATTAAGAACATATGTTTCTTCAATAGGCGGTAAATTAAGACCATGTATTTCTTCAATAGGAGGTAAATTCTTAACATCTTCAGCTTTAATACCTTTTTCTTTCATAGATTTCTTTGCCTCTTGCATATCTTCAGGACTGAGAAATAGAACACCTCTCTTCTTCGGAGTTGGTTTAGGAATAGGATCATTAATTGGAGCAGGAGCTGGCTCAGGAGGTTCCCAATTATTTTCATTTGTCAACATATTATTCGATAAGATTTCAGCTTCATCCGGTGTTCTTTCCCTGAAAAGAGAACCCGCACAACTATCCAGGTAATCTCTGGAAGCATCGGTTAGTCCATTATAAAAGATATCAAGTATTTCATTTTTCTTAAGAGGATGATCAGGAAAAGCATTAAGTAACTTGAGAATCCTCCCCCAAGCTTGTGGGAGACTCTCTTCTTTGATTTGCACAAAGTTGTATATTTCCTTTAAAGCACCTTGTTTCTTATGAGTAGGGAAATATTTAGCAAAGAAGTAGTAAATCATATCCTGGGGACTACGCACACAACCAGGATCAAGAGAATTAAACCATATCTTAGCATCACCCTTTAATGAGAATGGAAATATTTTAAGGATATAAAAGTAGCGAGACCTCTCATCATTAGTGAACATGGTAGCTATATCATTTAATTTAGTAAGATGTGCTACAATAGTTTCATATTCATAGGCATGAAAACGATTAGATTCAACTAAAGTAATTATATCAGGATCAACAGAGAATTCATAATCCTTATCAGTAACACAGATAGGTGAAGTAGCAAAAGCAGGGTCAGGTTTCATCCTAGCATTTAGAGATTGCTTGTTCCATTTAGCTAATAACCTTTTGAGTTCATATCTATCTTTGCAAGCTAAAATAGCTAAAGAAGCTTCTTGATCAAATAAATAACCCTCAGGAATAACAAGTGATTCTTCATCATCATAATCAGATTCAATATTTTCAATCTCTCTAGCCCTAGCAAGCCGTTCCTCGAGAAAATCACCAAGTGGCACAGTAGTATCAAGCATAGAAGTAGTTTCATCATAAGTATCATGTATAGCAGAAGTAGCATCATCAATAACATGCGAAATATCAGAACGAACAGCAGAAGCAAGTTTAGGTGTCACAAGCTTACTCATAACAGAAGGTGAATCAAGTGCAGAGCTAGATGGCAGTTCCTTACCTCCCCTCGTAGTTGAGGGATAAATTGTTGTCTTAGCGTCTTTCAAATTCTTCATAGTGTCAAGCAGATATAAATCCCAGGTGACTCAAAGAATAGATCTATGCTCCCCGGCAACGGCGCGAGAAATTGGTCTTTATAACCCACAAGTATAGGGGTTCGCAACAGCTTTCGAGGGTAGAGTATTCAACCCAAATTTATTGATTCGACACAAGGGAAGCCAAAGAATATTCTCAAGTATTAGCAGCTGAGTTGTCAATTCAACCACACCTGGAAACTTAGTATCTACAGCAGAGTGTTTAGTAGGAAAGTAATACGATAGTGGTGGTGATGGTAACAAAAGAGTAATGAAAGCAAATTAATATTTTTGGTATTATGTAGTGATTGTAACAATAGCAACGGGAAAGTAAATAAGGGTAAACCAGTATATGGAAAGCTCGTAGGCATTGGATCAGTGATGGATAATTATGCTGGATGTGGTTCATCATGTAACAGTCATAACATAGGGTGACACAGAACTAGCTCCAATTCATCAATGTAATGTAGGCATGTATTCCGAATATAGTCATACGTGCTTATGGAAAAGAACTTGCATGAAATATTTTGTCATAACCTCCCGTGGCAGCGGGGTCCTAATGGAAACTAAGGGATATTAAGGCCTCCTTTTAATAGAGAACCGAAACAAAGCATTAGCACATAGTGAATACATGAACTCCTCAAACTACGGTCATCACCGGTAAGTATCCCGATTATTGTCACTTCGGGGTTAACGGATCATAACACATAATAGGTGACTATAGACTTGCAAGATAGGATCAAGAACTCTCATATATTTATGAAAACATAATAGGTTCAGATCTGAAATCATGGCACTCGGGCCCTAGTGACAAGCATTAAGCATAGCAAAGTCATAGCAACATCAATCTCAGAACATAGTGGATACTAGGGATCAAACCCTAACAAAACTAACTCGATTACATGATAAATCTCATCCAACCCATCACCGTCCAGCAAGCCTACAATGGAATTGCTCACACACGGCGGTGAGCATCATGAAATTGGTGATGGAGGATGGTTGATGATGACGATGGAGACGGATTCCCCTCTTCGGAGCCCCGAACGGACTCTAGATCAGCCCTCCCAAGAGGTTTTAGGGCTTGGCGGCGGCTCCGTTTCGTAAAACGCAATGATTTCTTCTCTCCTAATTTTTTCTCCCAGAAAGCAGATATATAGAGTTGGAGTTGGAGTCGGGAGGTCTCTAGGGGGACCACGAGGTAGGGGGGCGCGCCCCCCACCCTCGTGGACAGGGTGTGGCCCCCTGGTCTTCATGTATGGCGAGGATTTTTTATTATTTATTGTAAGATATTCCGTGGAGTTTCAGGTCATTCCGAGAACTTTTGTTTTCTGCACATAAAACAACATCATGGCAATTCTGCTGAAAACGGCATCAGTCTGGGTTAGTTCCATTCAAATCATACAAGTTAGAGTCCAAAACAAGGGCAAAAGTGTTTGGAAAAGTAGATACGACGGAGACGTATCACATCACGCCCGGCTATCTTCCTCAATGTCGGTGAGTTTCTGTTGCATCACCGTCGCCCGTATGGGACCTCGTCTGCCTCCCCTGCCAGGCCCCGTCGCCATCCTCTCCTTCCGCACGCACCTTCGCTCGACCTCGCCGCCCTCCATCTCCGTCGTGACATCGCCGGACCAGTAGCTCTGTCGCACCGGCCATGCTCCACTGCGGCGGCCACCGAAGGAGCAGTAGCAGCCCTTGCGCTGCCCGAGCCTCCCCTGCTTCGCCAAGCCGTCGTCTCCGGCCGAATCCACTTCCACGTCACCGGATCTCCCCTCTGCCCACCGCCATCCTCTTCCCAGAGGTCCGCCGTCGCGCTCCTGTTTCTCTGCTTCGAGGACGAGCCAGGTGCTCGTGTTTGACCAACTCCAGGTCAACGCACCCGTGCGCCCGCTGTGCGGCAGCTGCTTCCGCTGAGGCCCAGTGCATCCCTAGCCTAGCACCTCCGTTCGCCCAAGGCCCAGGGTGAGCAGCCCCCGGCCTTTTCCCTCTGTTGGGTTTCCTATACAGATTCGACCCAGAGTCTATTTTTTTGGCTCTGCGATTTTGTCTTTTATCCTGTGATAATAGTTTTGCAGTATAGCCCCTAAACTTCATGCATTCAATAACTATATAACCACTCATCTTATGTAAAAACTTCTAATATGAAAAATGCTTGGAATTGCATCTAGATTCATAATATCCAACTTTCATGCATGTTTAAAATGCTGTTTGATTAAATTTGTTCTAATAACATGCTAAAATGTTTAATTCATAACTAAATAATTGTAGCTCCATTTTAAATAATGTTTATATGTAAATGGGGTAGAAAATGCCTAGTTTTAACGTGTAGCACTTACTTTGCATGTTTAACAACTGTAAAATTATGTTTAGGGCAGAACAGTAGCTAATTTCGAAATGCATATGAGGATTTACCAGAATTGTTGATTGTTGTTTCTGGCCTCATTTAAACTTGCCTAGTTAGGTAGTTTTATTATGCTTCATCTCTTGCCATGTTTAACCAAATAATTAAATGTGGTGTTTTCTTCAATATGCAACTCGTTGCATATGGAGCTCCACTTAATTTGTAGTATTGTTTATGCATATTGCCATGCCATGCCGCATTAAACTAGACATGCATCATAATTGATTGTGCATCATGCCATGTTTATGTGATGGTTGTTTATTATGTTGCTTGCTTCATTCCGGGTTGCTTCTCTCGTTAGCTTCGGTTTGGTTCCGGAGTTGTGAGGATCCGTTAGACTACGTCTGTTTGTCTTCTTCATGGACTCGTTCTTCTTTCTTGCGGGATCTCAGGCAAGATGACCATACCCTCGAAATCACTTCTATCTTTGCTCGCTAGTTGTCCGCTCTATTGCTATGTCGCGCTACCTACCACTTGTTATATCATGCCTCCCATATTGCCATGTCAGGCCTCTAACCCACCTTTCCTAGCAAACCGTTGTTTGGCTATGTTACCACTTTTGCTCAGCCCCTCTTATAGCATTGCTAGTTGCTGGTGAAGATGAAGCTGGTCCATTTTGGACCATGGTTATTGTTGTAATATCACAATATCTCTTATTTAATTAATGCATCCATATACTTGGTAAAGGGTGGAAGGCTCGGCCTTATGCCTGGTGTTTTGTTCCACTCTTGCCGCCCTAGTTTCCGTCATACCGGTGTTATGTTCCTTGATTTTGCGTTCCTTATGCGGTTGGGTGTTATGGGAACCCCTTGATAGTTCGCTTTGAGTAAAACTCCTCCGGCAAGGCCCAACCTTGGTTTTACCATTTGCCTCACCACCACCTACTTTTCCCTTGGGAGTCGCGCTCCTGAGGGTCATCTTTATTTTAACCCGCCCCCCGGGCTAGTGCTTCTCTAAGTGTTGGTACGAACTGAGCCGCCTGCGGGGCCACCTCAGGGAAACTCAAGGTCAGGTTTCACTCGTAGCTTCTCTAAGTGTTGGTACGAACTGAGCCGCCTACGGGGCCACCTCGGGTAAACTAAGTGTTGCCTTGAGAACGAGATACGTGTGACTCCTATCAGGATTGTCGGCACATCGGGTGGCTTTGCTGGTCTTGTTTTACCATTGTCGAAATGTCTTGTAACCGGGATTCCGAGCCTAATCGGGTCTTCCTGGGAGAAGGAATATACTTCATTGACTGTGAGAGCTTGTGATGGGCTAAGTTGGGACACCCCTGCAGGGTTTGAACTTTCGAAATCCGTGCCCGCGGTTATGTGGCAGATGGGAATTTGTTAATATCCGGTTGTAGAGAACTTGACACTTAACTTAATTAAAATGCATCAACCGTGTGTGTAGCCATGATGGTCTCTTCTTGGCGGAGTCTGGGAAGTGAACATGGTTTTGGTGTTATGTTTGAACGTGAGTAGTTTCAGGATCACTTCTTGATCACTTATAGCTTCTCGACCATTGCGTTGCTTCTCTTCTCGCTCTTATTTGCGTATGTTAGCCACCATATATGCTTAGTGTTTGCTGTAGCTCCACCTCATTACCCTATCCTACCCATAAGCTTAAATAGTCTTGATCTCGCGGGTGTGAGATTGCTGAGTCCTCGTGACTCATAGATACTTCCAAACAGTTGCAGGTGCCGATGATGCCAGTGCAGGTGACGCAATCGAGCTCAAGTGGTTGCTCGATGAAGATTTTATCGTTGTTTTGTCTCGTTTCCTGTTGATCAGTAGTGGAGCCCAGTTGGGCCGATCGAGGATCTAGCATTTGGGGTCTTCTTCTTTTATTTTGGTTCCATAGTCGGACCTTGTTTGTAATTTGGATGATGTATGCTTAACTTGTATTTTTGTGAAGTGGCGATTGTAAGCCAACTCTTTATCCCTTTCTTATTCAGTACATGGGATTGTGTGAAGATTAACCCTCTAGCGACAAACCTACCATGCGTCTATGCATCTAAGTCGTTCCCCGACACGTGGGAGATATAGCCGCATCGTGGGTATTACATTGCTTTATCATATTCTTGCTCGTTCTTTGACTACCTCCAGGAATAGACCTTAGTGGTTAGGCTGACCGTGCTTCCGGCATCGTTAGTAACCTCAGGAGATTGATTTAGCGATTGCTAAGGCGCAATGTCATGCACGTTTGTAGTCGGATCGTCAAAGTCATCTCCACCAAATCGATAGTTATCATCTCATCGAAAGATCGGGACACCCTCGCCTCTATCAAGTGGTATCAGTTTTCAGGTTACTCGGTGAGAATTTCCAGTTTTTCCTAGATTAGATTTATTTTCTTACCTATTGTCCAAGAAAAATCCACAAAAAAGTTAGATGTATTCATCCTTTGTCCAAGCCAGTCTGATCCTTTGCAATTTTTCTTTTCATTGCTTGCATAGTTGAATTATCGGTTGCATCGTCGTGTCGAGTTGCTGGTCCTAGTGTCTAGATCGTTTATAGTTTCGAGTTCTGTTCACATTAGTCACTCCGCCGCTGCATCATTATTCCTTCCACTATCCACCATAGATCCATAAATTTACACCATGTACCCACCGTTCATTGTCATAATCATAGTTGAGATCATTCACATCTTCGCTTGATCCAATCTGCATCTTATCTAGTTTGTTTTGGAAAGAGGGAGAGAGAAAAAAGGCAGAGAAAAAAATGAGAGAAAAAAAGTAAAAAAGTTAGAGAAAAAAAGAAAAAAGTGTGAGAAAAAAAAGAGAGAATAAAAAAACAAAATTCGGATCTATCTAGACTCAATCTCGTAGTTGAATTCGGACTGGAATCTGTTTTGTGTACTATTTAGTAAAACAGGCATAACTTCCTCATACGAAGTCCGTTTTGGCTCCGTGAGTACTCAAATGAAAGCTAGTAACGAGCCGCATCTAAATAGTTGCAAAAACTAGTTCAATATTTGGCATCTCAAATTATCTTCTGAATAGTTTTTTTTTGGCCTCCGAAGTTCATGAACACAGCTTATTCCAGTTTTTCATGCCAATTTTACAATTTTTTGACTCCTCATATCAACTCGGAATTGAGTGATTCCTTTTGCGTTTGAAATCTTGATTCAGTACCATTCTTGAAAAAAAATCAAGAAACTAGCACAAACTTTTCTAGAGGAAGGTTGGAGAGAAAGTTGTTAATATATCCTGCTTGGCTGTTGTTTCACATCATTATCTTTTCTGCTATTTTGATATTCACTTATATTTTGTTGTCCAGAGCTACTTCATATCCTTTATTGATACTATTTGTGCTACGGCGTGACCTCATTAGTGTTCTAGGCTCGCGTCTCTAGTTCGGTCTAGCCTAGGACCAGCACGCAACGTTGTTGAGCGTATATTCAACATTGCATCTCTGAATTGATTATTCTAATCTTTTGCTACCATATATTTAAGCCTTTCAAGATCCACATATTTCTACACAGTGTATACATACGTTCCCCAGGCAATCGCTTTACTCAATGTTCGGAGTTATTTGACACCGTTGGTTGCTTGTCACCACCTACTGCTTGGTAAGACCTTGTAGGATATTGATATTTGCTTTACTGTGAGCGCCTTACCACCACACCCTAGTAGTTCATAGGAACATTATTCTTGAATTTTGTTTCTTGTTTCTACTAATCATGACAGTATCCGAAGATAGAAGTTCTTGGACGACGAATAGATCTTCACCATCACGAGAGGTGGGACAACACACACATGCATATGGTCAGGTTATCTCTTTAACATCATTTGAGGGTAAATTTAATCCTGCTATTTATCTAGCTTGGAAGATTGAAGTAGAACAAGTTTTTAGTCACCGTGATTCTTCTGAACTTGAGAGAGTACGAGCTACCACTAGAGCATTTACTTGTTTTGCTTCTGTTTGGTGGAGTGTACATTGTAAGAAAAACATTGCTAACCAACCCACAACTTGGAAAGTTTTGAAAGCTGTAATGAGACAACATTTTTTTCCTCCTTACTATCATCGTGAATGGCTTCGCAAATTGGAACAATTAAAACAAGGCAGTAACACTGTTCATGCTTACTACCAAGAGTTCAAATCTTATATGCATCATTGTGACATAGAAGAATCTAAGGATGATACAATGAATAGATTTCTTGGTGGTTTGAACCATGATATCCGTGCAAGATTTTAATATATTCCTCATTGCATTACTGGTATGTATGTTCGTGCTTGTACCTTTGAGAGACAGATACAGGATGATGCATTGGATGACTACAACAACTACTATTCCAGTTCATGCTCACCACCACCGGTTGGTTCCTCCACGTTGCACCTACTAGAGCAGCCCCACCTTGGATTGTAAGTGCGACATCATCTCAAGAGTATGGTACATTATTAACATCCGTACCTACATCAGCTACATCTTTGCGACAAGGTAACAGTAAAGGTATTGATTATATCACTTCACATAAGAATGATGCATGCCTAGTTAATTTGAATGCATCATGTGTTGAGTTACCTGTTGATTTGAGCACACCACCTATTTTAGAGAATCTTGTTACTGTCATGAATGAGTCATGTGATCAAACAACTGAAATACCAACAATTTTGAGTGCACCCATTGAATTAACTGTTGATGCAAAAGAACCAATGTTCAATCATTTTGATATGAACTCTAATCTTGGTGAGGATTCTGTGTCCAATGACTTATTGCACGTTTGCTTATTTAAGCATGTTGTAGCATGTAAATTTGATGCAACTACGGTTTATTCACCAATGTTGGGATGGTTTAATGATGAACATTGTCAATCTTTTGAAATGAATAAGAGCTTCACTTATATGTGCAAACTGAGTTGCAATATTTTCATGCCTTCTACTTCTTGCGATAATTTTTTGGCTTTAGATTTTATGAACTATGAAAATTACTCATGTATACATGTGTCATATGTGCAAAAATCAAGGGAAGTAAAAATGTATGACATATACATATACAACATGTACACCTTGTCTCTTTTGTTACACACATTTTAGATTAAGCAACGCCGAGGACAGCTCTGTTTTATAGAAGGGGAGGATGATGAGGACATGACTACCTTGGATATAACCAAAAATATTGCATACATGTATATTTGTGAGGTAATTTCTAATCCAAACTATGCAATAATTTATTTATGTCATCAAGGACAAAAATACTTCACAACCTTTTGTGCCATGTCTAATTGCAGGTGTATGGGACATTTGTACAATCCACATATGAAGATAAGGGGAAAAGAGAAGTTTAGGTGCTATTCAAAAAGTCCTGTCATGTCACTTTTGGGCCAAGATAAGATAGAGTCCAAGTCTCTGACGTTCTGGATTTTGATTCGGACTGCACAGACATACCTGACTCAAAATGCCAACAACTTTTTCATGCGGACTCCGAATTGGGTGATTCTTTTTTTGTTTGAAAGTAGATTTTGTGCTCTTTCCAACAAAATTGGATTCACCTTCAAATTCGTCCGGAGCGTTGAGTTATGGATGAAACAATCTGACGTTGCAATAGAATCCGAGTCAAACTACAAGCCCAAAGGTGTTGCATCACCTCCACTTGGGCCCATGAGCCTTGTACGACCTAGGGTTAGTTTTAGGCTGCCTTGGGACATCCTCCCACCTCCTTTCCCGCCACCCCTTGCTCCTATATAAGTAGATACATCTAGTAGCTTTTTCCTTGGAATTTGTTTAGTTAAAAGTTAGCCATTGCAACTTCGCGTACTTTGTTTGTGTCCAACGACCAGACCAAGACCGCTTACGGATCCCCACCATTATCAATACTTCATATATATTCGCAATATTCAGATTGCTTTATCATACTCTTGCTCATTCTTCGATTGCCTGCAGGAATAGACCTTCGTGGTCAGGCTGGCCATGCTTTCAGCATCGTGAGTAACCTCAGGAGATTGGTTTAGCGATTGCTAAGGCGCAACATCATGCATGTTTGTAGTCGGATCGTCAAAGTCGTCTCCGCCAAATCGATAGTTATCATCTCATCGAAAGATCGGGACACCCTCACGTCTATCAACCACCAACCCCGCGCAATGCATGCGGCACGCGTGGAAGAAATGGCATGAGTAGTCGGTGAGGTAAAGGTAAAATGACAATTACCCCCGGTTCATGCACGGATGCCCTAACGGGCTCCCGTGGACGTGTGCACCCCTAGTTTACGATGTGAACGGAGCACACCGTTTGAATTATGAAGATGCCATGGGAGACATGGGTGCGAGATCAAGCCCAGGTTAATGAAGAAGCAAAGAAGATCTCAAACATACAAGTGGCAGCCCCGGCAAGGTCAGTATGTACACATGTGCAATTGATTGGGCCTACCCCAACGATGCCCAGCAGCACGTATGGACCAGGCCCGGCGGCTCCTGTTGGGGCGGCAAACATTTGTTTTTGCCATCCGGACTTGTGCATAGGCGTACTAACGATCATACACCAATTACCAAGACATGGCGCAAGATAAGCCAGAAACCACTCTTCGTGAGATCAAGGAATGCATTAAGAAGATCTATTCAGCAGGGGAGTAGCTCAGAAATTCCTCCCTTTCCGATCAAGAGAGCCCAACCAGGTTGAGACTGCCCCTGAGAGCCAAGACTAGATTGCCTCAACAAGGCTCCTAGGCCATCAAGATCGGATCCCAGCAGGCTCCGTACCAGTAGGCCTCCGCCAAGATGCCACTGCTCCATCGCATCAGGCACAGGTCATTAATCAGTACGGTGAGGAGCTCTCAGTTGGCTAGGTGGATCTTGTAAGCTATGTGGCAACTTGCTAGAGAGGAGATTAACTTTATTGACACCAGTCCAGATGGCGTGTCACGCTAATAAGGAGAAAAATGATAACCGGTGCGGCAGGCTTGCCAGGCTTCAACCTCAGCATGACTCCTAGCAGTGCATTTAATGTACTTTGTCCTAACTACCAGAGCTAGGTATGCTGACACTATTAGCTATCTAATTATACTAAAATGATTGTTTTGCCACTATGGTCGCCACTTAAGCTATAAAAGGAGGCACGAGGCAACCTAGCAAGGGGTTCGAACAGTTTGATCCATCAACACTTGTATGTGTGCATTGCTCTCCCCGAGGCACACTTGCCAGGCTTAAGATCGTCGCGTCTTCATGTTCCTCTAGATCAATACACTAAAGCAGGAGTAGGGTTTTCTGCTGCAAAGCAGCCTGAACCTGGGTAAAAGAGAGTTGTCCATCGCCGCGCTGCACTGCCATTTCTGCTATTTGTGCAATGTGATCACCCCCTTTCCGAACCACAAAGGGGTAGCCTTGCCCCATAGGTGATTGTGCTTCCACGCTGACATATACAAAGTTATAACAATCATGTATTATAGAGTTTAGAAAAGACTCAATTTCTTCTCATGAGTATTCAGATCATAAACCCACAATTCATCGGCTCCTAACAAACACACCACAAAAGAATATTATATCGAATAGAACTCCAATAACATTGAGGGGAACATTGTATAGAAGATCAAATACAAAGAATAAGCCATCTAGCTACTAGCTATGGACCCGTAGGTCTATGGTGAACTACTCACGCATCATTAGAAGGCAGCAAGGATCATGTAGAAGCCCTCCATGATCGATTCTCCCTCCGAAAATGCCTCCAAATGGGATCGCAGAAGAATAGAAGGTTGCGGCGGCGGAAAAAGTGTTTCAAGTGGCTCTCTGGTATATTGGGAATATTTGGGAATTGGTAGATGAAGAATTAGGTCAAGAGGTGCCACGAGGGGCCCACAAGCTCAGGCGGCACCCCCTCGGGGGCACTCCTAGTGAGCTTGTTGCTCCCTCGTGAGTCTTTTGGTCTTCTCCCAAACCTTTGTGGGTCCCTTCTAGTCTAGAAAAATTCATCGTAAAGTTTTATCATGTTTGGACTCCATTTACATTAATTTTGTAAAAGCTAAAAACAAGCAAAAAATAGCAACTAGCACTGGGCACTAGGTTAATAGGTTAGTCCCAAAAAATAATATAAAATAGCATATAAAGCATCCAGCATTGATACTATAATATCATGGAGCAATCAAAAATTACAAATACATTAGCGACGTATCACCTGTGCGCACTGGGTGTTCCGCCTGTGCAAGAACAACGCCAAATCCGTGGTAAATCCATGGTATACCAACCTGTGGGAGAAAAATGATGGAAAACTGAACCTGGCAGAGTTTTCGGGCATCTATACGATTGTCGTTCAAGCCGTCAGGGGAAGAGATGAGAAAGTGCTTGCCAATTACTTCCCGTTGGATCTTAAGCCTAGTGTGAGGTCTTGGCTGATGCACTTGCCGGAGTGATACGTCCATTTTGCATCATGCTTTTATATTGATATTTATTGCATTATGGGCTGTTATTACACATTATGTCACAATACATATGCCTTTTCTTTCTTATTTTATAAGGTTTACATGAAGAGGGAGAATGCCGGCAGCAAGAATTTTGGGCTGGAAAAGGAGCAAATATTAGAGACCTATTCTGCACAACTCCAAAAGTCCTGACACTCCACGAAAGTCAGTTTCGGAATATATAAAAAATATTGGGCAAAGAAAGCACCAGAGGGGAGCCAGCCACCATCCACGAAGGTGGGGGCCGCGCCCTACCCCACTGGGCGCGCCCCCTACCTCATGGGCTACCTGGCAAGCCCCTGATGCCCATCTTTTGGTATAAGGTGTCTTTTGCCCTGGAAAAAAAATACAAAGGAAGCTTTCGGGACAAAGCGTCGCTGTCTTGATGCGGAACCTTGGCGGAACCAATCTAGGGCTCCGACGGAGCTGTTCTGCCGGGGAAACATCCCTTTAAGAGGGGGAAATCATCACCATCGTCATCACCATCGATCCTCTCATCGGTAGGGGGTCAATCTCCATCAACATCTTCACTAGCACCATATCCTCTCAAACCATAGTTCATCTCTTGTATCCGATCATTGTCTCAAAACCTCAGATTGGTACCTATGGGTTGCTAGTAGTGTGATTACTCCTTGTAGTTGATGCTACTTGGTTTATTCAGTGCAATATTATATGTTTAGATCCTTTATGCATATTAATACCCCGTTGATTAAGAACATGAATATTATTTGTGAGTACTTATGTTTGTGAGAAGTCTTGCTATAAGTAGTCACGTGAATTTGGTATTCGTTCGATATTTTGATGCGATGTATGTTGTCTTTCCTCTAGTGGTGTCATGTGAACGTCGACTACATGAAACTTCACCATTGCTTGGGCCTAGGGGAGGCATTGGGAAGTACTAAGTAGATGATGGGTTGCTAGAGTGATAGAAGCTTAAACACTAGTTTATGCGTTACTTCGTAAGGGGCTGATTTGGAGCCATATGTTTCCTGCTATGGTTAGGTTTACCTTAATTCTTCTTTCGTAGTTGCGGATCCTTGCAAGAGGGGTTAATCATAAGTGGGATGCTTGTCCAAGGAAAGGAAGTACCCAAGCACCGGTCCACCCACATATCAAATTATCAAAGTAACGAACGCGAATCATATAAGCATGATGAAAACTAACTTGACAATAATTCCCATGTGTCCTTAGGAGTGCTTTCCTTTATATAAGAGTTTGTCTAGGCTTGTCCTTTGCTACAAAAAGGATTGGGACACCTTGCCGCACATTTTTTACTTTTATTACTTGTTACCCATTACGAATTACCTTATCACAAAACTATCTATTACCGATAATTTTAGTGCTTGCAGAGAATACCTTACTGAAAACCGCTTATCATTTCCTTCTGCTCCTCGTTGGGTTCGACGCTCTTACTTATCAAAAGGACTATGATAGATCCCCTATACTTATGGTTCATCAAGACTCTTTTCTGGCGCCGTTACTGGGGAGTGAAGCGCCTTTGGTAAGTGGAATTTGGTAAGGAAAATTTTATATATTGTGCTGAAATTTACTATCACTTGTTACTATCGGAAACAATCCTTTAAGGGGCTTGTTCGGGGTATCTTCACCCCGACCAGTAGAGCAAAGAGTTTCTCCTCAACCTACTGAACCTACTGAAAATATTTACATTGAAATTCCTTTGGGTATGATAGAGAAACTGCTAGCTAATCCTTTTACAGGAGATGGAACAGTACATCCCGATATGAACCTAATCGATGTGGATGAACTTTGTGGATTATTTAAGCTTGCAGGTATGCCCGAGGATGTTATCAAGAAGAAGGTCTTCCCTTTATCTTTAGAGGGAAAGGCATTGACATGGTTTAGGCTATATGATGATATTGGATCATGGAACTACAACCGATTCGAATTGGAATTTCATCAAAAGTTTTATCCTATGCATCTCGTCCATTGTGATCGTAATTATATATATAATTTTTGGCTATGCGAAGGAGAAAGCATTCCTCAAGCTTCGGGCAGGCTTAAGTCAATGTTATATTCATGCCCCAATTATGAGCTCAAGAGAAATTATTATTCAAAAATTTTATGCTCGGCTTTCTCTCAATAATCACTCCATGCTCGATACTTCTTGTACTAGTTCTTTTATGATGAAGACTATTGAATTCAGATGGGATTTATTGGAAAGAATTAAACGCAACTCTGAAGATTGGGAACTCAGTGAAGGTAAGGAGTTAGGTATAACATCTAAGTTTGATTGTGTTAAATCTTTCATGGATACCGATGCTTTTCGTGAATTTAGCACTAAATATGGACTTGACTCTGAGATAGTAGCTTCTTTCTGTGAATCATTTGCTACTCATGTTGATCTCCCTAAGGATAAGTGGTTTAAATATAATCCTCCCATTGAAGTAAAAGTAGTTGAACCTATTAAAGTTGAAGAAAAGACTATCACTTATAATGTTGATCCTATTGTTCCTACCGCTTATATTGAGAAACCACCTTTTCCTGTTAGAATGAAGGATCATGCTAAAGCGTCAACTGTGGTTCGTAAGAGTAATACTAGAACACCTACACCCTCTGAGCAAATTAAAGTTGAACCTAGTATTGCTATGGTTAAAGATCTCTTGGTCGATAATATTGATGGGCATGATATTTACTTCTTTGATGAAGCTGCTAGAATTGCTAGACCCGATACTAAAGATAAACATAGACCTGTTGTTGGCATGCATATTGTTTCTATTAAAATAGGAGATCATTGCTATCATGGCTTATGTGACATGGGTTATAGTGCGAGTGCAATACCTTATTCCTTATACAAAGAAATTATGCATGATATTGCACCTGCTGAGATAGAAGATATTGATGTTACTACTAAGCTTGCCAATAGAGATACTATTTCACCAGTCGGGATTGTTAGAGATGTTGAAGTCTTGTGTGGGAAAGTTAAATATCCAACTGATTTTCTTGTTCTTGGTTCCCCACAATATGACTTTTGTCCCATTATATTTGGTAGACCCTTCTTTAATACTATTAATGCTAAGATGGACTGCAAAAAGGATATTGTTTCTATTGGTTTAGGGGATATGTCTCATGATTTTAATTTTGCTAAATTTCGTAGACAATCCCACGATAATGAATTGCCTAGTATAGATGAAATTATTGTTCTTGCTTCTATTGCCGTGCCTCCTAATGATCCTTTAGAACAATATTTGCTAGACCATGAAAATGATATGTTTATGAATGAAAGAAGGGAAATAGATGAATTATTCTTTAAATAGGGACCTATTTTGAAACACAACTTGCCTGTTGAAATTCTAGGGGATCCTCCTCCACCTAAGGGAGATCATGTGTTTGAGCTTAAACCGTTACCCGATACTCTTAAATATGCTTATCTTGATGAAAAGAAGATATATCCTGTTATTATTAGTGCTATCCTTTCAGAACAGCAAGAAGGGAAATTATTGAAAACTCTGAAGAGGCACCGTGCTGCTATTGGATATACTATTGATGATCTTAAGGGCATTAGTCCCACTCTATGCCAGCACAAAATAAAATTGGAGAAAGACGCTCAACTAGTTGTTGATCACCAACGATGGTTAAATCCTAACATGAAAGAAGTGGTAAGAAATGAAATACTAAAGCTTCTGGAGGCAGGTACAGTTAATCCTATTGCTGATAGTCAGTGGGTAAGTCCTATCCATTTTGTCCCTGAGAAGGGAGGTCTTACCGTTGTTCCTAATGATAAAGATGAATTGATCCCACAAAGAATTGTTACAGGTTAGAGATTGGTAATTGATTTCCGCAAATTAAATAAAGCTACTAGAAAGGATCAATACCCTTTACCTTTTATCCAGACATACACATTTTTTCTTTCTAGATGGTTATTCTAGTTTCTCTCAAATACCTATGTCGAAAGAGGATCAGGAAAAGACCACTTTTACTTGCCCTTTCGGTACCTTTGCTTGTAGACATATGCCTTTTGGTTTATGTAATGCACCTTCTACCTTTCAAAGATGTATGACTACTATATTCTTTGACTTTTGTGAAAATATTGTTGAGGTTTTCATGGATCATTTCTCCGTGTATGTAACTTCTTTTGATGATTGCTTAAGCAACCTTGATCGAGTTTTGTAGAGATGTGAAGAAACTAATCTTGTCTTGAATTGGGAGAAGTGCCACTTTATGGTTAATGAAGGTATTGTCTTGGGGCATAAACTTTCTAAAAGAGGTATTGAAGTTGATAAAGCTAAAGTAGATGCTATTGAAAAGTTGCTGTGTCCTAAGTACATCAAAGGTATAATAAGTTTCCTTGGTCATGCCAGTTTTTATAGGAGGTTCATTAAACCGATGCATTTGCATTCTTTCTTCCTTTGATTGGGTATCGGTACTCACATCAGCTCCATTGTGGATCGCCATATCCACTGTTACATTATTATTCGACAGTGTCCTTCATAATTAATCACCTTGTGAGTTCTTTCTCTGATACATAATGCCTTTGGTAAATAGTATCCTCTCCTTTGGTCAAACATGCTCTGCTTTCGATTCTGTGTTAATTACTCCTGAAGTTTATGTTATATGTTCCTAAGATGCCCTATGGGATGAACATATACCTTCTCTAAAACCGTATGAACCCGAAAGTTTTCACAAGTCATACCAGTCTAGTGTTTTACCAGATAAATTTCCACTCTACAACTTCTTCGAAAATGAGAAGTGAATGAAAGGATATGCATTGGAGAAGTGGGAGTCGACCTTGAACTTTGTGTTCATGCCCATGAACATAGCGCAGATCTTATCATGAAAGCTTCTCATAAAAATAATTACCCCTTTGTTATAAGTTCATATTTTATCTATGTTGGTCGTCTACAACCGTGGTTCTGACCATGATTGTTCTTCTTTGATTCCTTTTCTCAGACAATTTGAAGTACTTGTCTTCTGCAGAACAATACACTTGTCCAACCTCTATTCCACTCTACCTTTGAGTATACCCTCTAGAATCTCGAGCATATCATGGAACTACATAACTTCTTATGAGTTCTTCATCAATTATTATTCTCGCCGATTCGTATCCCCCCGGGTTTTGAGTTATTGGTCACTCAAGGACGGCGATAAGTAAATTGATTCCACGCTCTGACTCATTAAATCTTAAGTAATTTTTGGTACTTACGAGTTTTATACTCCATCACATCATTCCTAGCTGGTTCGGCTAGATACCATTATAGTGATAAATTGTAACTATGCTACTTGGTCCTTCTTCCCGGAGCACAACCTTTGACAATGAGCTAAGCTTACGTTGATTTCCCTGTCTTATCGTTTCACTAAAACATCAAACTTGATTTTGAGTTTGTGTTGTATCTGTGGTTCCAATAATCTTTTGCTGCACTAGTCCTATAGCTTCATCTCGTCGATGATCGATTACACCTTCATGAAACTTCTCGACAAATGTGTCATGATCATCATCAACATTTTGAGCTCTTCTAGGATATCAATCTAATTCATGATGGGGAATAGCACCCTTGCCCCTTGAGTATTTGTGTTATCATCGACAACACTCTTGCTTTCCCTCCAACGCAAAACTTGTCCTTGATTTGTGTTGTACCTTGAGCTCCTTGCTATCAAACTTATATTTTGTTCTACCTTGAAGTATTACCATCTTTTATGTCATGGATGTTGTGAGAATTGCTCCACCTCTCAAGAATTCTTGGTATAGTGATACTCCTCACCATCACCATTCTTTCTTGGTCCCCGTGTTGATTCTAACCGGGATACCAACAAGTGAACAATGCTACTTGGATTCTGTACTTCTAGCAACCCTATTGCTTTGAAGTTAATGGCCGATAGTTCATTCTATACTGTTGATTATTGAACCACCATTCTAACATTAATCATGCTAACTAAGCCCATCTTTCGGGTGCACCTTTCAACCAATGTTTAATTCTGTGTGTTTTCGTCGAGCATACTTCATTATATCATTTGATCTGACAAATGTTATATTCTTGTTCACATAATTATGGAAATCCATCCTTTTGGAAATCTCGATGAATTATTGCTGAGTCCATCAGCCACCTCCTCATCCTCTCCTTGGGTTAATGATGAACTCTTGTTTCTAAACTCGCTCCCATAGTTCATTTCCCGAGAATCTTACATTTCTTCTCGTCAATTGTGTTGCACCTTTTCTTCTCACGCATCCTGAGTCTGAGGTATCCTGACATCAATCAGATCTGAATCTCGGTCAGATATGATGGCTGGAACATATTTCCAAGAGTTATAACGTTGGTCTTTATATGACCCGGTAAGGGGATATCAAGCCTAACGCACTTGGCCGGAGGACCTATTGTTATAATATCCTTTTTTGAAGGTTACCCATTCTTCCATGAGGAAATCATAAGACCTATTCTATAAGTTGTTCCTAATGGATCCTTTGTGTATCCAAAATCTGACCCTTACTTGATGACCATGTCAATGCTATCTCAAAGCATGTTTGTGGTACTCCGATCATCAATAAGAACATTTCAAGCACAATGTTAAATGTTTCTTAAATCGATTATCGAAACACATTGTATGGGTAATGTCATGAAATTCCTCTCCCCTTACCTGAATGGTTTACTACTTTCTATCATGTCATCGATAACATGCTTTGCTTGTCTTTGGGGAGGATATACCCCTGGAATATGTGTTTAAACACATTTTCCTTCCCATTGTCTATTTAATCCAATAATCACATTTAAATTTCCATTGGTTTGTTTAACCATTCTTGTAATCTACTTAACTGAGCAGTGATAATTCCCTGCTTAGGTAAGCACCTTGTTGTACCACTCTATTAGTAAGACCCTGATACTATTGTTGATGACATTCTGGTAACCACCGATGGACGAGAACTTTGCCTATTGGTCCGCCTCGTTTAACGAGCAGGAAGATGGTTCTCTTTGTCCGACGCCCTTGGTACCGATGTTGTTGCCGACATAACTAACAGGCTATTCTGTGGCATGCCTTGCTATCATAACCGCGCAAGATGTCAGTGCCTTTCCTACTTTTAACACACATGGTGGGCCCATAACCCACAGTTCTACAGGATCAAAACCTAACTCTCCTGTACACCCTGCTGTCAAACTATTTCCTCATGCTTGACTTCATATGTAATTCACGGGCCACCTTCCTAGTGATCTATTCTGGTATCAGATGCAATGTTTATTCCCATTGCTCTAAACCCCTTTCACACTTCGTTTAAGACAACGAATGATTGCCTATGTGCTTGTAACTTCTATTTTGCACCTTCTTGCTTTGCTCTAGATAATTTCTAAAGTTTCAATTCGAGAGTTACTTTCCACCACCTTGCCCGATGTTATCGACCAGATAGTCAACCTTACAGAGGTCCGTTCTCCCGGAATACCCACCCTTTATTCTTTCGTAAGTACGATGGTGGAGTTCTCGAAGGAATGATGACGACTTCATCAGGATGACTTGAATTAGAGATATGAAGGCATCAGCGAAAGAGATCGACGTCTTCTGGAAGAGCAACCAAGACCGACAACACTCGTTAGAATTCATAACCGATTCTTTCCGCTTAACTCTACCTCTTAAATCTCGGGGCGAGATTTCGTGTAGTAGAGGAGATTTGTAACACCCCGAGAATCATGCTACAGCCATCTCATGCCTAATGATACCAAGTCATCACAATTATTTTATTTTTGTTAATCACTTTGTTTCAATCCAACCTCAAATTCAAAATCTTAAAAGACAAGTTAAATTATTATTCCTAAGAACAGTAAAACAAAAAATGTTCGATGAGTTGCAAAAATTCACTAACTAATTGTCATGAATAGACCAACATTATCTAAAGTAATTAAATGCCCTTAACCTAATTAAAACAGTTCCAAAACAACATTTAATAGTTTTCTAATTTTTGAAAAATTAAAACTAACACCAAACTTTTGTCAGTCCAGGAATAGTACCTAATATTATTGGGCAAGGCTTCATAATTAACAGAATTCATTTGATCACTAAACCATTTAGAAACAGTAGCTACTTATTACTTTAGCAATCGAAAAGAAGAAAGACTCCTGTGCCCTTTGGCCCATCTAACAACACTGCATAAAGGCCCAACCCACACCGGTTGCCTTCAACCTATAGCAGGGAGGCATCGTGGAGCACATCCACGGACGCCATGGCACCGTGGCACGCATCCACGCCCCCCTCGTCCTACTTAGCATTGGCACCCCCTCCCCTACGAACCCTAGCACATCGGTTCCCCTCTCCCATCTCACTTCCTCACAATGTGTCCACACCCGAGCTCGGTTGCCACCTCGTTGTTGTCATGTTCGCGTACTGGAGATCTCCCCGAGCTGCACAAGCATGTTTGGGAGCACCGCAACCTCGTCCTCATCACCTACATGCGCTGCATCGGAGCCATAGAGCTACAATGACAACGCCAAGTTTGATCTTCTCGGACGGTGTTTGCCACTGCCCACCGTCGATCTACATCACCACGCCGCCCCCGACCTCCTCGACCTCACCCCCGAGCTGGCTGTGAGCTCCTCTCCCGGATCCCCTCCCTCCCTGCTTCGATCTGTCGCTATTGAGTCCATCCCCGCGCTGTGCCGCCACGGTTGAAGCTTGCTCCGCGCGTGCTTGCCCGCGGCCCTGACCATGCCCGTTTCCCTGCTCACCCCAGCGTGCGCCCATGAGCTCCTGTGTGCCCCCGCGCGCGACCAACGCCATTCGGCCAAGCTCTGCAGCTGCGCAACCAAAGCCGTCGTGCGCCCGCATCGTCGAGTCTTTTTGCTGCTGCCGTTGCACTACTGCTCTACTTGATGTTGTTGCCGCTGCACTGCTACTCTGCTTGCTACTTCTGCCGCTTGCTGCTGCTCATTACCGCTGCTCTCTGCCACCGCTAATGTTCCCTAGTGGTGCTACTTTAATGCTGCTGTTGCTATTGGCCATGGCCGCCGTGGCCTTGTGCGCCTCGTGCGTTCTAGGCATGGCAAGCACAACTGAGGCATGGTTGTGCCACTGCCAATGGCCGTCCCAATTAGTAGGTCTAATTAGATTTGGCCTAAACACCCCCTGATAACCCCCTCTAACTATTAGGCCCCCACTGACTAATTAGCTAGCTTAAAAATAAATAATTTGTTAGTTAAAAACCTAGTCACTGACATGCGGGTCCCATTTAGTTAACAGTCTAAAAAAATACTAGAGACAACTACTCTCCATGACATGCGGGACCCACTGCATTATTCACCCTTTGACCAGTCAGATGTTGACTGGGTCAACTCAGTCCACATGCCCCACATGTCAGCCTCTGTAGACCCTGCTACGTACACTTCAGTGTGTGCACATAGCATTTGACTATTAATTTTGAATTAATAATAATTCCAGAAATTCAATTAAATTTTAGAAATTAATATAAAATAAACCGTATCTCGGATGGAAAAACTTTGTACATGAAAGTTGCTCAGAACGAAGAGATGAATCCGAATACGCCGTTCGTTCGTCTGCCACATGTCGCTAGCATAGCGAACATGCAACAATCCACCTCTGGTCCGTTTGTCCAAAAAAAGCAAAACACTGGGAATACTTTCCCGGATGTTTCCCCCCTTTGCCGGTACCACCTAGTACTACATTAGGTCACTTCTAGCACCGCGTATTGCCATGTTATGCTTTTGTGATGCTTTGATTTCTCTGTTATTTATTGTGTTCCCCTCCGTTACTTCTTTCCGGTAGACCCTGAGACCGTTGTCGGTACCCCTGTGATCGACTACATCGTCGATGAACCCTTCTTGCTAGAGCAACCAAGCAAGCCCCCCCTTGATCACCAGATATCGCCTATTCTTCTCTCTACTACTTGCATTAGAGTGGTGTAGCATGTTACTGATTTTCGTTACTCCTATCCTGATGCATAGCCCGTCTTTGCTACTACTATTGTTACCTTTACCTGCAATCCTAAGTATAGGATGCTAGTATTCCATCAGTGGCCCTACATTCTTGTCCGTCTGCCATGCTATACTATTGGGCCGTGATCACTTGGGAGGTGATCACGGGTATATGCTTATATACATAATATGTGATACTTGGTGACTAAAGTCGGGTCGGTTCGTAGAGTACCCGCAAGTGATTCCGATGTGGGGGTCTGAAGGGACAGGTGGTTCCATCCAGGTAGTTGTGGGCCTGGGTTCCTGACGGCCCTCGACTGTTACTTTGTGGCAGAGCGACGGGGCTAGTTGAGACCACCTAGGAGAGAGGTGGGCCTGGCCTTGGTCGGTGTCCGCGATTACTTCAAGATAACACGCTTAACGAGATCTTGGTATTTGATCTGAGTTTAGCCATTGGCCTATACGCACTAACCAACTACGCGGGAAAAGTTATGGGCACTTGATGTTGTGGTATCAGCCGAAGCCTTCTTGACGTCAGCGACTGAGCGGCGTGTGCTGGATTGGACTGGAACGCCTGCTCTTATATTAGGAAGGCTACTCTGCATCCGGCCGCCCTCGCAACATGCAGGTGTGCAATGGGCGATGGGCCTAGACCCCTGCGCCATAGGATTTAGACCAGCGTGCTGACCTCTCTGTTGTGCCTAGGTAGGGTTCGACGTATTGATCTTTCGAGGCTGGGCATGGCCTAGGAAAGTGTGTCCGGCCAAAGGGGATCGAGCGTGTTGGGAAATATGGTGCACCCCTGCAGGGAAGTTTATCTATTCGAATAGCCATGTCCCTCGGTAAAAGGACAACCCAGAGTTGTACCTTGACCTTATGACAACTAGAACCGGATACTTAATAAAATACACCCTTTCAAGTGCCAGATACAACCCGATGATCACTCTCTCACAAGGCAACAAGGGGAGGATCGCCCGGTAGGATTATGCTATACGATGCTACTTGGTGAACTTACCATCTACTCTCTCCTATATGCTTCAACATGGAGGCTCCCAAAAGTGTAGTCCTCGATAGGACTAGTTATCCCCCTCTTATTCTGGCATTCTGCAGTTCGGTCCACACATACTACCCATTTCATTGATACCGATGCATATGTAGTGTAGATCCTTGCTTGCGAGTACTTTGGATGAGTACTCACGGTTGCTTTGCTACTTCTTTTTCCCCTTTTCCCGGTTATTGCCATCATATGATGGAGTCCAGGAGCCAGAGGATCCTGAGGATGTTTCTACGTGGAGTTCGGCTTCGAGTAGTAGTTAGGAGGTCCCAGGTTGGAGGCCTTGCCTTTTCGACCGTTGCTACTTTTTTGCTAGCCTTCTTAAGGCAAACTTGTTTAACTTATGTCTATACTCAGATATTTTTGCTTCCGCTGACTCTTGTGTTTTCGAGCTTATGTATTCGAGCCCTCGAGGCCCATGGCTTGTAATATAGAGCTTGTATTATTTTAATTTGTGTCTAGAGTTGTGTTGTGATATCTTCTCGTGAGTCCCTGATCTTGACCGTACACATATGCGTGTATGATTAGTGTACTGTCAAATCGGGGGCGTCACGAGAACTGCATATAAAAATAATATGGGTAGGTCTCCGTATAAAATGGTTTATGGAAAAGCATGTCACTTACCTCTCGAACTAGAACATAAGGCATACTGTGCCATTAAAGATCTCAACTATGACTTCACTCTTGCCAGTGAGAAGAGACTATTTGACATTAGCTAACTTGATGAGTGGAGAGCCCAGGCCTATGAGAATGCCAAACTATTTAAAGAAAAAGTTAAAAGATGGCATGACAAAAGGATATAAAAGCATAAGTTTAATGTAGGTGATTATGTTCTATTATACAACTCTCGTTTAAGATTTTTTGCAGGAAAACTTCTCTCTAAATGGGAAGGTCATTACGTTATCGAGGAGGTCTATTGTTCCGGTGCCATGAAAATCAACAACTTCGAAGGTACAAATCTGAGGGTGGTGAATGGTCAAAGAATCAAACATTATATCTCAGGTAATCCCATAAATGTTGAAACCAATGTTATTGACACCGTAACCCCGGAGGACTACATAAGGGACACTTTCCAGAACGTGTGAGACTCCGAAAAGGAATACGTATGTGGTACGGTAAGTAAACCGACTCCAAAACAATACTAATAGCAATTTTTCTCCGTTTTGGAATATTTAGGAAAATAGGAAAATAAGGAGTCCGGAAAGGACACGAGGCATCCACCAGGGTGGAGGGCGCGCCCTACCCCGTGGGCGCCCCCCCTGCCTCATGGGCACCTTGTGTGCCCTCCGGACTCCAATTTCTTGCACGATACTTCTATTGGTCGGTAAAAATTCAATATATAATCTCTCGAAGGTTTTGACCACCGTCCCACGCAAATATCCTCTGTTTTTGTTTCGAGCTGTCTCTGCTGCTGAATTAGATCAAGATGTCTTCTCAAGAGTGAGTTGGGGAGAGCCGGGTATCTCACCCGACACCCTGGACAAAAGCAAACTGTGATGACGATCACTTTGGGCCATCAACTAAGGAAGAGATGGAGGCCAACTTGAAAAGGATAGATGCCATGGAGGAGGATCAAGAAGTTACCTCTCGTCTCCAAGCCAAATTTATGATGGAGGAACTTTAGAGCTCAACAATTCCAAACTTGGTCAACCCTCCCAATGTTAGATTTATTTCTTATGAAAATATGAGAAAGAGTGTTACTTGTTCTCCCGCAGCTATGCAACATCCATGGGTGCAAGGAGCTTTAGCCGTCATGGGTAAGCTCCGTAAGGAAATAAGGAGGCTCCGAAATCTAGTACGCACGCTCCTTCGAAAGAAGGGGGGATGCCTGTTCTGCCGGTGCCCCCTGTCCAACTAGGGGCACCGGATAATCTACTGGAAGCGCTGCGAGGCGCTTCTATTATGGATGAGCATCGTGTCCTTATGGGCACGTTGATTGAAAGGGTTCAGTCCGCCAAGAGCGGACAAACCGAGGCCTGCGGCAACCTACTGATAGGTTTTGAGGTAAGTGATGCCAAAAGGAGAGAATCCCAATGTAGACAGCAGCCCCTGAGACACTGTCCGGTGTTCGGAAAGAAAAAACCGGACAGAGGATCAATCTCCTATGACAGGAAACTAACTAAAATTTTCTTAAATACAGGCGTCGTTGCTGGCCACGGCCTCGCATACTGCCAAAGTCTCCGGACTGAAGCAGAAACTGGCGGAGGCCGAGGGAGAGCTGAGCCAAGTGAAGAGGCGGCTCCAGGAGAAACAAGGTAAGCAATAACCAGTCATATATTCAAAAAGAAGAAAATGATATGCGATGACCAAAATGCCATGATTTGTACAAAAGCGACGACCGAGGTCGAGGCCCTGAGAAAGGCCCCGGCTGAAGCCGAGGGGAAGGTTGTCCAACAACAAGCCGCCCATAAGAAGCTCAAGGCCCGGGGCGGCGAGGTCCAGCAGGAGCTCCAGGACATGGTGAAGAAGTGTGAAGCTTTGGAGCGCGAGGCGTCGGCTCGAGAGGCCGAACTTACCAAGGCTCATCAGAGCACAGAGGCCGCACGGAATGATGCTTGGGACGCTCTCCAGGAGATCGAGGAGGCGAAGAAGATCGCAATGGGTAAGGCGTTTAACATGCAAAGCAAGTATGCGGAGAGGAAGTGCCTTTTACTAACCTAGATTCGGAGTTGCCCAGGGGCTTTTGTGGATCTGCTGCGCAGTGTATCCGATGCTGCGGAGTTCTTTCGAGCCAGGGAAAGGGATTCTCCGAAGAAGCTGTTCTGGTCGTAGTATGTTGTGCCAGTACATCCGGTGGCCTTTGCCGATCAACTGAAACAATTTGTCAAGCTGAACCGGATGGCTGAACTGGCCATGAAGATTTAATAATCCGACTATGGCCAGCCGAAGCTATACCTAGCAGTTATTTTGGCCTCGTGAAGCGGGTGGTGGAGGCTTGTCCATGTCTAGACATCCTCAAGCGATCAGTCTGCATCGAGGGTACCTGCATGGCCTTCGCTTGTTGCAAGATGTGGTGGGCGAAGATGGACGCCGTCGAGGTGGCCCGGGGGCCGCCGGAAGGCAAGGAGCACCACACACCCAAGCAATATTTTGCGGATGTCCTAGAGGGATCTAGACTTGTAACAACGCAGTGCGGGAAGGACGTTATTTTTGAATGAATACATTCATATTTTGCCTTGTATGATGAAAACAAATCCGCTTTGTAATATAATTTTTATTATGTTTTGATTGTATCCTCCTATGCGGCCGTGTTGTATGAAATCTGAGGGTTGGCCAGTCGTCGGCTTCTGCCCTCACGTAGGTAGTACGGAGGTGTTCGGGACGGTATCTAAACAATCTTGAGCCAATTATATGGTCCTTGAAGGAGTTGTTTAGCGCAACGAACCATGCAACCAGACTATGCGGCTTGAACGCCCTCACTTAGCCATAGGAGTTTTATAATAAAACATAGGCGTAGCCCCTGATATACGAACCAGAGTGCTGTCAGCATCTGATCGGGAAGTACCGATCCTTTGCGTAATGCGTAAAAATCTCCAACGATTTGAGACCTCCGGACAGCTGCCCAGGTCTCGCCGCATCATAAAAATCAGTTTTCGGGTTTCTCTACTGAGGTGCTCAAACGGTTTAAACCAGGGCACAATTGTAGTAGTTCTCCCTTTACTACCCTAGCCGATGTAGCGAAAATGTCGAGTAGCAAGCATAGGAGCCGGGAAACCCAACTATTGACCAAAGACATGATTCAGAGCCAATGCATATAATGCTAAATTCGGGGTGCCGGACTATACTTATAAGAAGTGTTCGGACTTTTGTTGCCGTAATGTGGGGTGCTAGAAAGCCCCTGGCAAATTTCAAAATGTACCAAAGTGTACGGGTGCTACCTGATGGGGTTATCCACAGGGAAACTGAAAAAAGGAAAAAAGAGAGAAAGAAAACAGAAAATATGTAAAGGTAAAAATCTGTGGTCCTACAGCCCCAACTACAAACTATTTTCATTGTAATGTAATTAGTATGTCAAGGTGCATTGATACAAGTAGTGCAATAAGCAACTGGCTATTTAACATGCCGAAACCAGGGGAGAGCTGCATGTGGGTCCTGAAAAACAGGTAGAGTTATTGTTAACGAAAGCACCTAAAAAGTCCCCGTATGTCTGCGCTCCTCGCCATCTTGGTGTATTTATCCTTCAAGAGGACCGATAACCAGACCCCCTGACGGGGCTTGTAGGATTAAAACTTAAAAGAAAATAAGCAGAGTGAAAGTATGTGTGTATTTGATGTGGGTTGAGCCATGCCGTGTATCACAAGCTAGCTATGCCTCCGTCGATGCCCATGGAATTTTGAGTGCGTAGTTATGTACGCGCGACACGTATGCCACCGCTTGATAGGGACTAAGACGGAGGCCGGATTGCTAGTTGAGCTCCTGACGAGCCGAGCTCTCCTGCTGCAGAGTAGTTCGGACCCTCTTAAGGGTGTCCGAGGGCTCGGCAGCCGAATGAAGGTTCTGCTTGAGAAGGCCGCTTTGTACTTCTGCATCCAGGGAAGCTGTGTGTTCTTCTGTACGGAGAGAGCGTTCCGTATTGCCATTGACTGTTATGACGCCACGTGGGCCGGGCATCTTGAACTTGAGATAAGCATAGTGTGGCAATGCGTTGAATCAAGCAAACGAAGTTCGTCCGAGCAATGCATGATAGCCGCTACGGAATGGGATGATATCGAAGACTAACTCCTTGCTTCGGAAGCTGTCCGGAGATCCGAAGACAACCTCTAATATAATTGAACCCGTACAACGGGCCTCTACGCCTGGAATGACTCCTTTAAAGGTGGTCTTCGTAGGCTTGATCGTTGATGGGTTGATGCCCATTTTTCGCACTATATCCTGATAGAGTAGATTGAGGCTGCTACCGCCGTCCATAAGGACACGAGTCAGGTGGAACCCATAAATTATTGGGTCTAAGACCAGTGCGTCTGAGCCTCCATGACGGATACTGGTCGGGTGATCCCGGTGATCAAAAGTGCTCGGGCATGACGACCATGGATTGAATTTTTGGTCGACTGGCTCTATCGCGTAGACGTCCCTGAGTGCACGCTTGCGCTCCCTCTTGGGGATGTGGGTAGCATATATCATGCTCACCATTTTGAACTGAGGGAGAAACTTCTTCTATCCCCCTGTGTTCGGTTGCCGTGGCTCTTCGTCATCGTCCTCGCTTTGTGATCCCTTTTTCCTATTCTTGGCGTTTAATTTGACGGCCTGTTTGAAAACCCAGCACTCTCTGTTTGTATGATTAGGAGGCTTGTCGGGGGTGCCGTGAATCTGGCATGGACGATCAAGTATGCGGTCCAAGCTGGATGGGCCCGAATTGTTCTTTTGGAATGGCTTCTTCCGCTGACCGGACTTAGAGCCCTGAATCCGGCGTTGACCGCTGTATCCTCGGTGTTGTCACCGTTGTTTCGGCGCTTGTATCTATTGCATCAAGACTTGTCTTTGTTTCTTTTAACTTCAGGGGTGTCAGCGTCGCTTGCATTGTTTTTGCTATGGGCCACCAACTATCTTCGCCCACACAAAAGCGAGTCATGAGTGCCATGAGGGCCGCCATGGATTTTGGCTTTTCTTGGCCGAGGTGGCAAGCGAGCCATTTGTCACGGATGCTATGCTTGAAAGCTGCTAGAGCTTCGGCGTCTGAAGAGTCGACAATTTGGTTCTTTTTAGTTAAGAACCTTGTCCAAAATTTCCTGGCGGACTCTCCGGGCTATTGAACTATATGGCTTAAGTCATCAGCGTCCGGAGGTCGAACATATGTACCTTGGAAGTTATAAAGGACAGCCTCTTCCAAGTCCTCCCAGCTGCCAATGGAATTTTCAGGCAGACTGTTTAGCCAATGCCGAGCTGGCCCTTGGAGTTTTAGAGGGAGGTATTTTATGGCGTGGAGGTCATCTCCGCAGGCCATATGGATGTGGAGAATGAAGTCCTCGATCCACACCGCGGGGTCCGTGGTTCCATCATATGATTCTATGTTCACGGGCTTGAATCCTTCGGTGAATTCGTAATCCAAGACCTCATCAGTGAAGCAATGAGGTTGTGAGGGGCCTCTATATCGGGCCGTGTTGTGATGCAGCTCTGATGGAGTCCGTTTGTGGTGTTCAACCCGCGCATGACTGGGTTTTTCACGTCCGAATAGGTGGCCGTTGTCATGTGTCGAGGCACGTCCTCGCGATCCGTAGATTGATCTTGTATGTCCTGCTTTATTGTTCAGGTTCTACCGGAGGTCATATGTATGGCCGTGGGCTAATTTACCTCTGCCTGAGTGATGATGCGGGGCGGGCTGATGTTCGGCATTAGTTTCCGCTTTGTCCTGACCACGTGGTGGTCGGTCGGCCATATTATGCGATGGTGGTATGTACTTCGGCGCCTCCTCGTCGAACTAAGGTAGTAATTTGCGCTTTGGGTAGCTTTTGGTTGGGCGCTTGAGGACATATTCTTCGGCTGCCAGGACATCAGTCCATTTATCATTGAGCATATCTTGGTCAGCTTGAAGCTGCTGCTACTTCTTTTTCAGGCTCCTTGCCGCGGCTATTAGCTGGCGCTTGAAGCACTCCTGCTCAAGAGGTTCCTCGGGCATGATGAAATCTTCGGTGCCGAGGCTCACCTCATCTTTGGAGAGCGGAAGGTAATTATCGTCATCTGAATCTTCATGCCTGGCCTGTTTAACAGGGCCAACCTACTCATCTTCCCGTTCATCTTGTTTGTTTGCTTTATCGACGGGGTCTTCGTTGTCTTCGGCACCTTCCAGAGTGTCATCTTCTCCCGTGCCGGTGTTGTTGTCTTTACTGTGGTGCGACTTAGAGCGGCGCCACTGACACCGGTGCTTGGACTGTATTTCGGAAGGTTTATCCTCAACTGGGTCTTCCTTGTCGTCGCCATTGTTCTCCTTTGGTGCATCCACCATGTATACATTGTACGAGGTAGTAGCCGTCCAGCTCCGGTAAACGGCGGGTTCTGGACCTCTTCTTCTCTGGCATCGTCGTCCATACCATCAATGTCCTCGGAGTCGTAATCAAGTTCGTCGGTTAAATCCTCGATCATGGGTATAAAGTGGGTGGCGGGTGGGAAGTAAAATTCTCCATTGTCAGCCCCTGGTTCGAGCCGGATATAGTTCGGCTGAGAGTCCTCCGCCAAGGACAGGTTTTTTAATGAGTTTAGCACATCGCCCAAAGGCGAGTGCTGGAAGATGTCTGCGGCGCTGAATTTGAAGATCGATAAACGATCAAGCTCGGTGTCTGCAGGCTTGCGTGGTTCGGAACCTATGGCCGGAGATGAGTCCGGCGTTCCGGTGGCATAGGCATCGTGTGAGACCAGGTCCATGTGCGGCTCCAACACCGTGGAATCTGCGGCCTCTGTGGTGGGGTTAATTCTCCCATCTTTGGATGGCGCGGCCTACTCCAGCTCTAGGGCTACAGCGGTTACAGGAGCGATCTCCTGGATGCGGACCGATGACAGATTTTGGTCATGATCATCGGGGTGACCGGGAGGGGCTACCGCAGTATCGAATCCGGCGAAGATTAAGTCTCCACGGATCTGACCTGATGGCCCGGGGCGTAGCTTTCGATCTGGTCCAGATGGCCAAACGAGTTGGCCCGCAGTGCGAAGCCGCCGAACACGAAGATCTGCCCGGTGAGGAAAGTTTCTCTGCAGACAGCGTCATTATTGACGAATGAAGGGGCCATCAAACCTTTTAGCAACAGCACAGAGGAACTCCCAATGAAAGCACCAATGTCGGTGTCAAAACCGGCAAATCTCAGGTAGGGGGTCCCGAACTGTGCGTCTAAGGTTGATGGTAACAGGAGACTGGGGAAACGATGTCTACCCAAGTTCGGGCTCTCTCTATGGAGGTAATACCCTACTTCCTGCTTGATTGATCTTGATGAATGTGAGTATTACAAGAGTTGATCTACCATGAGATCGTAATGGTTAAACCCTAGAAGTCTAGCTTGTATGACTACAGTATTGAGTATATCCTTTCCAGACTACACCCTCCGGTTTATATAGACACCAGGGGGATCTAGGCTTACATAGACTCGGTTACATAAGATGGAATCTTCATAGTTGTTCTCCAAGCCTGCCTTCCACGTCAAGGAGAGTCCCATCCGGACACTAGTACAGTCTTCGGTCTTCATATCTTCACAACCCATTAGTCCGGCCCATAGATAACAGGATGGACGCCTGAGGACCCCTTAGTCCAAGACTCCCTCAGTCAGCACGGAGGATTCCATTTCCTACTGGGCAGACCTGTGCAACGAGTTCGTTGACGTCTTCATAGGTGACCTTCAAGAACAAGGACAACCTAGTGACCTGCAGACCCTTCTACAAAAATAAGGGGAGAGTTTCCACAAGTATCTACAAGGGTTCAGCCAAGTGCACTGCAACATGCCGAAGATACATCTAGCATTTGTGATTGCCGCCTTCCACACGAATGTGTGCAATCGGAGGATGCGGTCCAAGATGAATATTCGGGTACATAAGACCATGAAAGAACTCTACATGTTCGCGGACAAGTGTGCTCGTGTTGAACATGGGAGAAGACTTCCAGGGGAGGTGGTTGGTGTAGATGTTGATTTGGAAGACGATGATGATGCTGCCACCCCCAGGAAGAGGAACAGAAAGTGCAACAAGAAGCACAAGGAGAAAGTAGTGATGGTCATTGAGATATCCGGTGATCTTAGCGCTTGCAAGAAAGCAAAAACTGAGACGCCCGGCAAGGAGGCCACTACTTGCGCTGACTGCTTGGCGGTAGTGGCTGCTAAGAAAACCAGCAAATCCGACGTGCCATACTGCAAGATCCATAGGACCAAGGGTCATGATCACCAAGATTGCAAACAAGTTGAATAACTGGTTGAGAAGCAGAAGCCAAATATGAAAGGTGTGATAAGGAGATAGGCCAAGATGGCAGTGGCGGGAAGGGCCGCGGTGGCCGCAATAACTGTCACGGCAAGGTCGACCAGCAGAAGGATAAGCCCACCAGGGGCCGTGTTAAAAAGGGAAGTGAGGATGAAAGTGAAGAGAAGGATGAGGAAACAAGTGAGCAGGAATGTCAGAAGGCTAACGAAGCATTGTGCATTGACGGGGGCTCATCTTTGCACTCCTCTCACCACCAACTCAAGTAGTGTGCGTGTGAGCTTAATGCGGCAGAGCCGGTAGCAGGCGCTCTAGAACCACTCAAGTTGTCGCACACGCCCATCATTTTTTATGTTGAGGATCATCCAGACCACACAACTATAGTTGGATGCTTGTTGTTGTTGGATTCACCAATGATCCGCAACCTCAAGGTCACAAAGATGTTGGTTGACAGCAGTGTAATGTTGAATTTGATTTCCCCTGATGTGCTTAAAAACTTCAAATTCCTAACGAGGACCTGAAGAAGACTGGCACATTCTAGGGGATCAACCAAGGAAGGAGCCAGCGAAAGGAAAAAAAATACTTTGCTAGTGACGTTTGGCGGGGAACTAAACTTCAAGACTGAGAAAGTTGTGTTTGATGTTGTCAAGCTTCCCCTGCCGTTCAACAGAATCCTTGGTCATCCAGCTTTGGCCAAGTTCATGGAGGCATTCCATTACGTGTATAACACTTTGAAGATGTCGTGCCCCATGGGAGTCATCTCCATTCCATCAGATAAAAGGGATGTAGTCATCTATGTTGATAATATGTATAGAGATGCGGTAGCAACAGAGGCCATCAAGGCCTCAGCTCCCGCCAAGGAGGAAAATAAAGTTAAGAAGGCTGGCAAAGACACTGACAAGGACCCCAGGAAGCGCGCCTCTTTAGAGTGTGATGCGCCCGACAGTGACTTGCTGGAAAGCTTGGCTAGCAAAAGATCCAAGGCTGCTCCTCCTCTAACAAACAAGTTTCTGGCAAGGCAAGATGGCACTGATGGTACTTTTACAATTAGTGCCACCCTTGATGACAAATAAGAAACTGCACTTGTTTCCTTCCTACGGGCGAATGTCGATGTGTTTGCATGGCAACCATATGACATCCCTTGTGTTCCCAGGGAGGTAATCGAGCACCACCTTGTTGTCTGTCCTCGTGCCCGTCCCGTCAAGCAGAAAGTCAAAAAGCAAGCCTTGGAGCGGCAACAGTTCATTGCCAAAGAGATTAAGAAACTTGAAGCGGCAGGCTTGGTCAGAGGAGTACTGCACCCAACTTGGTTAGCAAATCCAGTGGTGGTATAGAAGGCCAGTGGGAAGGGGAGACTTTGTATTGACTTCACTGGGTTAAACAAGGCATGTCCAAAGGATCCCTTCCCTTACCGTGCATCGATCAGATCGTTGACTCCACTTCAGTATGTGATTTTCTCTCCTTCCTTGACACATACTACGATTACCATCAGATCTTCATGGCTAAGGAATATGAAGAGAAACCCGTGTTTATTACCCCATGTGGCACGTACTGCTTTGTACGAATGCCTTTCGGGTTAAAAAGCATCGGTTCTACATTTGCAAGAGCTATGCAGATTGGGTTTGAGTCTCAGCTACACAAAAACATAGAAGCCTACATGGATGACATAGTGGTCAAGACCAGAGATAAGTCTACACTCATTCAGGATTGGGAAGAAACCTTTGTGAACCTGTGAAAGATCAACTTGAAGCTCTACCCATAGAAATGTGTGTTTGGTATAGAAGCCAACCCCAACAAGATCATTGCAATAGAGCAGATCCAAGCCCCCAAAAATGTCAAAGATGTGAGGTGTCTGGCAGGCTCTATTGCTGCGCTGCGCACGCTTTCAGGTTAGCGCAAGCGAGCCCCCTACCTGGCGTGCCAAAGATGTCGCGGGATATCCGCGGCCACCTCTGGGACCAGGAGGCCCCTTGCTAGTTTGGCAGGGACGTTGCGTTGCACAAAGAGCAGAATAGCGTACGGCAGCACGGCAGAGAGCACACAAGCAATTTACCCAGGTTCGGGCCGCTGTGGGGCATAAAAACCTACTCCTGCTTTGGTGGATTGATGGTGGAATGGAGGTGCTGAAGCATAGTACACTTGCCCGGCAAGGGTTGCCTTAGGGGCAGTAGCGACTATGCGCATATGGGGGTGTGGGTTCATCAACTTTCCAACCCTTTTTACGGTTGCCATGGGCCTCCTTTTATCGATTAAGGGGTCACCACAATGGCAAAGTTGTAATTATACATTCATATGATAGCAAACAGTGCTATCATAACTAACTCTGCGGGATGACAGGGTGCATTAAATGCACCGCTTAGTGTCACGTCACTAGTTGCCCGGCAAGGCTTGCCGGGCTATCTTGCCAGCTCCGTGCCTGTTCTTTTGACACGTCGCAGGAACAGGTGTCATCTGTGGGTTTCTCTTGTAGGAAATGGCTTCCATGTGGCAAATGTCTGCCACTTAATCATCTTCCGGCTTGGCACGGCACTGATGGACGGCGTGGGTAGTGCTGGAGAGGTTGGTGAGGTGGTTTTGCCTCTGCAAGCCCCGGCAGGCCCTGCCGGGGCACCTCGGGCGCCTGCTTCTGGGGTGGGCTGGTTTCTTGCTGGTCTCGCCTGCCCAGTAAAGGAGGCCTTCTCTTGGCAATGTCTTGCTTCTCTGGCTTGGCCTTAGTCTCTCTGAGCTGCATGCTGGATCTTCGAATCTCTAGATTACTTGTATCCTGGCTTGGGTTGGTGCTTTGACCTTGCCCTTGTGCAAGTGCACAGTCTGGGCAACAGACCCGGGGTTTGTTGCACCGATAGAAGCCCCCGTGCCTGCCTCGAATGCGCTGCCGAGTGTCATCGAGGTAGGGCCTAATAAGTGCACAGGCAGGATTGCTGAAGGGGTCGGCCTCTTGAGGTCTCCTTTGCTTCTTCATCAGCCTTGATTTCGGGCCAGTTTTCGGTTTCCCCGCGCGTGGTGCAAAGCCAATAGTGGTGGGGCTGCTCCAGTGATGGCCCGTGAATGACTTTAACTCACAGGGTAGAAACTGCCAATTTACTCTTCCCACAGCGCGCCCTTATCCTTGTCCACGTATGCTACATGCGTTGTGCGCGGTAGGTAGCGGAGGCGCGTGGCGTGGGAGAGCATCATGGTGAGGGCCTGGTCATCCTGAATTGGCGAAGGAGGACGGTGGCCGCCCGTTGATGCAGGAGCCGCCCTCCCCTCCCGGCCTACAAAAGGGAGGGGCGGAGTCATAGATCTTTGCATTCCTCCTCTTTTTATCTTTTGCTTTTGCTGGCTATGTCGAACAGAGGGGCCTGGGGCCATGCCCCGGGCGCTTGCTTGGGATCTCCCTTGGATGTGAGAGGAAGATTCGGGAGGCGCGACGCCGACGCTAGGAGTGGCAATCCTGGTGGCCTTGACTTCAGTGGGAGCGGATGCGAACGATTCCACGCCACGGTCTAAAGCGGGTACGATGTGTGGCAGTAGGCCACTCCCCGTTCTTCTTCCTGTTGCGGCGCTGGGGGGACCATGGAAGAGATTGCCACTAGTAGGGGTGAATCTGGCTCCTCTTGGGTGCCCTCCTTCTGTTGCGCAGGAAGGCTCCCTTCTCCCACATGCGTCCTCGAGACGTGCGGCAACTTCTGACGCCAGGGCTCCTGGGGACGACCATGCTCTCTATGGGAGGGCCCAGAGAGCATGGCGTCTGGTGTGATGGTCGCACCAAGGTCTTCGGTGGTAGTGATGCGGATGGAAGTGGTGTCAGGAATGGGGATGACCATTCCGACGAGTCGTGTTTGCCGGTGATTCCGTGCCTTCCATCCGGACCTCCAGCAGTGTCACCATCCACGCTTGCCCTCCGGTTTCTTCCTTCCTGTCGCTGAGCGGCACCGTCCTGATCCTGGGGAGGCGCCGAATCTCAGCCGTGCCCGCTTTCGGTCCCTTCGACCTCTTCCTGTAGGAGATGGACATGGGCAAAGGCGAAATGGGGCACTTATGTTTTTTTAATCTTAAACCTATAGGCAATTGCCAAATTTTAATTCCAATAATGTAATCCCTCGTGTCCATATTTTGTGTCCTGTAATTCTTGTACTTGTATTAGCATATGAATGAAAAACATGAACCTTGCCGGGAACTCGTGCATGTGTGTGTCCATGCTGAGGTGGAATGCCTCTTTACGGTAAATAAACGAGTTTTCCGAAGTAGGATATCATGTCGGCACCCTCTTTGTCTGCCAGAGAGTTGCGTCTACCGGGGAATAGACAGAGGGGTCGGCCCCCCGCCATCTTCTGTTTACCAAAGGCCACTTCAACCATCCTGACTGAAGCAACATTCGAGTCATGGATGGGAGCACCTAAGTCTCAAAAGATAGGCGAGGCTTTCTCATGCAAAGTTATAGCTTTACAGAACACTAATGGACAGGAGGTAGAACTTATTGGTTTGGCTTGCCGAGGATTGCTGTGCCGGGTAGTCTTCTCAATCTTTGTTGAAGCCAAGTCCACGGCAAGAACCTGCAACTTCATGTAGATAAGAATGAATGCAGGATGCGATCCTATCTATATGCATATGCAAATGCACATGAAATGCTTATGCGGTGATCTTGGTGTGCTCATGCATGCATGCATGCAATCTTAGTTGGGGCCCCCCTACAGCGCTTCTTTATTTTCTCTTGCACGGGGTTATCGCCCCGACTTCGTACAAGGGGTTACATGCAGTTGAGGCAAGGCCTGTACAAAAGGGGGCCTGTTGGGCAGGGCTTATGCGTAGTATTTTCGGAGATGCTCAATATTACATATCCGGTCTCCAGACGGACTGCGCCAGGTCTGGTGACTCGTACCACCCGGTAAGGGCCTTCCCACTTTGGTGATAGCTTGTTTGTACCCTTGGCGGACTGAATGCACCTAAGGATAAGGTCACCTTTGTCAAAACACCGGGCATGAACCTTGCGGCTGTGATAGCAACGCAGGGCTTGCTGGTAGCGTGCAGCATGCGTAGCAACCCGGAGACCATTCTCCTCGAGTAGCACAACGTCGTCACACCAGTGCTGATCTTGCGCTATTTCATCATAGTCAAGAACTCGAGGTGACCCGCAAATGATTTCCGTCGGGATAACTGCTTTTGCCCCGTAGACCGGGGCGAAGGGAGTCTGCCCGGTTGCTCGGTTAGGTGTCATTCTGAGGGATCAGAGCAGTACCAGCAGCTCCTCGATCCACCGCCTGCCATGCTTCTGCAGCGTATCGAAAATTCTTTTCTTGAGTCCACATAGCACTTTAGGTTCGCCCTCTCGGCTTGTCCATTGCTCCGGGGGTGTGCCACAAAGGCGAATGAGATCTTGCATCTAAGGGTACGAACATATTGCGTGAAGGCATGGCTCGTGGACTGGGTGTTGTTGTCGGTGATGATCCTTGTTGGAACTCCAAAACGACGCACCAATTCTTTCAAGAACTTCATAGTTGACTGAGTAGTCACCTTTCTCACGATAGTCACTTCCGGCCACTTTGTAAACTTGTCGATAGCAGTGAACAAGAATTCAAAACCGCCGATTGCTCGGGGAAGGGGCCGAGAATATCGAGCCCCCAGACCAAAAATGGCCAGGATAGAGGGATTGTCTGAAGGACTTGGGCAGGCAGGTGTGTTTTCTTGGAATGGAACTGGCAGGCTTCACATGTCGTGACGAGCTCGACCACATCTTGGAGGGATGTGGGCCAATAGAATCCTTGCGGAATGCTTTTCCAACTAATGCCCTTTATCCAATGTGGGAGCCGCACCTTCCTCTATGAATCTCAGCCAGTAGTTCCTTTCCATCCTCCCGCTAAACACACTTCAATTTTGCATCGTTGGATCTCCTACTGTATAGGGTGTCATCGACAAACTAATACATACTGGCCCTCCGTGCTACTCTTTCAGTGTCATCTTGGTTGCCGGGGAGTTCCCCAGTCTGGAGGAAGTGGACAATGTGCCTTGCCCAGGTTGGAGCCTGGGGCTCGGCAACAAGGACTAGTGGCACCTCCTCTGCTGCAGGAGCACCAGCCTCGTTCGCGGGGTCCATGGGCCCGACTGGAGGGGGTGGTCCGGCAGGTAGTGAGGAGTTGTTTCTGGCCGGGTGTCTTCCGGGAGCGGACGGCTTGACCGGGATAGGCTTGCCGTAGTCCAACTTTCTCCTTTTCCGGGCCATTGTTGCTGGGGATACGGATGGCTGAGAGAGATGGAGAACAAAAATTATTGGTTCCATAGGAAGATTCTACGCAGCACACTATGATAGGTGGTCAGCTATGCTATTTTCTGCATGGGGTATGTGCTTTGTTTGCAACCCATCAAAGTGCTCCTCCGATCTCCTCACTTCCTCGACGTATGCCTCCATCAGTGGACTTTGATAATCCTTTTTGATTTTTCTCACCACAAGCTGTGAATCTCCTTGAATGACCAGCTTCTTAATTACCAATTCTGCTGCAATTATGAGCCCGACAAGGATCCCTTCATACTCAGTTGTATTGTTGGTGGCTTCTTCCAAGGCAAAATGCATTTGGACGATGTACTTCAAGTGCTCCCTAGAGAGGGCAACAAGAAGCACGCCAGCCCCTGCACCTTGTAAGGAAAAAGCACCATCAGAATACATAATCCATTCTTGGAGTGATTCCTTGCTGGGGAGAGTTGTCTCTGTCATTTCCTCATCAGGGGTTGGCGTCCATTCTACAATAAACTCTGTCAGTGCCCTTCTATGAATAGTTGATGTGCTCCCAAACTTCAAACATAAGCTGGATAACTCCAAAGCCCACTCCACTATTCTTCCAGTAGCCTCAAGGTTTCAGAGTATCGTTTGCAGCGGGAAACATGTGACAACCATGATCTCGTGGGCTTGGAAATAGTGTGTAGTTTCCTTGAGGCCATAACAAGACCAAAGATCAACTTCTGCACACCAGAGTACCTCGATCTAGCCCCCTGTAACAAGGAGCTGACGAAGTACACTGGGCCTGCACCATGTTCTTCCTTGCCGCATCCCTGGGGTTGTTCTCGTTACCGTGCTCGTTGCTATCTTGATCCTTCTCTGACTCCACTTTTTTCTGCTCACTTTCTGCCTCATCCACTTCTCGCTACGTTACCAAGGCCGCACTAACCAATTGGTTGGTTGCCGCCAAGTATAGCAACAACTGTTCTTGGGGTTTGGGCGCAAACAAGGTGGGCACAGATGATAGGTAGGCCTTCATCTCCTGCAGAGCTGCATCTGCTTCCGGGGTCCACTTCGTAGGCCCTGCCTTCTTCAAAATTTTAAAGAACGACATGGCATGCACAACATACTTGGAGATGAATCTGCTTAGCGCGCCAACACATCCTGCAGACGCATGACATCCTTAACTATCCTTGGCGCTTGAATCTTCTTGATGGCTTTGATCTTTTCGGGGTTAGCTTTGACCCCCCGATGTGACACGAAGAAAGCAAGTAGCTTGCCAGAGGGAACACCAAACACACACTTCTCCGGATTAAGCTTCAAGTTGATCTTGCGCAGATTAGCAAATGTCTCCTCCAAATCCTGGATAAGGGTGGCCTTAACCTTGGTTTTGACCATGATATCATCCATTTAGGCTTCTACATTTCTGTGCAACTGTGGCTCAAAAACAATAGTACTGCCCTTGCAAAAGTCGACCCAGCACTCTTCAATCTGAATGGCATACGGACAAAGCAGTATGTACCACATGGAGTGATGAATGATGTCTTCTCTTAATCTGGTCGATGCGCTGCAAGGGAAATGGGTCCTTCGAGCAATCCTTATTGAGATTTGTAAAATCAATGCAAAGCCTTCACTTCCCATTATCCTTCCGAACTACCACTGGATTTTCTAACCATGTAGGACGAAGTACTCCTCTGACCAAACCAGCTGCCTCCAGTTCCTTGATCTCTTTGACAATGAATTGCTGCCTCTCCAAGGCCTGCTTCCAGACTTTCTGCTTGACAGGTCGGGCATGTGGGAAGACAATAAGGTGGTGCTCGATTACCTCCCTGGGAACACCGGAGATATCAGATGGTTGCCAGGCAAACACATTGGTATTCGCCCGCAGGAAGGCAACGAGCATGCTTTCCTAATTTTCATCGAGGGTGGCGCTGATAGTGAAAGTACCATCAACGCCAGCCAACCCTGGTGGGACCTTGTTCACTTGGGGTGCATCAACCTTAGGTCTCTTGCTGTTGGAACACTCCGGCACGTCGTCAACGGGTGTCGTGCACTCGCAGGGGGCACGCTTCCCCGACTCCTTGCTGGAGGTCCTACAATCCCTCTTCTTTCCTTAGCTTTTCATGGCGGGACCTGCCGCTGTCACTGCCTCTACTGCGACTGCATCTCGGTATATCATGTTCACAGAGATAATTGCAACCTTCCCATCTGATGGGATAGTAATGACTCCCAATGGGATGCCGCCATGAACTTGACCTGGGCCGGGCGTCCAAGAATTCCATTGTATGGTAGGGGGAGAGATCAACCACATCAAAGACAATCTTCTCAGTCTGATAGTTTAGTTGTCCCCCAAATGTCACTGGCAACATAATCTTCCCTTTAGGATGGCTCTTGTCGGGATTAACTCCTTGAAATGTGTCGGTAACCTCTAGCTCTTCTTCTCCTATCTAAAGCCTGCTGATGACTGCCGGGGAAATCAGATTCAACCCGGCCCCGCCATCCACTAGCATCGTTGTGACCTTGAGGTTGCGAATTGTTGGGGAAACCAACAATGGCAAACATCCTACCGCAATGGTGCGGTTGGGGTGATCCTCATCGTCAAAGATGATGGGTGTCCGAGGCCATTTGAGTGGCTTCCGGGCATCTGACGCTCGTACCATGACATTGATCTCCCGTGCCCATCGCTTGAGCTAGCTGTGAGAGGCGTGCAAGGATGCACCCCCATCAATGCATAGGGCATAAGTGGCCTTCTGAAACTCCTGCTCACTGGTTTCCTTTTCATCCTCTCCATCACTCACATCATCACAGATTTCTTTCTCTTGACGCCTAGCGGGCTTTCCTTGGTTTCGAAAGGGTTTGCCGTGGCGATTAGCTTCACCGCCTTATCCGTTACCCCCAGCGGCATTCTAACATTTTTCCTTGTCACGCTTATCATATTTTTGCCTTCTATTTCTTGACAAGCTTCTCAACCTGGTAACACTCTTGAAGGTCGTCGCCCTTGGTCCGATGGATCTTGCAGTATGGCCCATCGCCCTTCCCAGCTTTCTCGGTGACATCGACTTCCCGGCAGGCAGCAAGCGGCAGCTTCCTTGCCGGGGGCCTCAGCCTTGGCCTTCTTGACGGTACTAGGTGTGCCCGAACATTCCACAGTCATCACTGCCTTATCTATTGGCTTCTTACTGCGCTTCTTGCCCTTTCTCTGACTCGTTGATTCATCGTCATCCTCTGAATCAACAATGGTGCGATCTTCCTCTCTAGGCAATTTCCTTCCTTCCTCCATCTGAGCACACTTATCCTCCAGTGTGTATAGCTCCTTCACAGTCTTGGGCAATCATACGTTCATCTTGGAACGAATACGGCGGTTGTGCACACTGGACTGGAAAGCTGCTATAATGGCTACCGGATGGATACTTGGAATATTTCTATGAATTTTACTAAATCTCTGCAAATACTTACAGAGAGTTTCTCCTTCCTTCTGTTGGAGAAGTTGCAGGTCGCTCGGCTAGCCGGCCTCTTCGTGGCCACCGGTGAAGGCACCGATAAACTCGTGGCAAAAGTCTGCCCATGACGAAATGGAGTTTTCCGGCTAGTGCATCAGCCAAGACCTCACATTGGACTTGAGGGCCAAAGGGAAGTAGTTGGCTAACACCTTCTCATCTCTTCCCCCGGCAGCCTGAACAGTGATACGTCTGCAACGTATCTATAATTTTTGATTGTTCCATGCCGTTTTATTATCAATCTTGGATGTTTATAATCATTTTATATCATTTTTTGGTACTAACCTATTGACATAGTGCCGAGTGCTAGTTGCTATTTTTTCCATGTTTTCTACATCGCAGAAAATCAATATCAAATGGAGTCCAAATGCCATGAAAATTTATGGAGATTTTTTATGGACCATATGGAAGATATTGGGCCCTGGATGCACCTGGGGGAGTCCTGAGGAGGGGACAACCCACTAGGGCGTGCCAGGAGGCCCAGGCGCGCCCTGCTGGGTTGTGCGCACCTCGGGTGCCCCCCGGACCACCTCATGGCTCTATAAATGCCCCAATATTCCCAAAATCCCAGGGGAGTCAACAAAATATTAATCCAGCCACCGCAGAGTCCGGAACCACCAGATCCAATCTAGACACCATCATGGAGGGGTTCACAAACTCCATTGGTGCCTCTCCGATGATGTGTGAGTAGTTCTTTGTAGACCTTCGGGTCCGTAGTAAGTAGCTAGATGGCTTCATATCTCTCTCTCTCTCTCTCTCTTGATTCTCAATACAATGGTCTCTTGGAGATCCATATGATGTAACTCTTTTGGGGTGTGTTTGTTGGGGTCGATGAACTTTGAGTTGATGATCAGATCTATATTCTTATATCCATGAAAGTATTTGAGTTTCTTTGATCTCTTTTATGCATGATCTCTTATAACCTCGTATTTCTTCTCCGATATTTGGGTTTTGTTTGGCCAACTTGATCTATTTATATTGCAATGGGAAGAGGTGCCGAGAAGTGGGTTCGAGCTTACAGTGCTTGATCCCAGTGACAGAAAGGGAACCGACACGTATGTATCATTGGTACTAAGGATAAAAAGATGGGATCTATATCTACCGCCATAGATAAACGGATCTCGTCTACATAATGTCATCGTTCTTATTGCATTACTCCACTTTTCCATGAACTTAATACACTAGATGCATTCTGGATAGCGGGCAGGAGTCGGTCTACTAATCTTGGACGTGATGCCTATTTAATGATCATTGCCTGGATATCGTCATAATTATTTGATGTTCTATCTATTGCCCAACAGTAATTTGTTCACCCACCGTTTGCTATTTTTCTCGAGAGAAGCCACTAGTGAAACCTACGGCCCCTCGTTCTCTTTCTCATATTATTTGCTTTTGCAATCTATTTTTATTTGCTTTTAATTTCAGATCTATTAAACCAAAAACCCAAAAATATCTTGCTGCAATTTATTTTATTTGACGTTTGATCTATCAATACTTACAACTCTCTCCCATCAACACGCCATTTCTGGCACCGTTACCCGAAAGGGATTGACAACCCCTTTAACGGGCCGGGTTGCGAGTGGTTGTTATTTGTGTGCAGGGGATGATTATGTTGTGTTGCTTGGATCTCCTAATGTTTCAATAACCTTTGTTTCATATATGAGGGAATTCCTACCGCCGCTATGCTGCATCATCCCTTCCTCTTTGGGGAAAAACCCGACGTAGCATGCGACATCAAAAGGAATTTTTGGCACTGTTGCCGGGGATGATCAAGTCAAGATAGTCCCCCATAAACTCACCAATTTCTGGCGCCATTGCCAGGGAGGATCTTCATCATAACCAGATTCCAAATCACAAATCTCATCTCCTCGCAATTTACATTATTTGCCATTTGCCTCTCATTTCCCTCTCCCCCACTTCATGAAAATTTGCCGTTTTATTCGCCTTTTTTTGTTCGCCGTTTTCTTGCCGGATCTGTTTTTGAGTGCAATCTTGTTGTATAGTCATCATGACTCAAGAGAACACCAAGTTATGTGATCTCTCAAATACGAACAACAAAGATTTTATTGGCACTCCGCTTGCTCCTCCCGGAACTAGTGTGGAGACTTGTGATATTAATACTGCTTTGCTCAATCCTGTTATGAAAGATCGATTTTCCGGTACTCCTAATGAGGATGCCGCGTCCCATATTAATACCTTCGTGGAATTATGTGATATGCAAAAGAAAAAAGATGTGGACAATTATGTGGTCAAGATGAAATTATTTCCATTTTCTTTGCGTGATTCTGCAAAAAAATGGTTCTCTTCTTTGCCTCGCAATAGTATCGATTCTTGGAAAAAGTGCAAAGATGCTTTTATCACAAAGTATTTTCCTCCCGCAAAAATTAATTCCGTTAGAACCCAGATCATGAATTTCAAGCAACTTGAACATGAGCATGTTGCACAATCTTGGGAAAGGATGAAAATGATGCTAAGGAATTGCCCAACTCATGGGTTAAATCTTTGGATGATCATACAAAAAATTTATGCTAGGTTGAATTTTGTTTCTTGTAATCTTTTAGATTCCGCCGAAGGTGGTACTTTTATGGAAATTACTTTGGGTTAATCCACCAAATTGCTTGATAATATTATGGCAAACTATTCGCAATGGCATACACAAAGGGCTCCTACTAGTAAAAAGGTTAATTCGCTTGAAGAAATTTCTTCTTTGAGTGAAAAAGTTGATGCTCTTGTGAAATTGGTTGCTAGTAGAAGTGCTCCTATTGATCTTAATGATATGCATTTTTTCACTTTGATTTAGAAAAATAGTGATGCCATTGATGTGAATTTCATTTCTAGAAATAATTTCAACAACAATGCTTATAGAGGTAATTTTAATCCTAGGCCTTTTACTAGTAATTCCTCTAATAGTTATGGTAATTCCTATGGAAATCAATCTTATAATAATAAAAGGAATACTTCTGATCTTGAGAATAATATTAAAGAGTTTATCAACGCGCAAAAAGTTTTCAACACTTCCATAGAAGAAAAGTTGAATAAGATTGATGATTTGTCTAGAAGTGTTGATAGAATTGCTCATGACGTGGAAAATCTCAAGATGAAATTTTTTGTGCCTAAAGTAGATGAATCAGTTAAGGCTCTTTACGTTTCTATGGATGAAAGCAAGAAAAGAACCGCTATGCCTAGAGATAAAAGAGAATTCTTAGAAAAAGCTTTTACTAGTGATTTCTTTCGCAAAAGTGATGAAGATCTTAAAATGATTGGTGTTTCTCCTATTGATTCCTTGTTTAGTAAAGTTAATATTGATAAAAAAGGGACTGGAGAAGAGTCTACTTTAGGTAGAACGCGTCCCAATATTTTGGATGGTGAAAATCTTGTTGAAAAAATTGATGAAAATGGGTTTGAAGAGGTCAAAACTTTAGCTAGTGATGTACCCACTCTTTTGGATTACAAATACTTTAATTATGATAGTTTCTCTTTGATTGATTGTATTTCTTTGTTGCAATCTATGATGAATTCACCCCATGCTTATGAACAAAACAAGGATTTTACTAAACATATTGTTGATGCTATGATGAAAGCTCTTGAAGAAAAAATAGAATTGGAAGTATCAATTCCTAGAAAATTTTATGATGAATGGGAACCTACTATCAAAGTCAAGATTAAAAAATATGAGTGTTTTTCTTTGTGTGATTTGGGTGCTAGTGTTTCTACAATTCCGAAATCTTTATGTGATGTGCTTGGTCTTACCAATATTGAATCATGTTCTTTGAATTTGCACTTGGCGGATTCTACTACTAAAAATCCTATGGGAAGAATTAATGATGTTGTTATTCTTGCAAATAGAAATTATGTGCCCTTCAGTTTTATTTTTCTTGATATTGATTGGAATCCGTCTTGTCCAATTACTCTTGGTAGACCGTTTTTATGAACTATCGGTGGAGTGATTGATATGAAAGAAGGCAATATTAAGTTCCAATTTCCCTTGAGGAAGGGTATGAAACACTTTCCTATAACTAGAATTAATCCACCCTATTAATCAATCATGAGGGCATCTTATGGATCTTGAACCAAAGATAACAAAACTTAGATCCTTGCTTTATGCCCTACTAAGGGCATAAAACTATATCGCTTGTTGGGAGGCAACCCAATAAATAAATTTTCTTTTTTCTTTTTGCTTCATGTTTTTGGGTGTTAGCATAGTTATGCTACTGTTATGATTGTGTTTTTTGTGTTTTAGTTGGTGTTTGTGCCAAGTAAACCCTTTAGGATCTTCCTGGGTGATAGTTGTTTGATCTTGCTGAAAAAACAGAAACTTCTAAACTCATGAAATTAATTTTAGTTTTTTACCAGAGAGCGAAAAAATACCCATTCCACTTGCAGTAGACCAATATACAAATTTCTCAGGACGTTCTAATTTTCAGAGTTTTTTCAGTTACAGAAGTATTCTAAATAGTCAGATTGCTACAGAATGTTCTGTTTTGACAGATTCTGTTTTCTTTGTGTTGTGTGCTTATTTTGATGGCTCTATGGTTTTATTTGATGAGTTTTTGCCATAGAAAAGTTGGAATACAGTAGAAACAATACAAAAACAACATATGAATTGGTTTGATACAACACTCATAGTAGTGATTTATTATTCTTATACTAATGGATCTCACGAAGGTTTTGTTGAGTTTTGTGTGATTGAAGTTTTCAAGTTTTGGCTTATCTTATGATGGATGAAGGAAGGATGTAAGAGCCTAAGCTTGGGGATGCCCCGGAATCCCAAGCTATTATCCAAGAATAAGAAACCAACTAAGCTTGGTGATGCCCCCGAGTGGCATCCCCGCTTTCTTCCAACAACTATTTTTATTCGTCACATGATATGTGTTTTACTTGGAAAGTCTTGTATGATATGTGTCTTTGCTTGTTTTATTTTGTGTTTTATGTAGTCAATCCTTGCTGGACACACCTATTCGAGAGAGCCAAAATTATGTCATGACTTGTTAGAATTGGTCTCTATTCTTCACTTAAATCTTTTATGAGCAATGGACTTGCTCTAGTGCTTCACATATATCTTTTTGAGCACGGTGTGCTTTGTTATTTTTGAATAAATGCTCTCTTGCTTCACTTAGATTTATTTGAGAGTTAGTAAAATTTTGAAGAAATTCTCTCTTGCTTCACTTAAATTATTTTGAGAGAAAGAAATTTTTTATGCTCATGATCTTCACTTATATTTGTTTGAGCTTATGAAAAGCAACACATGAAAATTAGTCCCAAAGTGATAGATATCCTAGAAGGATAAAGAAAAGAGAAAAAATGTCATGGAGATCATTGGACGAAATAAACTTGATTCTTAGTAATAGTTTTGAGATATGATGATGTGATAAGGTTTGTGATTCCCTATGCATGCACGAAAGTCAATAATCATGAAATGAAATTATATCTTACTTATGGTGCATTATTCAATGTTAATTATGCTTAATGCTTGCTTATGAGATTATTCGTTTCTTGGTTGCTTGCTTCCCAATCTTTTGCTAGCCTTCATTTTGCACTAAGTATGATTACTACTTGTGCACCCAAAATCCTTTAAACTAGTTTTGCAACATGAGTCCCCTATATCTACCTATATGTGGTACTCTTTTGCCGTTCTACGCAAATTTGCATGTGCCATCTCTAATTTTCAAAATATACTTCTCTTTTGTGTGTTTGTTTCGCTCACGGAGCGGTGAGGGGTGTCTAATATTTTCCATGCTAGATGTGTTATTCTCAAGATGAGTGTTTATTCACTTGTCATTACACGAGAGTAAGGCAAAGGTAATAGGGATGCCCAGTCCCGAAATGCAAAAACAAATGAATTTACTTTATGTTGGCAAATAATATATTCCTTAGAAAGTGTTGGTATGGAGGGCACCCGTGGATACAGTTAGCCATGGAAAGTGAAAGTTATGGTGGAAAAAGGAATAAACTTTATTTTCTGTTTGGGAACCCCCTATGATATATCTCTAAGTCGTTTTCATTGGTGGGATCGATACACCTCTCAAAATGTTTTTATCTCTAAATTTTTCGCTTTGAGCTCTAGCACCTCTACAAATCCCTACTTCCCTCTGTGAAGGGCCTTTATTTAACTTTATGCAATTTTTATTTTGAGTCTCCATCTTCTCTTATAGAAACACCAACTAGGAGGCAATATGATCATGATTAAGTATTGGGTGTAGTTAATATTCGAGTGCGTTTCATGAATGGATCAATGTTTGAGCATGATGGGCTAGGGATAACTTACTTTAGCGTTGATATTTTGAAAGACATGGTTGCTTGTTGATATGCTTGAGTAACTAAATTATTATGTCAAAACTAGACTATTGCTTTGAATCACATAAAAGTCCAAATGTCCATGCTATAAATAAAAGAGTATCATATGACATGATGAACATCACTCCACATCAAAAATTCTGTTTTTATCACTTACTAACTCGCGGATGTATGATTTAAGCTTGGGGATGCTGATATGTCTCCAACATATCTATAATTTTTGATTGTTCCATGCTGTTTTATTATCAATCTTGGATGTTTTATAATCATTTTATATCATTTTTGGTACTAACGTATTAACATAGTGCCAAGTGCCAGTTGCTGTTTTTTCCATGTTTTTTTACATCGCAGAAAATCAATATCAAACGGAGTCCAAATGCCACGAAACTTTACAGATATTTTTATGGACCATATGGAAGATATTGGGCCCTGGTTGCACCTGGGGGGACTCCCGAGGAGGGGAAAACCCACCAGGGCGCGCCAGGAGGCCTAGGCGCGCCTTGGTGGGTTGTGCCCACCTCGGGTGCCCCCGGACCGCCTCTTTGCTCTATAAATACCCCACTATTCCCAAAACCCTAGGCGAGTCGATGAAATATTCATCCAGCCGCCGTAGAGTCCAGAACCACCAGATCCGATCTAGACACCATCACGGAGGGGTTCACCGCCTCTATTGGTGCCTCTCCGATGATGCGTCAGTAGTTCTTTGTAGAACTTCGGGTCCGTAGTTAGTAGCTAGATGGCTTCATCTCTCTCTCCCTCTCTCTTGATTCTCAATAAAATGGTCTCTTGGAGATCCATATGATGTAACTCTTTTGCGGTGTGTTTGTTGGGATCGAAGAACTTTGAGTTTATGATCAGATCTATCTTTTATATCCATGAAAGTATTTGAGTTTCTCTGATCTCTTTTATGCATGATCCCTTATAGCCTCGTATTTCTTCTCCGATATTTGGGTTTTGTTTGGCCAAGTTGATCTATTTATATTGCAATGGGAAGAGGTTCACGGTAGTGGGTTCGATCTTACGGTGCTTGATCTCAGTGACAGAAAGGGAACCGACACGTATGTATCGTTGCTACTAAGGATAAAAAAGATGGGATCTATATCTACCGCCATAGATAAATGGATCTCGTCTACATCATGTCATCATTCTTATTGCATTACTCCATTTTCCATGAACGTAATACACTAGATGCATACTGGATAGCGGTCGATGTGTGGAGTAATAGTAGTAGATGCACGCAGTAGTCCGTCTACTAATCTTGGACGTGATGCCTATGTAATGATCTTTTTCTGGATATTGTCATAATTATTTGAGGTTCTATCAATTTCCCAACAGTAATTTGTTCACCCACCGTTTGCTATTTTTATCCGAGAGAAGCCACTAGTGAAACCTACGGCCCCCGGGTCTCTTTCTCATATTATTTGCCTTTGCGATCTATTTTGATTTGCTTTATTTTCAGATCTATTAAACCAAAAACCCCAAAATATCTTGTTTCAATTTATTTTATTTGGCGTTCGATCTATCAATATTTACAACTCTCTTCGGTCAACACACCATTTCTGGCGCCGTTACTCGAAAGGTATTGACAACCCCTTTGACACGTCGGGTTGCGAGTGGTTGTTATTTGTGTGCAGTGGCTGATTACGTTGTGTTGCTTGGTTCTCCTACTGGTTCGATAATCTTGGTTTCATATCTGAGGGAAATACCTACCGCCGCTGTGCTGCATCATCCCTTACTCTTTGGGAAAAAATTGACATAGCATCAAGCGACATCAAACAGCAATGGTGTAGATGCTTAGGAACTCTGCCGAGTTCAGTTTCTCGTCATACTTCTTAGGTATCTCTAGCTTGAACGTGCAAACGGACGACCAAAGGAATTGTCGCAGTTCTTGTGTAAAGGCAGGACAGCCGACCTCGAAAGGCAGGCACCCGCCAACACTGAGCGCAAGCTCGTCGACGTTGAGGCCGTTGCACCCGTCGGTCGGGCGGAGGTCATCGCGGTGTCGATCTGCGACGACGCACGCATCTCCCTGCCGCGTATTCTCCGGTGCTCGACGTTGGCCTAGACGTGCTTGAGGGTCAGAAGAGGTGTGACGCCCCAAGACCGGCGCTCCAGATGCCTTCCATGGATTCGGAGATTCGTCGTGTGATTTGTTTTATTCGTTGCATTCATCATAGCATCATTTCCATTGCATCATGTCATCATGCCATCATGTCATTAATTTTTGCAACTCAAATAAATAAATTGCTTGTATCTTCAATTCATTTAAATTGAGGGAAATGCACTGTAACACCCACAATGTGGCTATATCTCCCACATGTCGGGGCACGACTTAGAGGCATAGCCGCATGGTAGGCATGTCACAAGAGGGGTAAACTTTACACATCCCATGTACTGAATAAGAAAGGGATAAAGAGTTGGCTTACAATCACCACTTCACACAATACATAAATATATCATACATCATCCAGAATACAATCAAGGTCCGACTACGGAACCAAAATAAAGGAAGACCACCACAAATGCTAGATCCCCGGTCGTCCCAACTAGGCTCCACTACTGATCAACCAAAAAGACACAAAACAACGATCAAGATCTGCATCGAGCTCCCAGTTGAGCTGGGTTGCGTCACCTGTACTGTCATCATCGGCACCTGCACCTGTTTGGAAGTATCTATGAGTCACAAGGACTCAGCAATCTCACACCCTCGCGATCATGTTTATTTAAGCTTAAAGGTAGGAAAGGGTAGTGAGGTGGAGGTGCATCAAGCACAAGCATATATGATGGCTAACATACGCAGAAGAGAGCGAGAAGAGAAGCACAGCACGGTCGAGAAGCTAATAGTGATCCAGAAGTGATCCTGAAGCTACTTACGTTCAAGCATAACACGAGACCGTGTTCTCTTCCCGGACTCCGCCAAAAAGAGACCATCACGGCTACACACGCGATTGATTCATTTTAATTAAGTTAAGTGACAGGTTCTCTACAACCGGATATTAACAAATTCCCATCTGCCCATAACCGCGGGCACGGCTTCCAAAAGTTCAAAACCCTGCAGGGGTGTCCCAACTTAGCCCATCACAAGCTCTCACTGTCAACGAAAGATATTCCTGGTGGCCACCCGATCAGACTCGGAATCCCGGTTACAAGACATTTCGACAATGGTAAAACAAGACAAGCAAAGCCACCCGATGTGCCGACATCCTGATAGGAGCTGCACATATCTCGTTCTCAGGGCAACACCGGATTGTCCAAACTTCCGGTAGGCCAGCCCAGAGTTGCCCCTGGTGGCCACCGGCGGCTGACAGGTTCGGACCAACACTTAGACAAGCACTGGCCCGGGGGGTAAAATAAAGATGACCCTTGAGTCTGCATAACCCAAGGAAGGTGATAGGTTGTTAGGCAAATGTAAAACCAAGGCTGAGCCTTGCTGGAGGAGTTTTATTCAAAGCGAATTGTCAAGGGATTCCCATAACACCCAACCGCGTAAGGAATGCAAAATCAAGGAACATAACACCGGTATGACGGAAACTAGGGCGGCAAGAGTGGAACAAAACACCAGGCATAAGGCCGAGCCTTCCACCCTTTACCAAGTATATAGATGCATTAAAGTAAATAAGATATAATAATGATATCCCAACATATCCATGTTCCAACAAGGAACAAAGTCCATCTTCACCTGCAACTAGCAACGCTATGAGAGGGGCTGAGCAAAAGCGGTAACATAGCCTTACAACAGTTTGCTAGGAAAGGTGGTTTAGAGACTTGACATGGCAATATGGGAAGCAAGACAAAGCAAGTGGTAGGTATCGCGGCATAGACATAGAGTGAACAACTAGCAAGCAAAGATATAAGTGATTTCGAGGGTATGGTCATCTTGCCTGCAAAGTTCTCGGAGTTGACAAAAGCTTGATCCTCGTTAGAGTACTCAACAGGCTCCTCGATCACTTACTCGTCTCCCGGCTCTACCCAAAGCAAGAACACAAGCAAAGGACCAACAATCAATCACGGTGCAATGCACAAACAACATGATGCAAAACATGGCATGACATACGGGATGTGATATGCAATGCATATGCGTGCTTCGGAAGGGAAAGATTGAACCAGGCATCAACTTGGCAGACCAAGAGTGCCTCTGGACAGATGAGTTCATTTCGGTCGAAATCGATATAAAGATCACTGGAAACAGATGCACAGTTTGCAAATAGCAAGCAAAACAAGAAAGGCACAATTCTGCGATTTACAGCACAATGCCATCTAGAATGCAACAAGAAACTAAGCTACTGCACTCCAACATAACAACAAAGAACATGGCAGGACAACATGGCAAAAGTGCAAAAGATATCAGCTTCACAGACCTAGTTAAAATACTAACATGCCAGGAATAACATCAGGAAGCCATGTTTAGAGCAAGCAAACAACATGCTACAACAACATATCATAGCAATACAAGGTATGGCATGAATCTACTAAATGCATAGAACAAAAGTCCCTTATTGATCATCAGCCAAAAAGGCACAGAAGATATGATGGCACCCATGTAAACATAGCAAGTTTTATTAACAGTTTCAGACTTGGCAGAAAACAGAGCATGGCATAAACAGAATTATGAAGGCATCTTTGTGAGCTCGATTCACTCACCATAAGGCATTTCATGACAATACAAACATAGCATCAGCAAGAAGACATGTTCATGAAGCTAACCAAGGCAAGAGCAAGTACATAGCATGCATGGATCAACTACAATGACCATGGAAAAATTGATTCACATGTAAACAATCTGCCAGGAACATTTTATAGCAAAAGTAGAGCAAGATTAAGTCATGCTAGCACACTCCATAATTGCAAATAGGGGCATGGATGGATAGAGCACAACCATATGTCCAAATAATCCTTACTGAAGCTAGTCAAAACAAGCATGGATCTCACTGTAGCATCTTTTTACATGGCATAAAAATAGCAGCAGAACAAGGACTTGGCAAAATCCTAAGTCCCTGAAATCAACAATATCACAAAGGCCACTTTGCATGCTTGTGCTATTCACCACAAGGATCACAAAAATACATGGCAAGCACCCCTGTAAAGATAGCATGACATAGACCAAAACAAATGTAGATCTCATGCCCATATGATGCACACAACAAATGTGACAAAAATGACAGATCCTCATATTCTGATAAGTAACAACACCTAACAATTTATAGCACTCTTGCATCAACGATTTGGGCATCAAGATGGACTCAAAAAAGCATGCCACAAATGGAATGAAATGAAGAGCATCATCTAATGAACATTTTGATATACCATATGTACAAAACGGATCTATATGCATGAAGTTATGGCATGATGAAGGGGACAACAAAATATTAGGGACTTGGGGAAAACGAGGTCAACCTCTTTGGATCTAGGGTTTTCAACACGGATCTAGAGGTTCGCCAGAGAAGCTGACGTCGACGAGGGAGATGACCGGAGGAGGACGAGGAGGTCGGGGGAGGGGCGCTCCGGGCCGGATCTGGACTGATCCGGCTAGATCCCGGCAAGGGCAGCGCGATGCAGGCTGTAGGGCGGAGCAGCAGGCGGTGGAGTGCGCGGATAGCGGGGCGCCGGCGACGGGGAAAGGACGGCGTCGGCGGCGGGGATCCTGGCGAGGGCGGCAAGCGGCGCTTGGGAGGGAGCCAGGCGATGGAGACGGCAGAGATGCGGTGGCGGAGAACTCCAACAAAGGCGGCGGCGAAGATCTGGCGAGGCGGCGGCGAAGTCCGGCAAGCGGGGCGCTCGTCGGCGGTGGGAGCGAGGGGCGCAGCGGCTGAGGGCGCGCGGGCGTGGGACGGCGCCGGATGGGCTCGCTCGGGCCGCGCGCGGGCTCGGGCGGGCCGGCACGGTGGGAGGCGCAGAGAGGCGACATGGCGCGTTGTGGTTGGCCGGAGGGCGGTGGCGGACATGTCCGATGGTGGCGCGGACATGTCCGGCGCTGGGAGGAGGAAGAAGCTAGGGTTTGGACTGCGATTTTGGACGGGGAAGACCTTTATATAGGTAGAGGGAGTTTGGAGTGCCCAAATGGAGTGTAGTTTTCGACCACGCGGTCGTGATCCGACTGCGGAGGACATGGGAGTAGTTTGGAAGGGTTATTGGGCCGTTTTGAAGGTGTGTTGTGCTGCAACACACACGAGGCCTTTGCGGTTCCCCGGTTAACCGTTGGAGCATCAAACGGACTCCAAATGAGAGGAAATTTGACAGGCGGACTACTGGTGGTGTACCAAGGCCACTTGGCAAATCTCGGTCCATTTCGAGAACATTTAACACCCGCTCACGAAAAAGAGACAAGAGGGGTGCGCCGGTGCAAGAGGGGATTGTCGGATTGCAAAACGGACAACGGGGAAAATGCTCGGATGCAAGAGATGAACACGTATGCAAATGCGATGCATATGATGACATGATATGAAATGCATGACATGATCAAAAGCAAAACAAAGACAAAAACTCAACCACGAAGGGAATCTCATATCGCATCTCCGGAAAAGGCAAGATTCGGAGTTACAAATATAGAAAGTTATATCCGGGGTGTTACATGCACATGGTGATTTCTCTTTAAAACATATTCGAAGTCTCCTACTTATTATTAACGAGCTATAATGAAACATTCCATCGATTTGGAATTGACCAAAACACATTTGCATTTGAAACTCCTTTCGTCCCTAATATTTTGAAATCCTTGATATTTCTCCCTTTACTCCAATCTAGTTGTGGAGCTTTGATAATATATCAAAGTAGTGGCACGCCATCTCTCGCCATTTAGATTGATTGGTCCTCCATATAAATACCTCGGCTCCTATTATCTTTTCCTCTTGCTTTTCTGAAATATGGAAAATAAAACCAATTCTTTTATTTTATTTTCGTCAGCCGAGCAGGCCTCCCGTCCTTTTCCAGTTCCCTCCGAGATGAGCCAAGGCCGAGCTGGCGCCCTGCTTAACCCTAGCCCCGACCGATCCTCATCTCTCTCTCGATCTCTCCACCGTCTCCTCCATCGCACCGTCACCATGCACAGGAGAGGGATCCCGATCCCCATGGCCACGCTCCCCCGCGCCCGGTCCCTCTGCCGGCGACCGCCGCCGCCTTGCTGCCTCTGCTTGTCCTTGCCAGCAGGACCCCTGCGCCTCCTCCATGGCCCTCCTCCTCCTGCCTCCTCGTCGTCCTGCCATGGACGCCGAGCTTGAAGCTCCAGCCGACCCTGCATCCATGGCTTTTGATGCCGCCGTCGCCGAGCACCGGCAGGACCCCGCGGCCTCCTCTGCCCTCTCCTCGAGCTGGCAGCAGAAGCCCCAGGCTTCCCGCGCTCGACATCGTCCCCAACCACCTGCCTCCAGGACGTGTATAGCAGGCCGCGTCCTCCGGTGACATCATCGTCCGGCCGTCGCGTTGCCATCGTCCGGCCACTTGCACCATCGCCTCCTCTACCAAATGACACTTCGTGTCGCTCGCCCTTTACGTCATTGCGCCTCTGCCTTGTCTCTGCACTCTCGCTACTCTGCTGGCTCCGTCACCACCCCTGCCGCCACCATACGGGCCTCGCTCAGGCAGGTCGCCGCTACCGCTCCCCTACAACATCGCCATGGCCCCGTGTGCATGCTGCTGTTGCCTTGCCCCATGCATCCACCACTGCTGCGAGCACAACATCCGCAAGCCCTGCTACCTTTGGTTGCATCCTGTTCATTTTCTCCTGCTAGATATCGACGCCTTCGTGGATTCGCCAAGTACCCAAACCAGCAAGTACCAAGACCGGACCGAAAAGTACCCCGACAATGTGTACCACTTCCATCGCAAAGATCGACACCACAAGTACCCCTTCAGTTCTTCTAGCCCGGCAAGTACCTGGACGCCCGATGCCTAGGACACCTATCGTCTACCCCGTGGACGTCAAGTACCTCTACAACCCGTGTATGACTACATGGTTTCACCAAGTACCCTTCGGATACGCCATTAGACAACACTGCAAGACCGGGAACACCAATACTGCCTCCATGGATTTATTCAAAGTACCATGACGACCGAAGCATAGTACCACTACGTTTGTCGTGTACATCTACCATCACCGAAAACCCGTGTAGCACAAATGCCAAGTTCCACTACTGTAACACCCTGGATGTAACTTGCCATATTTGTAACTCCGACTCTTGCCATTTTCGGCTTTATGTTATGATATTCCCTTTATGGTTGGGCTTTTGTCTTTTGTTTTGCATTTTGTTCATATCATGTCATCATGTGCATCGCATTTGCATTCATGTTTGTCTCATGCATCCGAGCATTTTCCCCGTTGTTCGTTTCGCAATCCGACACTCCCAGATGCACCCGGTGCACCCCTCTTGTCTCTTTTCGTGAGCAGTAGTTAAACGTTCTCGGAATGGGCCGAGATTTTTCAAGTGGCCTTGGTACATCACCGGTACACCGCCTGTCAAATTTCGTTCCATTTGGAGGCCGTTTGATGCCCCAACTGTTAACCGGTTTACCGCAAAAGCCTCTTTTGTGTTGCAGCCCAACACCCCTCCAAAATAGCCCAATAACCCATCTAAACCATCTCCATGTTCTCTGTTGTCACATCACGATCATGTTCTACCTATAAATATGTGTCCCTCCCCGAAAATTCGTGGATGAAACCCTAGCCATCTCCCTCCTCCACCGCCGGACACGTCCGCCCGGACCGGATCCGTCCGCGCTGCCGCGGCTGGACCAATCGCCAGTCGCCACGTGTCTCCATCTCCGAATCCCACCACGCACCGTCGCTAGGCCCGCGGAAGCCCGCGGTCGGTGTCGGTCCCGCGCGCCCCGCCTCCGCTTGCCTCCACCATGTCGCCCCCGCGCGCCGCTGCCAAGCTCTGCTGCTGCGGCGCCCAGATCCACCGCGCCGCCGCCAAGCTCCGCCGCCGCCGCGCCAAGATCCGTCGTGCCGCCGCTGGAAGCTCCAGCTCCACCGCGTGCCACGCCGCCGCCGCGCCCAGCTCCCTTGATGCGCACCCGCGCTGCCATCGTCCTCCTCCATCGGCTCGCCGGAGCTCACCTGAGCTCGCCGGAGCCGGATCCGCAGTGGGGTGGATGAGATCCACCACCCCCGACAACCAAACGCCATCCCGCGACCCGGATATCCTCGTCCCGCACTTCTCCGTCCCGTTGACTTTCGGAGAGGTTGTTTTTCACTAAGTCCCCGAATCCTGATATTTTCATGCCCTCTTTGACATGCTACATTTTCATGACCGTGGCTCCAAATCATGCATATGATATGTCGAAATGTTCGTCTCGTGGAGCTCTTCATGTTAGCAGCATTTCCATGCATTTTACTGTCCATTATGACGCCATTTTCATTTTTGCAAGAGTGCTATGAAGTGTTAACTGCTGGTACTTATCAGATCATGGTGATTTGTCATTTTTGCTGCATTTGATGTGTGCTTTCTATGAGCATGAGGTCTACATGTGTTTTGAACTACATCATGCCATCTTTACAGAGGTGTCAGTCTTGTATTTTTCTGATCTATGTGGTGACTACCACAAGCATGCAAACTAGGCTCCATGATGTTGTTGTTTTCAGGGACTTAGGTTTTTGCTAAGTCTTTTCCTGCTGTTATTATGATGCCATGTAAACTTAATGCTACCATGAGATACATGCTTGTTTTGAGATACTTCAGTATGGGTGTTTTGAACATGTGGTTATGCTCTATCCATTCATGCCCCTGGTTGAAATTATGGAGTGCTCTAGCATGTCATTTTCTTGCTCTACTTTTGCTATAAAATGTTCCCGCAAGATTGTTAACATGTTAATCCATACTGCCATGGTTGTTGATAGTGATACATGTATACTATGAACTTGTTCTTGCCATGTTTACCTTCATGAACATCATTATTAGAGCATTGTCCCAAGTGAGGAAAGGATGATGGAGACTATGATTCCCCCACAATTCGGGATGAGACTCCGGACGAAAAAAAGAGGCCATAAAAAAAGAAGGCCCAAATAAAAAATGAAAAAATGAGAGAAAAAGAGAGAAGGGACAATGTTACTATCCTTTTTCCACACTTGTGCTTCAAAGTAGCACCATGATCTTCATGATAGGAGTCTCCTATGTTGTCACCTTCATATACTAGTGGGAATTTTACATTATAGAACTTGGCTTGTATATTCCAATGATGGGCTTCCTAAAAATTCCCTAGGTCTTGGTGAGCAAGCGAGTTGGATGCACACCCACTTAGTTTCTTTTGTTGAGCTTTCATACACTTATAGCTGTAGTGCATCCATTGCATGGCAACCCCTACTCACTCACATTGATATCTATTGATGGGCATCTCCATAGCCCGTTGATACGTCTAGTTGATGTGAGACTATCTTCTCCTTTTTTGTCTTCTCCACAACCATCATTCTATTCCACCTATAGTGCTATGTCCATGGCTCACACTCATGTATTGCGTGAAGATTGAAAAAGTTTGAGAACACCAAAAGTATGAAACAATTGCTTGGCTTGTCATCGGGGTTGTGCATGATTAAATACATTGTGTGATTATGATATAGCATAGCAGGACTATATGATTTTGTAGGGATAACTTTCTTTGGCCATGTTCTTTTGAGAAGACATGATTGCTTTATTAGTATGCTTGAAGTATTACTATTTTTATGTCAATATTAAACTTTTGTCTTGAATCTTTCAGATCTGAACATTCATGCCACAATAAAGAAAATTACATTGAGAAATATTCTAGGTAGCATTCCACATCAAAAATTCTGTTTTTATCATTTACCTACTCGAGGACGAGTAGGAATTAAGCTTGGCGATGCTTGATATGTCTCCAACGTATCTATAATTTTTGATTGTTCCATGCTATTATATTATCTATTTCGGATGTTTAATGGACTTTACTAAGCACTTTTATATTATTTTTGGGACTAACCTACTAACCCAAGGCCGAGTGCAAATTGCTGTTTTTTTTGCTTGTTTCAGTGTTTCGTAGAAAAGAAATATCAAACGGAATCCAAACGGAATGAAACCTTCGGGAGAGTTATTTTTCGAACAAACATGACCCAGGGGACTTGGAGTGGACGTCAATAAACAAACAAGTCGGCCACGAGGCAGGGGGCGCTCCTACCCCCTGGGCGCGCCATCCACCCTCATGGGCCCCTCGTAGCTCCACCGACCTACTTCTTCCTCCTATATGTACCCATATACCCCAAAAACATTCAGGATCACCTCGAAACCTTATTTCCACTGCCGCAACCTTCTGTACCCATGAGATCCCATCTTGGGGCCTTTTCCGGAGCTCCGCCGAAGGGGGAATCAATCATTGAGGGCTTCTACATCAACACCATAGCCTCTCCGATGATGTGTGAGTAGTTTACCTCAGACCTTCGGGTCCATAGTTATTAGCTATATGGCTTCTTCTCTCTCTTTAGATCTCAATACAAAGTTCTCCTCGATATTCTTGGAGATCTATTCGATGTAACACTTTTTGCGGTGTGTTTGTCGAGATCTGATGAATTGTGGGTTTATGATCCAGATTATCTATGAACAAAATTTGGTTCTTCTCTGAATTCTTATATGTATGATTTAATTATCTTTGCAAGTCTCTTTGAATTATCTGTTAGGTTTGGCCTACTAGATTGATCTTTCTTGCAATGGGAGAAGTGCTTAGCTTTGGGTTCAATCTTGCGGTGTCCTTTCCAAGTGACAGCAGGGGCAACAAGGCACATATTGTATTGTTGCCATCGAGGATAAAAAGATGGGGTTTATATCATATTGCTTGATTCTATCCATCTACATCATGTCATCTTGCTTAATGTGTTACTCTGTTCTTATGAACTTAACACTCTAGATGCATGCTGGACAGCGGGCGATGTGTGGAGTAATTTTAGTAGATGCAGAATCATTTCGGTCTACTTGTCGCGGACGTGATGCCTATATAAATGATCATGCCTAGATATTCTCATAATTATGCACTTTTCTATCAATGGCTCGACAGTAATTTGTTCACCCACCGTAATACTTATGCTATCTTGAGAGAAGCCACTAGTGAAACCTATGGCCCCAGGGTCTATCTTTTATCATATAAGTTTCCAATCTATTTTATTTTGCAATCTTTACTTTCAATCTATATCATAAAAATACCAAAACTATTTATCTTATTATTATTATTGTCTCTATCAGAGCTCACTCTCGTAAGTGACCGTGAAGGGATTGACAACCCCTTTATCACATTGGTTGCGGGATTCTTATTTATTTGTGTAGGTACGAGGGACTTGCGTGTAGTCTCCTGCTGGATTGATACCTTGGTTCTCAAAAACTGAGGGAAATACTTACGCTACTCTACTGCATCACCCTTTCCTCTTCAAGGGAAAACCAATGCATTGCTCAAGAGGTAGGAGTGAACACGGTCTTGTGTTATGCTTGATCGCAAGTAGTTTCAGGATCACTTCTAGCTTCTCGACCGTTGTGTTGCTTCTCTTCTCGCCCTTATTTGCGTATGTTAGCCACCATATATGCTTAGTGCTTGCTGTAGCTCCACCTCACTACCTTCTCCTACCCATAAGCTTAAATAGTCTTAATCTCGCGGGTGTGAGATTGTTGAGTCCTCGTGACTCAAGGATACTTCCAAACAGTTGTAGGTGCCGATGATGCCAGTGCAGGTGATGCTACTGAACTCAAGTGGGTGTTCGGCGACGATCTGAGTCGTTACTATGTTTCGTTTCCTGATGATCAGTAGTGGAGCCCATTTGGGACGATCGGGGATCTAGCATTTGGGGTTTATCTTCCTTTTATTCGGATTTGACCATAGTCGGTCTATGAGTGTATTTGGATGATGTATGAATTATTTATGTATTGTGTGAAGTGGCGATTGTAAGCCAACTCTTTATGCCTTTCTTATTCAGTACAAGGGATTGTTTGAAGATTACCCCTCTTGCGACAAAGCTACCATGCGGCTATGCCTCTAAGTCGTGCCCCGACACATGGGAGATATAGCCGCATTGTGGGTGTTACAACTACCGTCGCAAGAACGAGACTGGCAAGTCCGAAGACCCCAAATACCATGACAACCCTAAAGGGATTCGAATCTGTCAAGTTCCTCTTTGAAACATGAAGCACTACTTCCCTCAATGAACTTGATGCGTTCCGAATGCATGCTTCGAAGGTATAATGACGAGACGATTGCCCGTGAACGAATGCATTTGTGATATATGAGATGCCCGTGTTTGCACGATGTCTGAATTGTTGCTTGCACGTTCCTCGTTTGCCATGTCATCAAAACGTGGGAACCCGGTAACCAAGATCACCGCACCATCTCTTGCGTGTTCCACACATCCACACATTCTTTTGCACCAACATCTTGACGAGTTGTCGGATCATCGGAATGTTGCCGTGGCACCATTGCCGTTGTGCTTGCCGTGGCACCCCTTTCATTCCGCCATGGTGACCAAATGCTTCATAACATGCTTGTGTCAACATTTTCATAAAATTGCATCCAACTTGCATATGTCATCTGCATCATGATAACAACATCTAAAATGTTTAAAATTGTTATTTGCATTAAATTGCTATATGCACATGAGGATTTACCGAAATTGTTGTTTGATGTTTACAGCCTCATTTAAACTTGCCTAAATAGTTAGTTTAATTATGCTTCACCTCTTGCCATGTTTAACAACATTTAATATTGTTGGGTACATAAACGGGAGAGAACTAAATAAATGATCGTGGTGTTTCCACAATATGCAACTCGTTGCATATTGAGATCCACTGAACTTGTAGTGTTGTTTGTTGCACTTTGCAATTTCATGACCCATTAAATCGGACATGCATCATGCTTGATTGTGCATCATGCCATGTTTATGTGATGGTTGTTTACTATTTTGTTTGCTTCTTTCCGGTTGCGATTCTGCTTCATAGTTCCAGTTACGTTGCGATTGTGAGGATTCGTTCGACTACAATGGTTCATCTACTTCATGGACTCGTTCTTCTTTCTAGTGGGATTTCAGGAAAGATGACTGTCACCTTGGATCTCACTACTATCTTTGCTATGCTAGTTGTCTCGATGCTATCGCTATGTCGCGCTACAAACCACTTGTTTATCAAGCCTCCCAAATTGCCATGATAGCTTCTAACCGTTTTACCCTTCCGAACAAACCGTTGTTTGTCTATGTTACCGCTTTGCTCAGCCCCTCTTATAGCATTGCTAGTTGCAGGTGTAGTTGCAGGTTGTTCCATGTTGGGACATGGATATCATAGGATATCACAATATATCTTATTTAATTAATGCATCTATATACTTGGTAAAGGGTGGAACGCTCGGCCTTTTGCCTGGTGTTTTGTTCCACTCTTGCCGCCCTAGTTTCTGTCATACTGGTGTTATGTTCCTTGATTTTGCATGCCTAACAGGGTGAGTGTTTATGGGCCCCTCTTGGCAGTTCGCTTCGAATAAAACTCTTCCAGTAAGGCCCAACATTGGTTTTACCATTTGCCTAATAACAACTAAAAACTTGCATAGGGACTTGCCGGCCCCCGTGGACTTAATCAACATCCCGGGCCAGTGCTCCTCATGAGTGTTGGTCCAAACTAGAGCACTATGCGGGACCGCCCCTAGGTAACTTGGGGTATTTGGTATATACATGTATGCTTCGCTCATCCGTACGTGGCCTGAGACAAGATACGCACGGCTATTATGAGGGTGTCGGCATGCGAGGAGGTCTTGCTGGACTTGTTTTACCATTATCGAAATGTCTTGTGCCCCGGGATTCTGAGTCTGAACGGAGGGTCCCGCGATGGAGGATTGTCTCCGTGGACCGTGAGCTTGTCATGGGCTAAGTTGGGACACCCCTGCAGGGTTTAAACTGTCAAGGGCCGTGCCTGCGGTTATGTGGCCGATGGGAATTTGTTAATATCCGGTTGTAGAGGACTTGAAGTAAACTCAATTAAAATACACCTACCGCATGCGTAACCATGACTATCTCTTTTTGAGGAAGTTCAAGAGGAGAACACGATGGGGTTATGTTTGAACGCAAGTAGTTTAGGATCACTTCTTGATCATTACTAGTTTGCGACCGTTTGCACAGTTTCTCATCTTATTCTTGTATTCGTAAGTTAGCCACCATACTATGCTTAGTTGCTTGCTGCAACCTCACCACTTATCCATTCCATACCCATTAAGCTTACCTAGTCTTGATACCCATGGTAATGGGATTGCTGAGTCCTTGTGGCTCATAGATTACTACAACAACAGTTGCAGGTATAGGTAATGCGATGATCTAACGTGAGAGCGATGTTTGATTGCTTTTGGAGTTCTTCTTCTTCTTCTTCGACCAAGGGAATAGGTTTCGGGTCAGGGGAGCCTGGGATTAGTAGGGTGGATGTTGTTCTTCTTTTTCATTTGATTTCATCCGTAGTCAGATCCTGCTATTCTGTATGATGATTGTTATGTATTGATGTATTGATGTATTCATGTTGTATCTTGTGGCGAGTGTAAGCCTTTATCTTGTATTCTCATCAATTCAGTACATGGTATGTTGTAATTTTGTCCACCTTGCTATGCGCTAGAAATGCGATTATGCCCCGATCATGAGTTCATCATGTGATTGGGGTAGAATCACATCTTGGGTGTTACAAGAGGCCATCAACACATCGTCGGAATCTTGATTCTACTACGCCCGCGCCGGCAGTCATGGTGGGGACTGCATCGTGGGTACGGCCCGCTTAGTACGACCTGCAGTACAGGCAGTTTCTGTCGCTTGGGGAGGCTGCAGCGGGCCAGCTCATCATGAGCCCCCAGCTTTGGCAAAACCGAGCAGGCTTTGGATGGTGGCACGCCATTCATCCATCTGCTTGGCTGCTGGCGGAAACTTCAGTAGCAGTTGAGCTCGCACCATAGCCTCGGTGGTTGTGCTTGGCATAGATGTTGATGGCGTCGACCGCACTGTTGCCTGGCTCCTGACAATGCCAGTGGTGGAGGTGGCGGTGTTGCGCCCACGTAGTTGTGGGACGACCACCTAGGTAGCGGAGTTGCACGGTGGTGGTGCTCGAGGGTCAGCGGCTCTGTCGAGCGCAGCGGTCTGCTGGCTGGCTCGTCTGGAAGGAGGCGCATGTGCCGCGGTCGCTCCCGTGGTGGGGGCAGCCGGAGGGCAATGGCCTACCCCGGACCGAGCGACATTGCTGCGGTTGTGCACGTCAGCTAGAGGAGGGGGTGCGGGCAGAGTGACCCCCTTGCCCGCACCTTGCAAAGTGTGACCGTCGAGGTGTTGCAGATGTCGTTCTCCTCTGATATCTCCTGCCCCCGTGTCGGCCGCGGGGGAAGTTGTGATGGTGCCACCTGCTCCAACCATGTCCCAACATCGTCCACATCCTCGCATGCATCCACATCCCCTGCGGCGTTAGAGGCCACGGGCGGTGGAGCCTTCGAGGTGGATGGATGGGCCGAGGCACCAGACTTCTTCTTGGACTCCATGCTCGATGGCGTCGTCGAAGATGAAGATGGTGATGAAGATGATGCGTTGCGCACGCTTTCAGGTTCGCGCAAGCGAGGCCCCTACCTGGCATGCCAAAGGTATCACAGGATATCCGCGGCCACCTATGGGACCGGGAGGCCCCTTGCTGGTTCGACATGGGGGCATCGCATTGCACAAAGAGCAGAACAGCGTACGGTAGCGCGGTAGGGAGCACACAAGAAATTTACCCAAGTTCGGGCCATCACGAGGCGTAAAACCCTACTCCTGCTTTGCTGGATTGATGGTGGAATGGAGGTGGTGAAGCATAGTACACTTGCCCGGCAGGGGTTGCCTTAGGGCAGTAGCGACTACGCGCGTATGCCGGTGTGGGTTCATCAACTTTCCAACCCTTTCTATGGTCACCACAATTGGCAAAGTAGTCATTATGCATTGATATGATAGCAAACTGTGCTATCATACCTAACTCTACAGGATGACAGGGCGCATTAAATGCATCGCTTAGTGTCACATCACTAGTTGCCCGGCAAGGCTTGCCGGGCTATCTTGCCAGCTCCGCGCTTGTTGTCTTGACACGTCGCAGGACGTGTGTCATCTGTGGCTTTCTCCTATAGGAAACAGCTACCATGTGGTGAATGGTTGCCACTTAATCATCTTGCGGCTTGACACCGCACTGATGGGCAACATGGGTCATGCTGGAGTGGTTGGTGAGGTGGTTTTGCCTCCGCGAGCCCCGGCACGCCTCGGGCACCTGCTTCTGGTGGAGGCCTGGCCTCATGCCAGGCTCGCCTGCCCAGCAAAGGATGCCTTCTCTTGGCGATGTCTTGCTTCTCTGGCTTGGCCTTAGTCTCTTTAAGCTGCATGCTGGTTCTTCGGATCTCTTGATTCCTTGTATCTTGGCTTGGGTTGGTGCTTCGACCTTGCCCTCATGCTTGTGCATAGTCTGGCAACAGATCCGAGGTTTGTTGCACCGACAACACCCGATGAAGAAGTACAGGAAACAACTCTCCTCGGCAAGGAGGCCCTCAAGGAGTGGGTAATGTACTTTGATGGAGCCTTTTCGCTACAAGGCGACGGGGCCGGAGTGCTGCTTGTCGCACCCATCGTAGAGCACCTCAAGTACATTATACACATGCACTTTCCCAGGGAAGATGCTACCAACAACACAACAGAATATGAGGGACTGCATGCCAGCCTCGAGATCGCGATAGAGCTAGGAATAAAAAAGCTAGTCATTTCTGGTGATTCCCAGCTCATTGTAAAGCAGGTAAATAAGGATTACTAGAGCCCGCTGGTGGAGGCATATGTGGAAGAAGTAAGAAACTTGTAGGAACACTTTGACGGACTATAGGCAGAACACGTACCCCATGCAGAGAACAACATCGCCGACCACCTGTCAAAGTGCGCTGCTCAGAAGAATCCTGTGGAGCTAGGAACTTTTGTACTTCGTCTGACTCAACCATCAATCTCTCCATCAGCATTGGTCTAGAAGATAAGAAAATTGGACATCGACAAGCATTTCCCGGCAGAGCTCCCTAGAGACACTTGTGAGAAGGTTGCCGGGGGAAGCCCTAGGTTAGTTGGTGAGTTGCATTCTCTGGTGGAGCCTCGAGTTCTCGTTGTTGAGATTAGCGCTCGCATGACAGAGGAGATGCATTTAGTCCTCATTGTTGAGCCTCATGGTCCAACATGGGCGCACCATATAGTCCAATTCTTGCAAACTCGAGAACTTCCTGATGATCCAGAGGAATCTGAAAAAGTGGCTTGCAAATCAAGTACGTACCAGTTTGTAGACGACACTCTATACAGGAAGAGGCCAAATGGTGTGAACTTGAAGTTTATTGACAACCCACAAGTATAGGGGGTCATTTGTAGCCTTTTGATAAATAAGAGTGTCGAACCCAATGAGGAGATAAAGGCAGAACAAATATTCCCTCAAGTTCTATCGGCCACCGATACAACTCCACGCACACTTGATGCTTGCTTTACCGGAAACAAGTATCAAACTATTTTGCAAGGATAAAACTGCGAGTACTTTGCGAGAATAAAACTATGGATAAATTACAAGGTAATAAAAGTAGATAGCTTTTGTCAACAAGAAAGTCATTTGTCCCTAGGAAATCGATAAGAAGTACCGGTAATCGTTCTTGCAATTTTATACGAGGGAAAGGCATGAGCTAACATACTTTCTCTACTTAGATCATATGCACTTATGATTGGAACTCTACCAAGCATGCGCAACTACTAAATATCATTAAGGTCGTGAAATCCAACCATAGAATTAAGTATCAAGTCCTCTTTACTCCCATATGCAACAACCCACCTACTCGGGTTTAAGCTTCTGTCACTCTCGCAACCCACCATAAGTGAATCATGAATGTATTGCAACACCCTACAGCGGGGGCCCCTCCCGTTTGCGCGAGACGGATGGCACCGTAGGACAACACCATAAATAAAATATAAAATCATACCAACTAATGACCCACAAGTATAGGGGATCTATCGTAGTCCTTTCGATAAGTAAAAGTGTTGAACCCAACGAGGAGCAGAAGGAAATGATAAGCAGTTTTCAGCAAGGCATTCTCTGCAAGCACTGAAATTATCGGTAACAGGTAGTTTTGTGATAAGGTAATTTATAACGGGTAACAAATAGTAAAAGTAAATAAGGTGTAGCAAGATGGCCCAATCCTTTTTGTAGCAAAGGACAAGCCTGGACAAACTCCTATATAAAGGAAAACGCTCCCGAGGACACATGGGAATTATCGTCAAGCTAGTTTTCATCACGTTCTATGATTCGCATTCGGTACTTATGTGGGTGGACCGGTGCTTGGGTGCTGCCCTTCCTTGGAAAAGCATCCCACTTATGATTAAGCCATCTTGCAAGTATCCGCAACTACAAAATAATTATTAATGTAAACCTAACCATAGCATGAAACATATGGATCCAAATAGGCCCCTTACGAAGAAACTCATAAACTAGGGTTTAAGATTCTGTCACTATAGCAACCCATCATCTACTTATTACTTCCCAATGCCTTCCTCTAGGCCCAAAAAATGGTGAAGTGTCATGTAGTCAATGTTCACATGACACCACTAGAGGAAAGACAACATACATCTCATCAAGATATCGAACGAATACAAAATTCACATGACTACTTATAGCAAGACTTCTCCCATGTCCTCAGGAACAAATGTAACTACTCACAAATCATATTCATGTTCATAATTAGAGGGGTATTAATATGCATAAAGGATCTGAACATATGATTTTCCACCGAATAAACCAACTAGCATCAACTACAAGGAGTAATCAACACTACTAGGAACCCACGGGTACCAATCTGAGGCTTTGGGACAAAGATTGGATACAAGAGATGAACTAGGGTTTGAGACGAGATGGTGCTGGTGAAGATGTTGATGGATAATGACCCCCTCCCGATGATAGGATCGATGGTGAGGACGATGGTGATGATTTCCCCCTCCCGGAGGTAAGTTTCCCTGGCAGAACGGCTCCGCTAGAGCCCTAGACTGGTTCCACCAAGGTTCCGCCACGTGGCGGCGGAGTTTCGTCCCGTGAGCTTGCTTATGATTTTTTTCTCGGATGAAATACTTCATATAGCAGAAGATGGGCACCGGAGGCCTGCCAGGGGGACCATGAGGCAGGGGGGCACGCCAGGGGGGTAGGTCGCGCCCCCACCCTTGTGGATGGTGGGTGGCCCCCCTCTGGTACTTCCTTCGCCCAATATTTTTTATATATTCCGAAACGTGCTCCCGTGAAGTTTTAGGACTTTTGGATTTGTGCAAAATAGGTCTCTAATATTTGCTCCTTTTCCAGCCCAAAATTCCAGCTGCCGGCATTCTCCCCCTTCATGTAAACCTTGTAAAATAAGAGAGAATAGGCATAAGTATTATGACATAATGTGTAATAGCAACCCATAATGCAATATGTCAGGACCCCGACTCGATGTCACATCGATCTAGCTTGTAACACCTCATATCACTTTGCGGCCTCACGCACGGTATCCCCACGGGTGTCGCCTTACCTTTGCCCGGGACTGTTTGCGCCTTTTGGCTCACGTATATGATAGTGTCGCTAGCATCCATATGATAAAGAGCCCGGGCTGACATGACTAGTCGTAAACCCAAAGTGGCACAGACTTACAGGGACAGGCATCCATGACCCAGCAACGAACGTGTCGGTCATCAGCAAGTGGGTCCGGGCTGTAGCACTGGGCTAGCAGGACTCCGGTAAACCGGGCTGTAGCGGGCTAACAGGACTCCGGTACTCAATGCGTGACATTTCCCCGAAGGGACAGACACAGGAACGAAGAAGGACACATGCCGGCCAGCCTAAGTGTTCCCGAGCAGTAGCAAGCTACCATGGCTCAGTGGTAACACTAGGAGACATTTCCCGGTAAGAGAGGCTACTAAGGATAAACAACTAGATAGTCAGATCCCACACATACCAAGCATTTCAAACATACACACAATATGCTCGATATGTGCAAATACAACAAGGCATCACAACATGACTCTATGACACAAGTACTTTATTTAAGGCTCAGAGAGCCATACATAACATACACAAAGGTATGGGTCACACGACCTAGCATTCAAGTCATACAGTCATACAAACCAGCAGTGGAAGTAACTTGTCTGAGTACAGACAACTAGTAAAATAAAAGAGGCTTGGAAAGCCTAGCTATACTACATGGTCCTTCACAAGCTCAGGATCACCACCTGGGCCTTAGCCTACTCATTGATGTCAACGTCTACATAGAACCCATCAGAAGGGGTTGCAGCGTCTTCTGAAAAAATGTAAATTATAGCAACATGAGTACATAGGTACTCAGCAAGACTTACATCAGATCCTACATACATGCATATTATCAAGAAGGGTTGGTGGAGTTGTTGCAGCAGGCCAGCTTTGACTCTTGGCTAGGCTAACCTACGAGACTCCAACTTGAAATGGTTTTGCGCACACGAGTCCATTACTCACCAATTCAATACACTACCGAGGATCCACCTCCGTCTTCCTACGGAAGAGCCATCCTCGGCACTCACCCTTATCTTGAGGTTTTTAGTAGTTTCCATTTACTTGTCTATGAACTGTATAGGCAACCAAGTAGTCCTTTACCGCGGACGCGGCTATTCGAATAGATCATGATAACCCTGCAGGGGTGTACTTCTTCATACACGCTCTCACCACTTACCGTTGTTTACACGACATGTACTCGGCAACCTTCAAGCGGAAGCCCAACGTGGGTGTCGGCCACGACCTACCTAACCACCTAAGCCTCCAGTCCAGGTTTATCGCCTATCCAGGTTCCATCCGCAGGGAGTCCGGCCGAGGTTTCCCATACGGCCCCGAACGATGTGAACAGGGTTCCCGAGATACCTAACGGGTATTCGGTACACCCGGCCACATACCTACCGCATCACAGCCCACCCCTACGGTCAGTGTTGTCCACGGCCTCCAGTAGGCTACAAACACCAGAAACTACTTGCAACTCCTGGACGGAGAACTAGGGTGAATAAGAAGCCGAGAGGGTCCATTGGTTTCGGGCCCAATGCATGGTAGTAGTTGATTCTTAAATCACACATACAGATCTCAGTGCTTAAGGTCGGCTTCAATGAAACAACCCACCATGTACTCCTACATGGCCTCTCATCGATACCTTTACCAAATCGTGTTCACCACACCACTCTCATTACCGACATAATCATTTCACTCTAGCCCATCACCCAGATGAACCAGACCTGAAACGACTCTAAGCATAGCAGGCATAGCAAGGTAGGAACAACACATACATATGGCTCAATCAACTCCTACACATGCTAGTGGGTTTCATCTAGTTACTGTGGCAATGACAGGTCATGCAGAGGAAATGGGTTCAACTACCGTAGCACACAGCAGTTTGAAACGCGTTGTCTTAATGCAGTAAAAGAGAGCAGGAGCGAGAACATGGGATTGTATCGATATGATCAAATGGTTGGTTGCTTGCCTGATGGTTCGATGCACTGATACGGTTCTTCGTTAGGGTAATCACGATACTCCTCGGAGGCAGAACCTGCCGCAAAGAACACTGATACACAACCATCACCAAACAATGTGCAACAATATGATGCATGCATGAAACATAGCAATATGAGTGTGTTGGGCTAATGCAACTAAGACCAGAAGGGTTTGAACCAATTTGAATCAAAGATTCAAATTTCAAACTCAAACATGGCCTTTTAAAGTGCTTTTCCTTGTTCTGCATTAAACATCAGGTTAAATTGTTTGATCATGCATGAAAATAGTACAGATGGATAGATTGGATTTTTCTGATCATTTTTCATATATAATTTGTCTGATTTGGAGTTACAGAATAAAAGTTATGGATTTTTAAAGTTTAAACTATATTCTGGAATTTCCTATATTAGATTAATTCCAGAAAATCAATTATTGCGTCATCCTGACGTCAGTGTGACGTCAGCAGGTCAACGGAACACGTCCGGGTCAAACCTGACAGTGGGTCCCGCGTGTCAGTGTGATTAGTTTAATTAAAGTTTAAATAAAACTAAACCTGTTTAATTAACAGGGCTGGGCCCCACCTGTCATTGACTCAGGGGAGTCAACCAGGGCCCACTCATGGTCAAACCCGGGTCGGCTGCACCGACGTTTAGCCGCCGGCGAGCCCGACGCGGCAGTGGAAGTGGTTTTGGCTGTTTCGGCCACCAAATGGGTCGCGGAGACCACCAGAGTGGAGCTGAGGACGAGCCGCAGCTCTTGGTGGAGTCCGTTGGGGTCGGGGTGGCCGGACTTGGCGCCGGCGACGACTTTGGCGGCCACCGGGGTTCGGCCGAAGACGAACTTGACGCTAGAGGGGTCAGTGAGGCTCGGGGAGTGGCTAGCTAGGTGCTAAGTGACACGGTGAATATGATGGACACCGCGGAGTGGCCGGAGGATGATCGGGAGCACGTCGGCGACGAGCTCCACGGCGGTGGGTGCGGTTGAGCTCCGGGAGGTCGCTACACGGCTCGGGAGCAAGAACGGAAGGAAGGGGAAGATGGCTAGGCTCACAGTCAGTGCGACGAAGCCCTTGGTGTGGCCGGAGATGAACCGGAGCAACGACGGCGTTGAAGGGGATCTCCGGCGACGGCGGTTCGGGCGAGGTCGTTGCGGTGGACTCGGGCGTTGCGAGCGCTCGGGGCTCGGCTTGCTCGATGGAGTGGACAGCGGCGGAGCTCCTGGACACGATGAGAGGATGCACGGGCGGCGGGGAGCACGGCTACGACGAAGGCACGGCGATGGTGGCGTCGGTCATGGCGGGGGAAGCGCGAGGGGGAGGAGCTGGAGAGGAGAGGGGGTGTCTGGGGGGTTCGGGGGAGCGAGGGAGGCCGATCCACGACGTCACCGGGCGAGGGGAGCGGCGAGGTGGCGAGCAGGTGCGTGGCGCACGCTGCGGTCGCCGTCGGGCACCTGCCTGCCTGCCTGGCCGGCAAGCAGCTCGCTGGAGCGGTGCTGGGCTGGGCCGGCAGGTGGGCCGGGTGCTGGGCGCCAGGTAAGTTTTTTCCATTTTCTTTCTGTTTTCTGTTTTTTTAATACTTCTGCAACTTTTTTGAATTAAATAAAATACTTAGGCAACTCCTAAAATCACCAAACTACTCCTGGTCCATAGATGGATTATTTCCAACATGAAACATTTTAGTTTGGAGATATTTGAGCATTTAAATATTTTATATAATTTTAAATGCCCAAATTCAAATATTTATGATTTAATTCAAAAACCCTAAGATGGCCTAGGAAAACCGGGCCCCGAGCTGCCTAAGTATTTAATTCCAAAATATAGTTTAAACTTTAAAAATCCATAACTTTTATTCTGTAACTCCAAATCAGACAAATTATATATGAAAAATGATCGGAAAAATCCAATCTATCCATCTGTACTATTTTCATGCATGATTAAACAAGTTAACCTGATGTTTAATGCAGAACAAGGAAAAGCACTTTAAAAGGCCATGTTTGAGTTTGAAATTTGAATCTTTGATTCAAATTGGTTCAAACCCTTCTGGTCTTAGTTGCATTAGCCCAACACACTCATATTGCTATGTTTCATGCGTGCATCATATTGTTGCACATTGTTTGGTGATGGTTGTGTATCGGTGTTCTTTGCGGCAGGTTCTGCCTCCGAGGAGTATCGTGATTACCCTAACGAAGAACCGTATCAGTGCATCGAACCATCAGGCAAGCAACCAACCATTTGATCATATCGATACAATCCCATGTTCTCGCTCCTGCTCTCTTTTACTGCATTAAGACAACGCGTTTCAAACTGCTGTGTGCTACGGTAGTTGAACCCATTTCCTCTGCATGACCTGTCATTGCCACAGTAACTAGATGAAACCCACTAGCATGTGTAGGAGTTGATTGAGCCATATTATGTGTTGTTCCTACCTTGCTATGCCTGCTATGCTTAGAGTCGTGTCAGGTCTGGTTCATCTGGGTGATGGGCTAGAGTGAAATGATTATGTCGGTAATGAGAGTGGTGTGGTGAACACGATTTGGTAAAGGTATCGATGAGAGGCCATGTAGGAGTACATGGTGGGTTGTTTCATTGAAGCCGACCTTAAGCACTGAGATCTGTATGTGTGATTTAAGAATCAGCTACTACCATGCATTGGGCCCGAAACCAATGGACCCTCTCGGCTTCTTATTCACCCTAGTTCTCCGTCCAGGAGTTGCAAGTAGTTTCTGGTGTTTGTAGCCTACTGGAGGCCGTGGACAGCGCTGACCGTAGGGGTGGGCTGTGATGCGGTAGGTACGGGGCCGGGTGTACCGAATACCCGTTAGGTATCTCGGGAACCCTGTTCACATCGTTCGGGGCCGTATGGGAAACCTCGGCTGGACTCCCTGCGGATGGAACCTGGATAGGCGATAAACCTGGACTGGAGGCTTAGGTGGTTAGGTAGGTCGTGGCCGACACCCACGTTGGGCTTCCGCTTGAAGGTTGCCGAGTACATGTCGTGTAAACGACGGTAAGTGGTGAGAGCGTGTATGAAGAAGTACACCCCTGCAGGGTTATCATGATCTATTCGAATAGCCGCGTCCGCGGTAAAGGACTACTTGGTTGCCTATACAGTTCATAGACAAGTAAATGGAAACTACTAAAAACCTCAAGATAAGGGTGAGTGCCGAGGATGGCTCTTCCGTAGGAAGACGGAGGTGGATCCTCGGTAGTGTATTGAATTGGTGAGTAATGGACTCGTGTGCGCAAAACCATTTCAAGTTGGAGTCTCGTAGGTTAGCCTAGCCAAGAGTCAAAGCTGGCCTGCTGCAACAACTTCACCAACCCTTCTTCATAATATGCATGTATGTAGGATCTGATGTAAGTCTTGCTGAGTACCTATGTACTCATGTTGCTATAATTTACATTTTTTCAGAAGACACTGCAACCCCTTCTGATGGGTTCTACGTAGACGTTGACATCAATGAGTAGGCTAAGGCCCAGGTGGTGATCCTGAGCTTGTGAAGGACCACGTAGTATAGCTAGGCTTTCCAAGCCTCTTTTATTTTACTAGTTGTCTGTACTCAGACAAGTTACTTCCGCTGCTGGTTTGTATGACTGTATGACTTGAATGCTGGGTCGTGTGACCCGTAACTTTGTGTATGTTATGTATGGCTCTCTGAGCCTTAAATAAAGTACTTGTGTCATAGAGTCATGTTGTGATGCCTTGTTGTATTTGCACATATCGAGCATATTGTGTGTATGTTTGAAATGCTTGGTATGTGTGGGATCTGACTATCTAGTTGTTTATCCTTAGTAGCCTCTCTTACCGGGAAATGTCTCCTAGTGTTACCACTGAGCCATGGTAGCTTGCTACTGCTCGGGAACACTTAGGCTGGCCGGCATGTGTCCTTCTTCGTTCCTGTGTCTGTCCCTTCGGGGAAATGTCACGCATTGAGTACCGGAGTCCTGTTAGCCCGCTACAGCCCGGTTTACCGGAGTCCTGCTAGCCCAGTGCTACAGCCCGGACCCACATGCTGATGACCGACACGTTCGTTGCTGGGTCATGGATGCCTGTCCCTGTAAGTCTGTGCCACTTTGGGTTGATCATTTTTCATATATAATTTGTCTGATTTGGAGTTACAGAATAGAAGTTATGGATTTTTAAAGTTTAAACTATATTATGGAATTTCCTATATTAGATTAATTCCAGAAAATCAATTATTGCGTCATCCTGACGTCAGTGTGACGTCAGCAGGTCAACGGAACACGTCCGGGTCAAACCTGACAGTGGGTCCCGCGTGTCAGTGTGATTAGTTTAATTAAAGTTTAAATAAAACTAAACCTGTTTAATTAACAGGGCTGGGCCCCACCTGTCATTGACTCAGGGGAGTCAACCAGGGCCCACCCGTGGTCAAACCCGGGTCGGCTGCACCGGCGTTTAGCCGCCGGCGAGCCCGACGCGGCGGCGGAAGTGGTTTTGGCTGTTTCGGCCACCAAATGGGTCGCGGAGACCACCGGAGTGGAGCTGAGGACGAGCCGCAGCTCTTGGTGGAGTCCGTTGGGGTCGGGGTGGCTGGAGTTGGCGCCGGCGACGACTTTGGCGGCCACCGGGGTTCGGCCGAAGACGAACTTGACGCTAGAGGGGTCAGTGAGGCTCGGGGAGTGGCTAGGTAGGTGCTAAGTGACACGGTGAGTATGATGGACACCACGGAGTGGCCGGAGGATGACCGGGAGCACGTCGGCGACGAGCTCCACGGCGGTGGGTGCGGTTGAGCTCTGGGAGGTCTCTACACGGCTCGGGAGCAAGAACGAAAGGAAGGGGAAGATGGCTAAGTTCACAGTGAGTGCGACGAAGCCCTTGGTGTGGCCGGAGATGAACCGGAGCGACGACGGCGTTGAAGGGGATCTCCGGCGACGGCGGTTCGGGCGAGGTCGTTGCGGTGGACTCGGGCGTTGTGAGCGCTCGGGGCTTGGCTTGCTCGATGGAGTGGACAGCGGCGGAGCTCCTGGACACGATGAGAGGACGCACGGGCGGCGGGGAGCACGGCTACGACGAAGGCACGGCGATGGTGGCGTCGGTCATGGCGGGGGAAGCGCGAGGGGGAGG
>NC_041388.1:202262886-202265982 GCF_002162155.2 Triticum dicoccoides | reverse complement strand
TAAACCCAAAGTGGCACAGACTTACAGGGACAGGCATCCATGACCCAGCTTCGAACGTGTCGGTCATCAGCAAGTGGGTCCGGGCTGTAGCACTGGGCTAGCAGGACTCCGGTAAACCGGGCTGTAGCGGGCTAACAGGACTCCGGTACTCAATGCGTGACATTTCCCCGAAGGGACAGACACCGGAACGAAGAAGGACACATGCCGGCCAGCCTAAGTGTTCCAGAGCAGTAGCAAGCTACCATGGCTCAGCGGTAACACTAGGAGACATTTCCCGGTAAGAGAGGCTACTAAAGATAAACAACTAGATAGTCAGATCCCACACATACCAAGCATTTCAATCATACACACAATATGCTCGATATGTGTAAATACAACAAGGCATCACAACATGACTCTACGACACAAGTACTTTATTTAAGGCTCAGAGAGCCATACATAACATACATAAAGGTACGGGTCACACGACCCAGCATTCAAGTCATACAGTCATACAAACCAGCAGCGGAAGTAACTTGTCTGAGTACAGACAACTAGTAAAATAAAAGAGGCTTGGAAAGCCTAGCTATACTACGTGGTCCTTCACAAGCTCAGGATCACCACCTGGGCCTTAGCCTACTCATTGATGTCAACGTCTACGTAGAACCCATCAGAAGGGGTTGCAGCGTCTTCTGTAAAAATGTAAATTATAGCAACATGAGTACAAAGGTACTCAGCAAGACTTACATCAGATCCTACATACATGCATATTATCAAGAAGGGTTGGTGGAGTTATTGCAGCAAGCCAGCTTTGACTCTTGGCTAGACTATCCTACGAGACTCCAACTTGAAATGGTTTTGCGTACACGAGTCCACTACTCACCACTTCAATACACTACCGAGGATCCACCTCCGTCTTCCTACGGAAGAGCCATCCTCGGCACTCACACTTATCTTGAGGCTTTTAGTAGTTTCCATTTACTTGTCTATGAACTGTATAGGCAACCAAGTAGTCCTTTGCCGCGGACGCGGCTATTCGAATAGATCATGATAACCCTGCAGGGGTGTACTTCTTCATACACGCTCTCACCACTTACCGTCGTTTACACGACATGTACTCAGCAACCTTCAAGCGGAAGCCCAACGTGGGTGTCGGCCACGACCTACCTAATCACCTAAGCCTCCAGTCCAGGTTTATCGCCTATCCAGGTTCCATCCGCAGGGAGTCCGGCCGAGGTTTCCCATACGGCCCCGAACGATGTGAACAGGGTTCCCGAGATACCTAACGGGTATTCGGTACACCCGGCCACGTACCTACCGCATCACAGCCCACCCCTATGGTCAGCACTGTCCACGGCCTCCAGTAGACTACAAACACCAGAAACTACTTGCAACTCCTGGACGGAGAACTAGGGTGAATAAGAAGCCGAGAGGGTCCATTGGTTTCGGGCCCAATGCATGGTAGTAGCTGGTTCTTAAATCACACATACAGATCTCAGTGCTTAAGGTCGGCTTCAATGAAACAACCCACCATGTACTCCTACATGGCCTCTGATCGATACCTTTACCAAATCGTGTTCACCACACCACTCCCATTACCGACATAATCATTTCACTCTAGCCCATCACCCAGATGAACCAGACCTGACACGACTCTAAGCATAGCAGGCATAGCAAGGTAGGAACAACACATACATATGGCTCAATCAACTCCTACACATGCTAGTGGGTTTCATCTAGTTACTGTGGCAATGACAAGTCATGCAGAGGAAGTGGGTTCAACTACCGTAGCACACAGTAGTTTGAAACGCGTTGTCTTAATGCAGTAAAAGAGAGCAGGAGCGAGAACATGGGATTGTATCGATATGATCAAATGGTTGGTTGCTTGCCTGATGGTTCGATGCACTGATACGGTTCTTCGTTAGGGTAATCACGATACTCCTCGGAGGCAGAACCTGCCGCAAAGAACACCGATACACAACCATCACCAAACAATGTGCAACAATATGATGCATGCATGAAACATAGCAATATGAATGTGTTGGGCTAATGCAAATAAGACCAGAAGGGTTTGAACCAATTTGAATCAAAGATTCAAATTTCAAACTCAAACATGGCCCTTTAAAGTGTTTTTCCTTGTTCTGCATTAAACATCAAGTTAACTTGTTTAATCATGCATGAAAATAGTATAGATGGATAGATTGGATTTTTCTGAACATTTTTCATATATAATTTGTCTGATTTGGAGTTACAGAATAAAAGTTATGGATTTTTAAAGTTTAAACTATATTCTGGAATTTCCTATATTAGATTAATTCCAGAAAATCAATTATTGCGTCAGCCTGACGTCAGTGTGACGTCAGCAGGTCAACGGAACATGTCCAGGTCAAACCTGACAGTGGGTCCCGCGTGTCAGGGTGATTAATTTAATTAAAGTTTAAATAAAACTAAACCTGTTTAATTAACAGGGCTGGGCCCCACCTGTCATTGACTCAGGGGAGTCAACCAGGGCCCACCCGTGGTCAAACCCGGGTCGGCTGCACCGGCGTTTAGCCGCCGGCGAGCCCGACGCGGCGGCGGAAGTGGTTTTGGCTGTTTCGGCCACCAAATGGGTCGCGGAGACCACCGGAGTGGAGCTGAGGACGAGCCGCAGCTCTTGGTGGAGTCCGTTGGGGTCGGGGTGGCCGGAGTTGGCGCCGGCGACGACTTTGGCGGCCATCGAGGTTCGGCTGAAGACGAACTTGACGCTAGAGGGGTCGGTGAGGCGCGGAGAGTAGCTAGCTAGGTGCTACGTGACACGGTGAGTAAGATGGACACCGTGGAGTGGTCGGAGGGTGACCGGGAGCACGTCGGCGACGAGCTCCACGGCGGTGGGTGCGGTTGAGCTCCGGGAGGTCGCTACACGGCTCGGGAGCAAGAAAAGGAAGGGGGGGAAGATGGCCAAGCTCACAGTGAGTGCGACGAGGCCCTTGGTGCGGCCGGGGATGGACCGGAGCGACGACGGCGTTGAAGGGGATCTCCGGCGACGGCGGTTCGGGCGAGGTCGTTGCGGTGGACTCGGGCGTTGCGAGCGCTCGGGGCTCGGCTTGCTCGATGGAGTGGACAGCGGCGGAGCTC
>NC_041388.1:202252498-202262606 GCF_002162155.2 Triticum dicoccoides | reverse complement strand
GGCGGGGAGCACGGCTACGACGACAGCACGGCGATGGTGGCGTCGGCCATGGCGGGGGAAGCGCGAGGGGGAGGAGCTGGAGAGGAGAGGGGGTGTCTGGGGGGTTCGGGGGAGCGAGAGAGGCCGGTCCACGACGTCACCGGGCGAGGGGAGCGGCGAGGCGGCGAGCAGGTGCGTGGCGCACGCTGCGGTCGCCGTCGGGCACCTGCCTGCCTGCCTGGCCGGCAAGCAGCTCGCTAGAGCGGTGCTGGGCTGGGCCGGCAGGTGGGCCGGGTGCTGGGCGCCAGGTAAGTTTTTCCATTTTTTCTGTTTTCTGTTTTCTGTTTTTTTTAATACTTCTGCAACTTTGTTGAATTAAATAAAATACTTAGGCAACTCCTAAAATCACCAAACTACTCCTGGTCCATAGTTGGATTATTTCCAACATGAAACATTTTAGTTTGGAGATATTTGAGCATTTAAATATTTTATATAATTTTAAATGCCCAAATTCAAATATTTATGATTTAATTCAAAAACCCTAAGATGGCCTAGGAAAATGTGCATCACTTTTGGCAAAGGTTCTGAACCAAGACAAAAATGATGGGCATTTTAGAAGGGCATTTCAGGTTCATTGAAAAAGTTTTTAGTAAACCCTAATTGATTTCAGAGGGGACTGGGGGTTCTGTCATCCCCATTTCAGGTTTCTGATGAAAGAGTAAACATGATGCAACACTCTAATGCATGGCTAACTAGGATGTGACAACTCACCCCCACTCAAAAGAATCTCGTCCCGAGATTTGGGTTCCTCCGGAAAGAAGGCGGGATACTCAAGTCGAAGACGATCCTCCCTTTCCCAAGTTGCTTCATCCTCAGAATGGTGCGACCATTGTACTTTGAGAAACTTGATATTATGACGTCGAGTGATACGCTCGGCCTGATCGAGGATACGGATGGGGTACTCTCGATATGTAAGATTATCTTGGAGATCAAGCGTTTCGTAGTCCACTCCACGGATAGGATCCGAGAAGCAACGCCTGAGTTGAGAAACGTGGAAGACATCGTGGACTCTGGAGAGGTGCGGAGGTAGTTCCAACTGGTAGGCAACTTCTCCTCGTTTAGCGAGAATGCGAAAAGGTCCAATGTAACGAGGAGCCAATTTGCCTTTGATACCGAAACGATGGGTTCCCTTCAGAGGGGTAACCCGAAGGTAAGCCTTCTCGTAAACCTCGAAAGTCATAGCCTTATGTTTTCGGTCATATTGACTCTTTTGACGAGATTGGGCTGTTTTCAACTTTTCACGAACGATGCGAACTTGTTCTTCTGCTTCCTGAATCATATCCGGGCCAAAGAATTTTCTTTCCCCGGTCTCTGACCAGTTAAGGGGTGTTCGACACCGTCGTCCATAGAGAACTTCAAAAGGGGCTTTACCCAAGCTAGATTGATAGCTGTTGTTGTAAGCGAATTCGGCAAATGGAAGGCACTTCTCCCAACCCATTCCGAATGAGATAACAGAGGATCGAAGCATGTCTTCTAGAATCTGGTTGACGCGTTCCACTTGACCACTCGACTGAGGGTGGAAAGCGGTGCTAAAGGAGAGACGGGTTCCCATAGCATTTTGGAAACTTTCCCAAAATCGAGAGGTGAAAATACTTCCTCGATCCGAGTTAATTTCCAAAGGAACACCATGGAGAGACACTATCCGGGAGATGTATAAGTCTGCCAATTGACTAGCGGTTATACTCTCACGAACAGGTAGGAAATGGGCTACTTTGGAAAGACGATCGACAACGACGAAGATAGCATTATTCCCTCTCTTGGTCCTGGGAAAACCGGTAATGAAATCCATACCAATTTTATCCCATTTCCATTCAGGAATAGCTAAGGGTTGAAGGGTGCCAGCAGGCCGTTGATGCTCTGCTTTTACACGACGACAGACGTCGCAATTAGCAATATACTGAGCAATTTCTCTCTTCATCCTAGTCCACCAGAACCTCTGGCGTAGGTCCTGATACATCTTGGTACTACCCGGATGAATGGTGAGAGGAGATTCATGAGCCTCCTTAAGGATCAATCGCCTCAGGTTTCGCACTTTGGGAACCACTAGTCTATTCCCGAAGTATACGACCCCTTGATCATTAATGGAGAAACAATTCGCAATTCCTTTCTTGATGTTTCTCTTGATGCGGGAGATTCCCGGATCTACCTTCTGTGCTTTGATGATCTGGTCCGTAAGGGTAGGTTTCGCCACCAAGGTGGAAAGAAAACCTTGAGGAACAATGTGAAGGTTAAGCTTCCGAAATTCCTCATGGAGAAGCGGTTGACTTTGTTGTAGCATTAGGTTGTTACAATAAGATTTACGACTTAGCGCATCAGCCATGATGTTGGCTTTCCCTGGGGTGTAAGTTATTCCTAAGTCGAAATCTGTGATCAACTCGACCCAACGTCTTTGCCTGAGATTCAAATCCGGTTGGGTGAAGATGTACTTCAGACTTTGGAGATCAGTGAATATTTCGCAACGATTACCGAGGAGGTAATGTCGCCAGGTTTTAAGTGCATAGACTACAGCTGCAAGCTCTAGATCATGAGTAGGATAATTCTCCTCATGTGGGTGCAATTGCCGTGAAGCGTAAGCAATTACGTGTCGATCTTGCATGAGAATGCAACCTAGTCCTTGTCGCGAGGCGTCACAGTAGATAACAAAGTCCTTGGAGAAGTCTGGCGGTACCAGTACGGGAGCAGAAGTCAGGCGTCTTTTCAGTTCCTGAAAGCTGTGCTCACATTGTGGAGTCCATTCGAACTTCTTATCTTTCTTGAGGAGTTCGGTTAGAGGTTTAGCAACTTTGGAGAAGTTTTCGACAAAGCGACGACAATAGCTCGCTAAGCCCAGAAAACTCCGAACTTGCTTGACTGATTCAGGTGGAGTCCAATTAAGGACGGCTTGAACTCGCTCAGGGTTAACAGCAATACCTTTACCAGATATTACATGACCTAGATAGGTCACTTCTGATAACCAGAATTCACATTTAGAAAATTTGGCATAAAGACGATGCTCTCGAAGTTTCTTCAACACTAGCCTTAGATGTTCGGCATGTTCTTCCTCGTTCTTGGAGTAGATGAGTATATCATCGAGATAAACTACGACGAATTTATCCAAATACTCCATGAAGATTGAGTTCATTAACCGAGAAAAGGTGGCTGGAGCGTTGGTTAAGCCGAAGGACATGACGGTGTACTCGTATTGGCCATAACGAGTAACAAAGGACGTTTTAGGAATGTCCCCGTTTCTGATTTTGATTTGATGGTAGCCCAACCTCAAATCCATCTTGGAGAAGACTGAGGATCCAGAGAGCTGATCATACAGGTCGTTGATCCTGGGGAGCGGATATTTGTTCTTGATTGTGACCAAATTGACAGGTCGATAATCTACAACCATCCGGTCCGTACCATCCTTCTTCTTGACGAATAGGACGGGGCAAGCCCACGGAGATGAGCTAGGTCGGATGAAACCCTTTTTCAAGGACTCATCGAGTTGTTTCTTAAGCTCGGCTAGTTCTAGTGGTGCCATCTTATAGGGTCTTCTAGCAATCGGAACGGTTCCTGGAATGAGGTCTATTACGAACTCAACATCCCTGTTAGGTGGAACACCTGGCAATTCCTCTGGGAAGACGTCCGGGAAGTCACGGACTACCGGAACGTCCTCAAGGTCTGGCAAAGGGCTGGCGTTAAGAGAATATAATTGTCGCTTGGCTAATCGGGTCAAAACATTGACTATCTTGCCCGAAGGGTGAGTGAGTTGAACAGTCCTAGAGAAGCAATCAATTTTGGCATGATGAGCTGACATCCAGTCCATACCCAAAATGATATTAATATCTGAAAATTTGAGAGCTATCAAAGATGCAAGGAAAACAAGTCTGTCGACTTGGATTTCATTTCCATAACTTACCCTGGAGGTCTGCCATCTAGAACCAGGAGTAGAAATTTCCATAGTGGATGGCATGTCACAGAATGCGGTGTTATGCAAACGAGCATAGTTCTCGGATATAAATGAATGAGAGGCTCCTGTATCGAAAAGAACAGATGCCGGGTGGCAATTAACAAGGAGCGTACCGAGAACGACGTTGGGATCCTCTTGAGCTTCTTCGGCAGAGATACAGTTGACATGGCCACGTGTAGCGGTGGCCGGCTTAGCGTGGAACACTTTCCTTGTCGGCTTGCCACGGCCAACAGCTTTAGCAGATTGGTTGGGGTTGGTCTGGGGACACTCACGCATATAGTGACCAGATTCCCCACACTTGAAACAGGTCACGGAACTGGTACGTGGAGGAGCATTGTTGGTTGGACCCCCATAGGGCTTGGCTGGTGCAGACTGTTGAACAGGGCGAGGCGCCTGGAAAGATGGCCTCGGTGTGAACCTGGGTGGCAGGGCGGTGTTGGGCACCCACACGCGGCGCTTCTGAGGACCAGCACCGGATGAGGAACCCATGTCACGGCCATGCTTGCGTGTTGCGTCATAATCAGTCTGACCAGTTTCAGCACTGATGGCCTTGTTAACAAGTTTCTGAAAAGATGTGCACTCATGCAGACGGAGGTCGTGGCGAAGCTCAGGACTAAGTCCCTTACGGAACCTTGCTTGCTTCTTGGCATCATTAGAAACTTCCTCAGTTGCATATCGTGCGAGGTTACCAAACTCCCTGCTGTAAGCATCCACAGAGAGTCGGCCTTGGGTGAAATTGCAAAATTCCTCACGTTTACGGTCCATGAGACCCTCCGGAATGTGATGTTCACGGAAAGCCTCGCTGAATTCAGCCCAAGTAGTGACATGGCCCGCTGGGCGCATAGCTCCATAATTCTCCCACCATAGACTGGCGGGGCCTTCAAGATGATATGCAGCAAAGGTGACCTTGCCAGCCTCAGCTACTAGCGCGGAACGCAGCTTGTGAGAGATACTGCGAAGCCAGTCATCAGCGTCGAGAGGCTCGACGGAGTGGTGGAACATGGGTGGATGTAATTTGATAAAATCACTGAGTGACACCACGTTAGACCTCTGATGGTGTGCTGTGTTCTGTTCAATACGCTCCAACAAACGGTTGGTCTCCCGCTTGTTTCTTTCGGCTTCCATCATAACCTCGGCTAGGGAAGGAGGATGAGGCAGATTTGCATTCCTGACTTCACTGCCTTCGGCCTGCTCTTGAGGAGCAGGGTTAGTGCGCGTGTTGACCATCCTAGGAAAACAAGACAATGATTTAGTCAGAATGATAAAATTCTGACATAGGATACAGAATGTAAGGAATAACTCGAAATGCAAGATGATCATCCGTATGACATGGTAGATACAGAAACTGCTTCTTTATTCCATCGTCATACACACCATACAGGGTTTAGTACAAGACCAAACAAAGTACTATTACGGTGAAAAGAGGATTACATCTCATCGGAGGCATCCCAAGCTCCAATACATTATTTTTCTACACCTCCGGAAAGAGTACAAACTAGGTCATATCCCACGAGTCACGCGGGACGATAGACGACACAGCTAGTGCGAACTAGTGATACAACCACTAACTCAGACCAATCCGTAGTAGTTCTCGTAGAAATCACCTCCATAGCCTGGAAGCTCAACATGATCATCCGGAAACAGACGATCTCGCGGAGCTTGTGGACCATAAGGGCTAGGATGAGGTCTTGGACCAACAGACGGTGGCCTGCGGGGACCGCGAGGTGGGGTGATGCCTCCTACATCACGCCAACCCATCACGTCTGGCAGAGCAGATCTCACAGGATAGAGATCGCGCATATCCGAATATCCAGCTTGCACCGCCGGTGCAAACCGAGTCAATGTGGCCCAGTGGTCAGCACGGGTATTGAAGAGCTCTAACCTCAAGGCCCGATTTTCACGGTCCTTATCCTCGAGCATCCCAGCAGTAGTGCGAGTCCGTGAATCCTCCTGGGTGGGGTCAGCATAGGTAGCCTGGAGATACCCTTGTGCTCCCGGAAGTGATCCTGGCATATACCGGAAATCAGAGTCCCGAAATAGACCAGACCTGACTCGCATGATGGTCATCATAGAGTAGGCGGCGTCCTGCACAGCCATCTCAATAGTAACCCCGAGTCCATAGGAGCAGTGAAGGGGCTCGGTGGACCCAGGATAAGATGGAAATATCCTGACAGTGCAGAGATACTGGCTTTGATTAAAGTCTCGGAATTGCTCTTCGACCGTGTACTCAGGATACCAACGGTATCCAGCCTCAGTCATTACCCTGACCAACATGGCAGTATGGCCGGGTACATCTAGGCATCGAGTCAGGCGAACCACTTGATTGAGGTCGCGAGTGGCCATCTAAAAGCACAACCATAATGCAAAGGCATTAGAATTTCTAGCAAAATTTTGGCAGCATAACAGCTGTAAATGCTCAAGAAGGATTTTGAGACATTTGACAAAGGATTTCATACACACTCAACATCATCATATCAAGTTCTGAGTCCATCCTAGCAACATAATGTGGTAGTAGAACTGAACTAGGCTTGTATCCATCAACCCTATAAGGTACTACCGATTAGTAACACATGATCCTGATAGAGAGAATAGATCCTAATTCCTTAACCCCCGGTGGAAGAATAGACTGACTCAGATCAGAATGTCATAAGATAAAGGAGTAAAAAGAGCCTTACGTTCCACCCACAAACAATTCCCCTACATTTAACTAAAGAATTTCTAGACTCAACATCGACCAGTTTGGCTTGGAGAACCTACAGGCAGTCCGGCTCTGATGCCAACGCTGTCAGGACCCCGACTCGATGTCACATCGAATCTAACTTGTAACACCCCATATCACTTTGCGGCCTCACGCACGGCATCCCCACGGGTGTCGCCTTACCTTTGCCCGGGGCCGTTTGCGCCTTTTGGCTCACGTATATGATAGTGTCGCTAGCATCCATATGATAAAGAGCCCGGGCTGACAGGACTAGTCGTAAACCCAAAGTGGCACAGACTTACAGGGACAGGCATCCATGACCCAGCTTCGAACGTGTCGGTCATCAGCAAGTGGGTCCGGGCTGTAGCACTGGGCTAGCAGGACTCCGGTAAACCGGGCTGTAGCGGGCTAACAGGACTCCGGTACTCAATGCGTGACATTTCCCCGAAGGGACAGACACCGGAACGAAGAAGGACACATGCCGGCCAGCCTAAGTGTTCCAGAGCACTAGCAAGCTACCATGGCTCAGCGGTAACACTAGGAGACATTTCCCGGTAAGAGAGGCTACTAAAGATAAACAACTAGATAGTCAGATCCCACACATACCAAGCATTTCAATCATACACACAATATGCTCGATATGTGTAAATACAACAAGGCATCACAACATGACTCTACGACACAAGTACTTTATTTAAGGCTCAGAGAGCCATACATAACATACACAAAGGTACGGGTCACACGACCCAGCATTCAAGTCATACAGTCATACAAACCAGCAGTGGAAGTAACTTGTCTGAGTACAGACAACTAGTAAAATAAAAGAGGCTTGGAAAGCCTAGCTATACTACGTGGTCCTTCACAAGCTCAGGATCACCACCTGGGCCTTAGCCTACTCATTGATGTCAACGTCTACGTAGAACCCATCAGAAGGGGTTGCAGCGTCTTCTGTAAAAATGTAAATTATAGCAACATGAGTACAAAGGTACTCAGCAAGACTTACATCAGATCCTACATACATGCATATTATCAAGAAGGGTTGGTGGAGTTATTGCAGCAAGCCAGCTTTGACTCTTGGCTAGACTATCCTACGAGACTCCAACTTGAAATGGTTTTGCGTACACGAGTCCACTACTCACCACTTCAATACACTACCGAGGATCCACCTACGTCTTCCTACGGAAGAGCCATCCTCGGCACTCACACTTATCTTGAGGCTTTTAGTAGTTTCCATTTACTTGTCTATGAACTGTATAGGCAACCAAGTAGTCCTTTACCGCGGACGCGGCTATTCGAACAGATCATGATAACCCTGCAGGGGTGTACTTCTTCATACATGCTCTCACCACTTACCGTCGTTTACACGACATGTACTCGGCAACCTTCAAGCGGAAGCCCAACGTGGGTGTCGGCCACGACCTACCTAATCACCTAAGCCTCCAGTCCAGGTTTATCGCCTATCCAGGTTCCATCCGCAGGGAGTCCGGCCGAGGTTTCCCATACGGCCCCGAACGATGTGAACAGGGTTCCCGAGATACCTAACGGGTATTCGGTACACCCGGCCACGTACCTACCGCATCACAGCCCACCCCTACGGCAGCGCTGTCCACGGCCTCCAGTAGACTACAAACACCAGAAACTACTTGCAACTCCAGGACGGAGAACTAGGGTGAATAAGAAGCCGAGAGGGTCCATTGGTTTTGGGCCCAATGCATGGTAGTAGCTGGTTCTTAAATCACACATACAGATCTCAGTGCTTAAGGTCGGCTTCAATGAAACAACCCACCATGTACTCCTACATGGCCTCTGATCGATACCTTTACCAAATCGTGTTCACCACACCACTCCCATTACCGACATAATCATTTCACTCTAGCCCATCACCCAGATGAACCAGACCTGACACGACTCTAAGCATAGCAGGCATAGCAAGGTAGGAACAACACATACATATGGCTCAATCAACTCCTACACATGCTAGTGGGTTTCATCTAGTTACTGTGGCAATGACAGGTCATGCAGAGGAAGTGGGTTCAACTACCGTAGCACACAGCAGTTTGAAACGCGTTGTCTTAATGCAGTAAAAGAGAGCAGGAGCGAGAACATGGGATTGTATCGATATGATCAAATGGTTGGTTGCTTGCCTGATGGTTCGATGCACTGATACGGTTCTTCGTTAGGGTAATCACGATACTCCTCGGAGGCAGAACCTGCCGCAAAGAACACCGATACACAACCATCACCAAACAATGTGCAACAATATGATGCATGCATGAAACATAGCAATATGAATGTGTTGGGCTAATGCAACTAAGACCAGAAGGGTTTGAACCAATTTGAATCAAAGATTCAAATTTCAAACTCAAACATGGCCCTTTAAAGTGTTTTTCCTTGTTCTGCATTAAACATCAAGTTAACTTGTTTAATCATGCATGAAAATAGTACAGATGGATAGATTGGATTTTTCTGAACATTTTTCATATATAATTTGTCTGATTTGGAGTTACAGAATAAAAGTTATGAATTTTTAAAGTTTAAACTATATTCTGGAATTTGCTATATTAGATTAATTCCAGAAAATCAATTATTGCGTCAGCCTGACATCAGTGTGACGTCAGCAGGTCAACAGAACATGTCCAGGTCAAACCTGACATTGGGTCCCACGTGTCAGGGTGATTAATTTAATTAAAGTTTAAATAAAACTAAATCTGTTTAATTAACAGGGCTGGGCTCCACCTGTCATTGACTCAGGGGAGTCAACCAGGGCCCACCCGTGGTCAAACCCGGGTCGGCTGCACCGGCGTTTAGCCGCCGGCGAGCCCGACGCGGCGGCGGAAGTGGTTTTGGCTGTTTCGGCCACCAAATGGGTCGCGGAGACCACCGGAGTGGAGCTGAGGACGAGCCGCAGCTCTTGGTGGAGTCCGTTGGGGTCGGGGTGGCCGGAGTTGGCGCCGGCGACGACTTTGGCGGCCACCGGGGTTCGGCCGAAGACGAACTTGACGCTAGAGGGGTCGGTGAGGCGCGGGGAGTAGCTAGCTAGGTGCTACGTGACACGGTGAGTAAGATGGACACCGTGGAGTGGTCGGAGAGTGACCGGGAGCACGTCGGCGATGAGCTCCACGGCGGTGGGTGCGGTTGAGCTCCGAGAGGTCGCTACACGGCTCGGGAGCAAGAAAAGGAAGGGGGGAAGATGGCCAAGCTCACAGTGAGTGCGACGAGGCCCTTGGTGCGGCCGGGGATGGACCGGAGCGACGACGGCGTTGAAGGGGATCTCCGGCGACGGCGGTTCGGGCGAGGTCGTTGCGGTGGACTCGGGCGTTGCGAGCGCTCAGGGCTCGGCTTGCTCAATGGAGTGGACAGCGGCGGAGCTCCTGGACACGATGAGAGGACGCACGGGCGGCGGGGAGCACGGCTACGACGACGGCACGGCGATG
>NC_041388.1:202246748-202251635 GCF_002162155.2 Triticum dicoccoides | reverse complement strand
ACTTTGGTGATCAGTGAATATTTCGCAACGGTTACCGAGGAGGTAATGTCGCCAGGTCTTAAGTGCATAGACTACGGCTGCAAGCTCTAGATCATGAGTAGGATAATTCTCCTCATGTGGGTGCAATTGTCGTGAAGCGTAAGCAATTACGTGTCGATCTTGCATGAGAATGCAACCTAGTCCTTGTCGCGAGGCGTCGCAGTAGATAACAAAGTCCTTGGAGAAGTCTGGCGGTACCAGTACGGGAGCAGAAGTCAGGCGTCTTTTCAGTTCCTGAAAGCTGTGCTCACATTGTGGAGTCCATTCGAACTTCTTATCTTTCTTGAGGAGTTCGGTTAGAGGTTTAGCAACTTTGGAGAAGTTCTCGACAAAGCGGCGACAATAGCTCGCTAAGCCCAGAAAACTCCGAACTTGTTTGACCGATTCAGGTGGAGTCCAATTAAGGACGGCTTGAACTCGCTCAGGGTTAACAGCAATACCTTTACCAGATATTACATGACCCAGATAGGTCACTTCTGACAACCAAAATTCACATTTGGAAAACTTGGCATAAAGGCGGTGCTCTCAAAGTTTCTTCAACACTAGCCTTAGATGTTCGGCATGTTCTTCCTCGTTCTTGGAGTAGATGAGTATATCATCGAGATAAACTACGACGAATTTATCCAAATACTCCATGAAGATTGAGTTCATTAACCGAGAAAAGGTGGCTGGAGCGTTGGTTAAACCGAAGGACATGACGGTGTACTCGTATTGGCCATAACGAGTAACAAAGGCCGTTTTAGGAATGTCCCCGTTTCTGATTTTGATTTGATGGTAGCCCAACCTCAAATCCATCTTGGAGAAGACTGAGGATCCAGCGAGCTGATCATACAGGTCGTTGATCCTAGGGAGCGGATATTTGTTCTTGATTGTGACCAAATTGACAGGTCGGTAATCTACAACCATCCGGTCCGTACCATCCTTCTTCTTAACGAAGAGGACGGGGCAAGCCCACGGAGATGAACTAGGTCGGATGAAACCCTTTTTCAAGGACTCATCGAGTTGTTTCTTAAGCTCGGCTAGTTCTAGTGGTGCCATCTTATAGGGTCTTCTAGCAATCGGAACGGTTCCTGGAATGAGGTCTATTACGAACTCAACATCCCTGTCGGGTGGAACACCTGGAAATTCCTCTGGGAAGACATCCGGGAAGTCACGGACTACCGGAACGTCCTCAAGGTCTGGCAAAGGGCTGGCGTTAAGAGAATATAACTGTCGATTGGCTAATCGGGTCAAGACATTGACTATCTTCCCCGAAGGATGAGTGAGTTGAACAGTCCTAGAGAAGAAATCAATTTTGGCATGATGAGCTGACATCCAGTCCATACCCAAAATGATATTAATATCTGAAAATTTGAGAGCTATCAAAGATGCAAGGAAAACAAGTCTGTCGACTTGGATTTCATTTCCATAACTTACCCTGGAGGTCTGCCATCTAGAACCAGGAGTAGAAATTTCCATAGTGGATGGCATGTCACAGAATGCGGTGTTATGCAAACGAGCATAGTTCTCGGATATAAATGAATGAGAGGCTCCTGTATCGAAAAGAACAGATGCCGGGTGGCAATTTACAAGGAGCGTACCGAGAACGACGTTGGGATCCTCTTGAGCTTCTTCGGCAGAGATACAGTTGACATGGCCACGTGTAGCGGTGGCCGGCTTGGCGTGGAACACTTTCCCTATCGGCTTGCCCCGGCCAACAGCTTTAGCAGATTGGTTGGGGTTGGTCTGGGGACACTCACGCATATAGTGGCCAGATTCCCCACACTTGAAACAAGTCACGGAACTGGTACGTGGAGGAGCATTGTTGGTTGGACCCCCATAGGGCTTGGCTGGTGCAGACTGTTGAACGGGGCAAGGCGCCTGGAAGGATGGCCTCGGTGTGAACCTAGGTGGCAGGGCAGTGTTGGGCACCCACACGCGGCACTTCTGAGGACCCGCACCGGATGAGGAACCCATGTCACGGCCATGCTTGCGTGTTGCGTCATAGTCAGTCTGACCAGTCTCAGCACTAATGGCCTTGTTAACAAGTTTCTGAAAAGATGTGCACTCATGCAGACGGAGGTCGCGGCGAAGCTCAGGACTAAGTCCCTTACGGAACCTGGCTTGCTTCTTGGCATCAGTAGAAACTTCCTCAGTTGCATATCGTGCGAGGTTACCGAACTCCTTGCTGTAAGCATCCACAGAGAGTCGGCCCTGAGTGAAACTGCAAAATTCCTCACGTTTACGGTCCATGAGACCCTCCGGAATGTGATGTTCACGGAAAGCCTCGCTGAATTCAGCCCAAGTAGTGACATGGCCCGCTGGGCGCATAGCTCCATAATTCTCCCACCATAGACTGGCGGGGCCTTCAAGATGATATGCAGCAAAGGTGACCTTGTCAGCCTCAGCTACTAGCGCGGAATGCAGCTTGTGGGAGATACTGCAAAGCCAGTCATCAGCGTCGAGAGGCTCGACGGAGTGGTGGAACGTGGGTGGATGTAACTTGATAAAATCACTGAGTGACACCACGTTAGTCCGCTGATGGTGTGCTATGTTCTGTTCAATACGCTCCAACAAACGGTTGGTCTCCCGCTTGTTTCTTTCGGCTTCCATCGTAACCTCGGCTAGGGAAGGAGGATGAGGCAGATTTGCATTCCTGACTTCACTGCCTTCGGCCTGCTCTTGAGGAGCAGGGTTAGTGCGCGTGTTGACCATCCTAGGTAAACAAGACAATGATTTAGTCAGGATGATAAAATTCCGACATAGGATACAGAATGTAAGGAATAACTCGGAATGCAAGATGACCATCCGTATGACATGGTAGATACAGAAACTGCTTCTTTATTCCATCATCATACACACCATACAGGGTTTAGTACAAGACCAAACAAAGTACTATTACGGTGACAAAAAAGGATTACATCTCATCGGAGGCATTCCCAGCTCCTATACATTATTTTTCTACACCTCCGGAAGGCGATACAGCTAGGTCATATCCCACGAGTCACGCAGGACGATAGACGACACAGCTAACACGAACTAGTGATACTACCACTAACTCAGACCGATCCGTAGTAGTCCTCGTAGAAGTCACCTCCATAGCCTGGAAGCTCAACATGATCATCCGAAAACAGACGATCTCGCGGAGCTTGTGGACCATAGGGGCTAGGATGAGGTCTTGGACCAACAGACGGTGGCCTGCGGGGACCGCGAGGTGGGGTGATGCCTCCTACATCACGCCAACCCATCACGTCTGGCAGAGCAGATCTCACAGGATAGAGATCGCGCATATCCGAATATCCAGCTTGCACCGCCGGTGCAAACCGAGTCAATGTGGCCCAGTGGTCAGCACGGGTATTGAAGAGCTCTAACCTCAAGGCCCGATTTTCACGGTCCTTATCCTCGAGCATCTCAGCAGTGGTGCGAGTCCGTGAATCCTCCTGAGTGGGGTCAGCATAGATAGCCTGGAGATACCCTTGTGCTCCCGGAAGTGATCCTGGCATATACCGGAAATCAGAGTCCCGAAATAGGCCAGACCTGACTCGCATGATGGTCATCATAGAGTAGGCGGCGTCCTGCACAGCCATCTCAATAGTAACCCCGAGTCCATAGGAGCAGTGAAGGGGCTCAGTGGACCCAGGATAAGATGGAAATATCCTGACAGTGCAGAGATACTGGCTTTGATTAAAGTCTCGGAATTGCTCTTCGACCGTGTACTCAGGATACCAACGATATCCAGCCTCAGTCATTACCCTGACCAACATGGCGGTATGACCGGATACATCTAGGCATCGAGTCAGGCGAACCACTTGATTGAGATCGCGAGTGGCCATCTGAAAACACAATCATAATGCAAAGGCATTAGAATTTCTAGCAAAATTTCGGCAGCATAACAGTTGTAAATGCTCAAGAAGGATTTTGAGACATTTGACAAAGGATTTCATACACACTCAACATCATCATATCAAGTTCTGAGTCCATCCTAGCAACATAATGTGGTAGTAGAACTGAACTAGGCTTGTATCCATCAACCCTATAAGGTACTACTGATTAGTAACACGTGATCCTGATAGAGAGAATAGATCCTAATTCCTTAACCCCCGGTGGAAGAATAGACTGACTCAGATCAGAATGTCATAAGATAAAGGAGTAAAAAGAGCCTTACGTTCCACCCACAAACAATTCCCCTACATATAACTAAAGAATTTCTAGACTCAACATCGACCAGTTTGGCTTGGAGAACCTACAGGCAGTCCGGCTCTGATGCCAACGCTGTCAGGACCCCGACTCGATGTCACATCGATCTAGCTTGTAACACCTCATATCACTTTGCGGCCTCACGCACGGTATCCCCACGGGTGTCGCCTTACCTTTGCCCGGGACCATTTGCGCCTTTTGGCTCACGTATATGATAGTGTCGCTAGCATCCATATGATAAAGAGCCCGGGCTGACATGACTAGTCGTAAACCCAAAGTGGCACAGACTTACAGGGACAGGCATCCATGACCCAGCAACGAACGTGTCGGTCATCAGCAAGTGGGTCCGGGCTGTAGCACTGGGCTAGCAGGACTCCGGTAAACCGGGCTGTAGCGGGCTAACAGGACTCCGGTACTCAATGCGTGACATTTCCCCGAAGGGACAGACACAGGAACGAAGAAGGACACATGCCGGCCAGCCTAAGTGTTCCCGAGCAGTAGCAAGCTACCATGGCTCAGTGGTAACACTAGGAGACATTTCCCGGTAAGAGAGGCTACTAAGGATAAACAACTAGATAGTCAGATCCCACACATACCAAGCATTTCAAACATACACACAATATGCTCGATATGTGCAAATACAACAAGGCATCACAACATGACTCTATGACA
>NC_041388.1:202219328-202243965 GCF_002162155.2 Triticum dicoccoides | reverse complement strand
CATGGCGGGGGAGCGCGAGGGGGAGGAGCTGGAGAGGAGAGGGGGTGTCTGGGGGGTTCGGGGGAGCGAGGGAGGCCGATCCACGACGTCACCGGGCGAGGGGAGCGGCGAGGCGGCGAGCAGGTGCGTGGCGCACGCTGCGGTCGCCGTCGGGCACCTGCCTGCCTGCCTGGCCGGCAAGCAGCTCGCTGGAGCGGCGCTGGGCTGGGCCGGCAGGTGGGCCGGGTGCTGGGCGCCAGGTAAGTTTTTTCCATTTTCTTTCTGTTTTCTGTTTTTTTAATACTTCTGCAACTTTGTTGAATTAAATAAAATACTTAGGCAACTCCTAAAATCACCAAACTACTCCTGGTCCATAGTTGGATTACTTCCAACATGAAACATTTTAGTTTGGAGATATTTGAGCATTTAAATATTTTATATAATTTTAAATGCCCAAATTCAAATATTTATGATTTAATTCAAAAACCCTAAGATGGCCTAGGAAAATGTGCATCACTTTTGGCAGAGGTTCTGAACCAAGACAAAAATGATGGGCATTTTAGAAGGGCATTTCAGGTTCATTGAAAAAGTTTTTAGTAAACCCTAATTGGTTTCAGAGGGGACTGGGGGTTCTGTCATCCCCATTTCAGGTTTCTGATGAAAGAGTAAACATGATGCAACACTCTAATGCATGGCTAACTAGGATGTGACACAATAAATATCGATATAAAACAATGATGCAAAATGGACGTATCAACTCCCCCAAGCTTAGACCTCGCTTGTCCTCAAGCGGAAGCCAAAATCGAAAAATATGTCCACATGTTTAGAGATCGAGGTGTCGATAAAATAAAATACGGATATGAGGGCATCATGATCATTCTTAGAACAGCAACAAATATATATATATATTGTCATATGGTTTCTTATGCTAAATTAACATTTCATTCACAATTTCAGGTATGAATGAGAAACTTCATTGAAAACTAACAAACTATAATCTCAGTCATTGAAGCAATTGCAATTTATCATTACATCGGAAAGAGTCAATATAAGATCTTTTCAGCATGTCCACATACTCAACTATCATTTAGTCTTTCACAATTGCTAACACTCACACAATACTTATGGGTATGGAGTTTTCATCGGACACAGAGAAAGATAAGGGCTTATAGTTTTGCCTCCCAACCTTTTACCTCAAGGGTAATGTCAACAATAATAGTTCATGAAAACTCACATCCAATTAGCTATATATATCAGGATCTTTCCAACACATTGTGCTTGCCAAAGGATGAAATGTAAAAAGGAAAGGTGAGAATCACCATGACTCTTGTATGAAGTATAAGACAAAAATAAAAGATAGGCCCTTCGCAGAGGGAAGCAGAGGTTGTCATGTGCTTTTATGGTTGGATGCATGAAATCTTAATGCAAAAGAACGTCACTTTATATTGCCACTTGTGATATGGACCTTTATTATGCAAGCTATCGCTTTTATTGCTTCCATATCACAAGATCGTATAAAGCTTATTTTCTCCACACTAATGAATCATACATATTGAGAGAGCAATTTTTATTGCCTACAACATGAAAACTTACTTGAAGGATCTTACTCAATCCGTAGGTAGATATGGTGGACTCTCATGGCAAAACTGGTTTATGGTTATTCAGAAGCACAAGTAGTATCTCTACTTGGTGCAAAGAATTTGGCTAGCATGAGAGGGAAAGGCAAGCCCAACATGTTGGATGATCCATGACAATATAATTTATTTCAGGTGTAAGAAAACATAACCCATTACATTGTCTTCCTTGTCCAACATCAACTCTTTAGCATGTCATATTTTAATGAGTGCTCACAATCATAAAAGATGTCCAAGATAGTATATTTATATGTGAAAACCTCTCTTTATTTAAGTGCAACGATGACCAAAACTATGCTTATCAACTCCCAACAATTTTTATTCATCATACTCTTTATATGTGAAGTCATTACTCCCCATAAGATCCATATGATCTCTTTATTTCTTTTTTATTCTTTGTCTTTTATTTTTTATTCCCTCAAGATCATAGCAAGATAATCAGGACCTTGACTCAACACTAATATTTATTATATATAACTCATGAACTCGATTACATAGAAGGATCATAAAGCAAAACTCAAAACTAGATCATACTAAAACTTTATTCTACTAGATCAAGATATTACCAAAAGGATCGAACTAAGAAAAATGGGGCACTCCCCCAAGCTTGGAAGTTGCCAAGGGGAGTGCCCATACCTGATACTCAGTTCTTCTTTGTTGGTGAAGAAGATGTTGGTAATGATGACAATTGTGCCTTCAGCTTTTTCATATTGTAATTGAGTAGAGCGATCTCCTCCTTTAAATCACCGACCTCCGATTCCAGCTTCAAGATCTTGTCACATAAATCTCCTTTGCTTTTCTGCCGAAAACGAGAAGGAATAGATCGATTGTTAGACAGTTTAGCCCTCTTGGGGAGACTAGACTTCTTGAACTTCACGTGCATATCCCCAGGTTGAGGTAGAGGGACATCCTCCTCCTCCAAACTTGAATCATTGATCATCCTCAAGTGAGCATCCTCCTCATCATCCATAGTTCGACCACAAGGAGATAGCCCATAGGTCTTTGGGTCAGCAATGATATGTGAGACATAGCTCTCTCCGTCGGAGTCTTGAGAAGAAATCTCGATTTAATCTGCCACAGAACAGCTCGAAACAAAAACAGAGGATCTTTGTGTGGTACGGTGGTCAAAACCTTCGGGAGATTATATAATGAATTTTTACTGACCAAAAGAAGTATCGTGCAAGGAAACGGAGTCCGAAGAGGACACGAGGTGCCCACGAGGCAGCGGGCGTGCCCTCCACCCTCGTGGAAGCCTCATGTCCTTCCCGGACTACTTTTTATTTTCCTATTTTCTTCAATATTCCAAAACGGAGAAAATTTTGCTATTAGAACTATTTTGGAGTCGGTTTACTTACCATACCTCATACATATTCCTTTCCGGAGTCTGAAGCATTCTGGAAGGTGTCTTTTAAGTATTCCTCCGGGGTTACGGTTTCAATAATATTAGTTTCAACATTTATAGGACTACCTGAGATATAACTTTTGATTCTTTGACCGTTCACGACCCTCAGATTTGTGCCTTCGAAGTTGTTGATTTTTATGGCACAGGAACAATAGACCTCCTCGACGATGTAAGGACCTTCCCATTTAGAGGGGAGTTTTCCAGCAAAAAATCTTAAACGAGAGTTGTATAGCCAAACATAATCACCTATATTAAACTCACACTTTTGTATCCTTTTGTCATGCCATCTCTTAACTTTTTCTTTAAACAGTTTGGCGTTCTCATAGGCCTGGGTTGTCCATTCATCAAGTGAGCTAATGTCAAATAACCTCTTCTCACCGGCAAGTTTGAAATCATAATTGAGCTCTTTAATGTCCCAATATGCCTTATGTTCTAGTTCAAGATGTAAGTGACATGCTATACCATAAACCATTTTATAAGGAGACATACCATAGGATTTTTATATGCAGTTCTATAAGCCCATAATGCATCATCAAGTTTCTTGGACCAATTCTTTCTACATCTATTAACAGTCTTTTGAAAAATTAATTTAAGCTCTCTATTACTCAATTCTACTTAACCACTAGACTGTGGGTGATATGGAGTTGCAATTCTATGATTAACATCATACTTAGCAAGCATTTTAGGAAAGGCACCATGAATAAAATGTGAACCACCATCAGTCATTAAGTATCTAGGGACTCCAAACCTCGGAATAATAACTTCTTTAAGAATCTTAATAGAGGTGTTATGATCAGCACTACTAGTTAGAACAGCTTCTACCCACTTAGTAACGTAATCAACAGCAACTAAAATATGTTTATACCCATTAGAGGAAGGAAACAGTCCCATATAATCAAAGCCCCAAACATCAAATGGTTCAACAACAAGTGAATAATTCATAGGCATTTCTTGACGTCTACTAATATTACCAATTATTTGACATTCGTCACAAGGCAAGACAAACTTACGGGCATCTTTGAAGAGAGTAGGCCAATAAAAACCGGATTGCAATACCTTATGTGCAGTTCTATCTCCAACATGGTGTCCTCCATAAGCGTAAGAGTGACACTTGCGTAGGATCTGTTCCTGTTCATGCTCAGGTACACAACGTCTAATAACACCATCTACTCCTTTATAAAGTTGTGGGTCATCCCAAAAGTAATGTCTTAAACCATATAAAAACTTTTTCTTTTGCTGGTATGTGAAACTAGGTGGTATAAATTTAGCAACAATATAATTAGCATAATCAGCATACCATGTAGCAGTACGAGAAGCATTTATGACAGCTAATTGTTTATCAGGAATGCTATCATTAATAGGTAGTGGGTCATCAAGAACATTCGCTAACCTAGACAAATTGTCTACAACGGGGTTCTCAACTCCCTTTCTATCAATAATATGCAAATCAAATTCTTGAAGCAAGAGAACCCATCTAATAAGTCTAGGTTTAGCATCTTTCTTTTCCATAACATATTTAATAGAAGCATGATCAGTGTGAACAGTTACTTTAGAATCAACAATATAAGGTCTGAACTTATCACAAGCAAACATAACTGCTAAAAGTTCTTTATTAGTAGTAGCATAATTTCTCTAGGCATTGTCCAGAGTCTTACTTGCATATTCGATAACATTTAATTTCTTATCAACCCTTTGTCCTAAAACAGCCCCTACAGCATAATCACTAGCATCACACATAATTTCATAGGGTAAATTCCAATCAGGTTGCTGAACAATAGGTGCAGAAATTAAAGCTTTCTTAAGTATTTCAAATGCTTCTACACAATCATCATCAAAGACAAAAGGAACATCTTTTGGTAAGAGATTAGTCAGAGGCCTGGAGATTTTTGAGAAGTCTTTAATGAACCTCCTATAAAAACCAGCATGACCAAGGAAACTTCTTATACCTTTGATGTCCTTAGGACACGGCATCTTTTCAATAGCATCAACTTTAGCTTTATCAACTTCAATACCTCTTTCAGGAATTTTATGCCCCAAGGCAATACCTTCATTAACCATAGTGGCACTTCTCCCAATTCAAGACAAGATTAGTTTCTTCACATCTGTGCAAAACTCGATCAAGGTTGCTTAAGCAATCATCGAAAGAAGTTCCATAAACGGAGAAATCATCCATGAAAACCTCAACAATCTTTTCACAAAAGTAAGAGAATATAGCAGTCATACATCTTTGAAATGTAGCAGGTGAATTGCATAAACCAAAAGGCATACGTCTATAAGCAAAGGTACCGAAAGGGCAAGTAAAAGTTGTCTTTTCTTGATCCTCCTTTGACACGGGTATTTGAGAGAAACCAGAATAACCATATAGAAAGCAAAAATGTGTATGTTTGGATAGTCTTTCTAGCATTTGATCACTAAAAGGTAAAGGGCAATGATCCTTTTTAGTAGCTTTATTTAATTTGCGTAAATCAATTACCATTCTATAACTTGTAACAATTTTTTGTGGGATCAATTCATCTTTGTCATTAGGAACAATAGTAATACCTCCCTTCTTAGCGACGCAATGGACAGGACTTACCCATTGACTATGAGCAACAGGATAAATTATACCTGCCTCGAGAAGCTTTAGTATTTTTTTCTTACCACTTCTTTCATCTTAGAATTTAACCGTCGTTGGTGATCGACAACCGGTTTCGCGTCTTTCTCCAATTTTATTTTCTAATGGCATAGAGTGGGACTAATGAACTCCGCCTATGTCTTTTATGCATAGCCGGTCTCAAGCCCGGGTAAAGAAGGAGGGTTGTGATAGGCTTGGCGAGCCAACGTAAAAACTAGCCAGTCACATGGGTATGAAACCTATTTGAGCGAGAGTAGTAGTAGGATGGGTGACCTCCTGGGAAGTCCTCGTGAAAGGGTTTCATATATAAGGGTTGTGATAGGCTTGGCGAGCCAACATAAAAACTAGCCAGTCCTTTGGGTATGAAACCCATTTGGGTGAGAGTAGTACTAGGATGGGTGACCTCCTAGGAAGTCCTCTTGAAAGGGTTTCATATCTAGCCTACCCCAACTTGTTTGGCACAAAAGTCTTAGAAGAAGAAGATAGAGTGGGACTAATGCCCTTAAGATCATCAAGAGTATATTCAATAGAAGCACGGTGCTTCTTCAGAGTTTTCAATAATTTCCTTTCTTCATACTCTGAAAGGTTAGCACTAATAATAACAGGATATATCTCTTTCTCATCAAGATAAGCACATTTAAGAGTATCAGGTAAAGGTTTAAGCTCAAACACGGGATCACCCTTAGGTGGAGGAGGATCCCCTAGGATTTCAGCAGGCAAGTTGTGTTTCAAAATAGGTCCCTGTTTAAAGAATACTTCATCTATTTCCCTTCTTTCATTCATAAACATATCATTTTCATGGTCTAGCAAATATTGTTCTAAAGGATCATTAGGAGGCACGACAATAGAAGCAAGACCAATAATTTCATCCTTACTAGACAATTCTTTATCATGGGGTTGTCTATGAAATTTAGCAAAATTAAACTCATGAGACATATCCCCCAAACCAATAGTAACAACATCCTTTTTGCAATCTATCCTAGCATTAACAGTATTCAAGATAGGTCTACCAAATATCATGGGACAGAAGTTATGTTGTGGGGAACGAAGAACAAGAAAATTAGCAGGTTATTTGACTTTCCCAGACAAGACTTCAACATCTCTAACAATCCCAACTGGTGAAATAGTGTCTCTATTGGCAAGCTTAATTGTAATATCAATTTCCTCTATCTTAGTAGGTGCAATATCATGCATAATTTCTTTATATAAGGAATGAGGTATTGCACTTGCACTAGCACCCATATTACATAAGCCATGATAGCAATGATCTCCTATTTTAACAGAAATAACAGGCATGCCTACAACAGGTCTATGTTTATTTTTAGTATCGAGTCTAGCAATTCTAGCAGTTTCATCACAGAAGTAAATAACATGCCCATCAATATTATCGGCCAAGAGATCCTTAACCATAGCAATACTAGGTTCAATTTTAATTTGCAAAGAGGGAGTAGGTGTTCTAGTATTACTCTTACGAACCACAGTTGAAGCTTTAGCATGATCCTTTATTCTAACAGGGAAAGGTGGTTTCTCAATATAAGCAGTAGGAACAACATAATCATTATAAGTGATGGTATTTTCTTCAACTTTAATAGGTGCAACTACTTTTACTTCAATGGGACGATTATATTTAAACCACTTCTCCTTGGGAGATCAACATGAGTAGAAAATGATTCACAGAAAGAAGCTACTATCTCAGAGTCAAGTCCATATTTAGTGTTAAATTCATGGAAAGCATCAGTCTCCATAAAAGATTTAACACAATCAAACGTATGTGTTATACCTGACTTCTTACTCATTTGAATTCAGTAGTCTTCATCATAAAAGAGCCAGTACAAGAAGTATCGATCATGGAGCGATTATCGAGAGAAAGACGAGCATAAAAATTTTGAATAATAATTTCTCTTGAGAGCTCATGATTGGGGCATGAATATAACATTGACTTAAGCATCCCCCAATCTTGAGCCATGCTTTCTCCTTCGCGAGGCCAAAAATTATATATATAATTATGATCATGATGAACAAGATGCATAGGATAAAACTTCTGATGAAATTCCAATTTCAATCGGTTGTAGTTCCACGATCCCATATCATCACATAGCCTAAACCATGTCAATGTCTTTCCCTTCAAAGATAAAGGGAAGACATTCTTCTTGATAACATCCTCGGGCATACCTGCAAGCTTAAATAATCCACAAACTTCATCCACATAGATTAACTGCAAATCGGGATGTAATGTTCCATCACCTGTGAAAGGGTTAGCTAGTAGTTTCTCTATCATACCCGAAGGAATTTCAAAGTAAACATTTTCAGTAGGTTCAGTAGGTTGAGGAGAAACTCTTTGCTCTACTACTCGGGGTGAAGATACCCCGAACAAGCCCCTCAAAGGATTATGTTCCATAGTAACAAGTGATAGTAAATTTCAGCACACTATATAATTTTTTTCTTACCAAATTCCACCTACCAAAGGCGCTTCACTCCCCGGCAACGGCGCCAGAAAAGAGTCTTGATGACCCACAAGTACAGGGGATCTATCATAGTCCTTTCGATAAGTAAGAGTGTCGAACCCAACAAGGAGCAGAAGGAAATGATAAGCAGTTTTCAGCAAGGTATTCTCTGCAAGCACTGAAATTATCGGTAACAGGTAGTTTTGTGATAAGGTAATTTGTAACGGGTAACAAATAGTAAAAGTAAATAAGGTGCAGCAAGATGGCCCAATCCTTTTTGTAGCAAAGTACAAGCCTGGACAAACTCTTATATAAAGGAAAACGCTCCCGAGGACAATGGGAATTATTGTCAAGCTAGTTTTCATCACGTTCATATGATTCGCGTTCGGTACTTTGATAATTTGATATGTGGATGGACCGGTGCTTGGGTGCTGCCCTTCCTTGGACAAGCATCCCACTTATGATTAACCCCTCTTACAAGCATCCACAACTACAAAAAGAAGTATTAAGGTAAACCTAACCATAGCATGAAACATATGGATCCAAATCACCCCCTTACGAAGCAACTAATCAACTAGGGTTTAAGATTCTATCACTCTAGCAACCCATCATCTACTTATTACTTCCCAATGCCTTCCTCTAGGCCCAAACGATGGGAAGTGTATTGTAGTCAACGTTCAAATGACACCATTAGAGGAAAGACCACATACATCTCATCAAAATATCAAACGAATACCAAATTCACATGACTACTTATAGCAAGACTTCTCCCATGTCCTCAGGAACAAACGTAACTACTCACAAATCATATTCATGTTCATAATCAGAGGGGAATTAATATGCATAAAGGATCTGAACATATGATCTTCCAATGAATAAACCAACTAGCATCAACTATAAGGAGTAATGAGCACTAATAGCAACCCACAGGTACCAATCTGAGGCTTTGGGACAAAGATTGGATACAAGAGATGAACTACGGTTTGAGATGAGATGGTGCTGGTGAAGATGTTGATGGAGATTGACCCCCTACCGATGAGAGGATCGATGGTGAGGATGATGGTGATGATTTCCCCCTCCTAGAGGGAAGTTTCCCCAGTAGAACCGCTCCGCCGAAGCCCTAGATTGGTTCCTCCTCGTGGCGGCGGAGTTTCATCCCATGAGCTTGCTTATGATTTTTTCTCGGATGAAAGATTTCATATAGCAGAAGATGGGCACTGGAGGCCTGCCAGGGGGCCCACGAGGCAGAGGGCGCGCCCCCACCCTCATGGATGGCGGGTGGGCCCCCTCTGGTACTTCCTTCGCCCAATATTTTTTATATACTCTGAAACATGCTCCCGTGAAGTTTCAGGACTTTTGGAGTTGTGCAGAATAGGTCTCTAATATGTGCTCCTTTTCTAGCCTAGAATTCCAGCTGCCGGCATTCTCCCTCTTCATGTAAACCTTGTAAAATAAGAGAGAACAGGCATAAGTAATGTGACATAATGTGTAATAACAACCCATAATGCAATAACTATCAATGTAAACGCATGATGAAAAATGGACGTATCACCAACCAAGATCACGATTAACCAATAGGACAAAACGGATCTACTCAAACATCATAGGATAACCATAGATCATTGGGAAATAATATAAGGAGTTGAGCACCATGTTTAAGTAGAGATTACAGTGGAGAGATGGGAGGTTACACTGCTGCATAGAGATGAGAAATGTTGTCATGACGGTAGAAAGATTGTTGATGTAAATCTCCGTCACGATCCTTGCCCAAGCGGCACTCCGGCGCCACTGGGAGAGACGAGGAGAGACCCCCTCCTTCTTCTTCCTTGGCCTCCCCCTAGATGGGAGGAGAGTTCCCCCTCTGGTGGTGGAGGGGTGGGAGCCCCTTCAAGATTGGATCTCCCTCTCTATTCTCTTCTATTTCGCGTTCCCCTGATCTGGCCGAAAACCGTTTCTTATATTCCGGGAGATCCGTAACTCCGATTGCGCTGTGATTGTAACACGATTTTTTTCTGGATATAAGATTCCTTCCGCCCGAAGTAGAGCTCCAACCGACGTTCAAGGAGGGCACAACCCACCACCATGCGCCAGGGGCCTCTGGCGCGCCCTGGTGTCTTGTGGGGTGTGTGGGCCTCCGTTTGTGGTGATTCCAACTCCCAAAATCACATATATTCCAAAATAATTCTCCATATAATTTTATTGCATTTGGACTTCATTTGATATCGATATTCTGCAATACAAAAAACATGCAAAAACAGGAACTTGGACTGGGCAATGGATCAATAGGATATAGCACTACAGGTGGAATTGAGTATGATGATAGGGGTAAATATAAAGAAGACAAAAAGTAAGAAAGTCTCACACCGATGCGGCTAACCAACGGGATATGGAGATTCCCATCAATCCATATCAATGCGAGGAGTAGGGATTACCATGCAACGGATGCACTAAGAGCTATAAGTGTATGAAAGTTGAATATGAAAACTAAGTGGGTGTGCATCGAATCCTATAATGAAAAATTCCCACTAGTATATGAAAGTGACAACATAGGAGACTCTCCATATGAAAAACATGGTGCTACTTTGAAGCACAAGTGTGGTAAAAGATACTAACAATGCCCCTTCTCTCTTTTTTCTTTTTTTTTCTTTTTCTTTTTTCTTTCTTTCTTTTCTTTCTTTCTTTTTTTCTTCTTTTTTTCTTTTTCTCTCATTGTCTGGGGTCTCATCCCGACTTGTGGGGGAATCATAGTCTACATCATCCTTTACTCACCAGGGCACTGCTCTAAAAATGAATAATGATGATCATCAGAATTCTATTTACTTATAACTCAAAAGAAATAAAAATTACAACTCGATACCTATGACAAAGTATGACTCTATATGAATGCCTCTGGCATGTACCAGGATGTGCAATGATCTAGCGTAACATGTATGAAAAATGATGAACGGTGGCTGAGCCACAACTACTATGTCAGCTATATGATCATGCAAAGCAATATGACAATGAATTCTCAAGTCATCAAACGGAAGCGGTGGAAGTTGCATGGCAATATATCTCGGATTGGCCATGGAAAAGCCATAATAGGTAGGTATGGTGGCTGTTTTGAGGAAGATATAACAAGGCTTATGTGTGATAGAGCGTATCATATCATGGGGTTTGGATGCACCTGCAAAGTTTGCACCACGTCTCAATGTGAGAAAGGGCAATGCACTGTACTGTAGAGGCTAGGAAATTGCGGAAAGGTAAGAGTGCGTATAATCCATGGACTCACATTAGTCATAAAGAACTCATATACTTATTGCAAAATTTTATTAGCCCTCGAAGCAAAGTACTACTACGCATGCCCCTAGGGGGATAGATTGGTAGGAAAATACCATCGCTCGTCCCCGACCGCCACTCATAAGGAAGACAATCGATAATAAATCATGCCCCAACATCATAGCATAACGAGTGACTATACGTGCATGCTTCGGGAATCAGAAACCTTAACACCAATATTCTTACTAAACACAACCATTTACTAGTACCTCCCACATATTCCATCTCTATATAGCAACACTATTGCAAGGAATCAAACATATGATATTCAGTGTTCCATAAGTTTTATGTAGGATTTCATGACTAACCATGCAAATGACCAATTCCTGTTGACTCTCTAAATAGATCTAAGTGAAGCATGAGAGTTTAATTCTTTATACAAAAGACCATGCTCTAATAAATATAAGTGAAGCAAAAGAGCATTCTTCAAACAACGGTTTTCTATGTGAAGAGAAACAGGCAATCCAAACTTCAACTGATGTAAGTGAAGCACATGCAGCATTGTATAAAGCCATTCTCAAAAGATATAAGTAAAGTGCAATGAGCATTCTATAAATCAACCATGTACTATCTCATACCAGCATGGTGCATAAAATAAAAGTGAAAAACTAAACACAAAAGATGCTCCAAGATTTGCACATATCACATGAACGAAACGAATCCGAAAACATATCGATACTTGTTGAAGAAAGATGGGATGCCTTCTGGGGCATCCCCAAGCTTAGACACTTGAGTCTCCTTGAATATTTACTTGGGGTGCATTGGGCGTCCCCAAGATTGAGTTCTTTCCTCTCCTCCTTCTCCTCACATCGAGACCTCCTCAATCTTCGAACACTTCATCCCCACAAAACTTAACTGAACTTCTAGTGGCAGGATTAGTCAATATGGCAATGAAATACCATCATGTACTGATGTAATATTATTTCATAATTATAAAAAATATTAACTGTTGTATGATATCACAATTCTATGGCCCAAGGACTTCAACAAGAATTCAAACATACACAAATAATGAAGCTATAACAGCAATATGTGGAAACAGGACAGTCTGTAAAGATTTGAACATCCACCATACTCCTGTAACTCTAAAAATTCTGAAAAATTAGGTCAAAATAAACAATTTGTATAGAAAGACAGTACAACAAGTTTCAGAACCGTTTGATGTTCCAGTAAAAAGGGTAAAATTGCGAACTACAGCCAAAGTTTCTGTTTTGCACCGCACAAACCAACAAGCAATTTAATCATCCTAAAGGGAAATCTTGGCACATTATTTTTATAATACAATGGAATTGTACAAGGGGATAATTATTTTTGTTGAAAAGTTTCTATAATTAATATTCACAAAATTTCCATGGGCATGAACAAAGTTCAAGGCTAGCTCCCGCAGCCACGGTGCTCGTCTATCTCACTTTCACTTTTCTTTTTGTGATGTTTTGTTCCCCTCTAATTTTTTTTTGTTTTTCAACTTTATAAAAGCACCAAACAGAAATAAATGACTCTCTAAAACTTCTAGATTTTCTCCTTGGCAGCGCTTTCTTTAAAGCCATTAACCTAGGCACAAAGTGCTCAAGTAATGGATCCACCCGGATCCCAAGGTATATCAAAGCCAATTTTAATTAACAATGATTTGGAATTTAGTAATGAGCACAAAGCAACATATATCATGCAATGACGAAGTCTAACTCTCTTCCTATGCATCAGCATGTCATACAAGAACAATTCATGCACATCAAGTAAAGGCCAATACATGGCATAAGCAGTTTCTTGTGATTTTATCGTGTTGGAATCGTAAAGAGGCAGAGATATAGTTCCTCTCTCATAATAATTGCAAGTAGGAGAAGAAATCACATGCATATTATACTCATCAATCATCATATGCAACGGTAGAATGCAACCCATCAATGTAATCCTTAATAAGTTGAAACTTCTCTTTATAGTGTAGTTTGGAGAATTCAAAAAGATAATAGGACTATCATGTGTGAGTGCAATAGAAACAATCATTCTTAACATAAGGAACTATAGCAAGTTCATCTCCATAAGCATAATTCATATTGACATCATGGCCACAAGCATAGCAAGCATCAAGTTCATCAAAAAGGGACATTTCAGAAGAATCAATGGGATAATAGCAATTAACATAGCATTCATCCTTCGGTAAGCATGAAGGGACATTAAATAATGTATGAGTTGGAGGGTTACTCTCATTAGAAGGTGGGACGGTAGCTAATCCTCTCTTCCTCCTTTTTTTCTTCGCTCTCCTCATCATCTTTTTCATCCAATGAGCTCATAGTTTCATCAATTCCTTCTTCCATATACTCATGCAAAATATTAGTCTCTTCTTGGACAGCGAAGATTTTCTCAATAAATTCATCAATATCGGAATTGAATTTATAATTATCATAGAAATATTTAAGGATAGCAAAATTTTCAGGTCTATAAACATCATCATCAAAAGCTTCATACTTTAAAAGCAAAGATTCAATTTCATAAGCACCTTTAAAAGTAACAAATTCTTCTACTCGTTCCACATCATAGTAATCATATATACCATTAGCATAACAAGATAAGGTTTCATTATCATCAAATTTGCATGAAAAGGGAAGATGTGGAGTGTTCATCCTAGAGCAACAAGTATAATCATATCTCAAGCATAGATTCAAGGCATACCACTTCAATATATGAGTTTGATCCCATAAAAGTTTCCCTTTTGTGTCAAGAGATAATCCCTAAATATTCATGTTGATCCAATGTTACTCCCATTATCAAGTTGAATGGGGTTTTCTCAGGATTATCAAAGTAGTGCAAAATAGTTTTCATGTAACAAGCATCGAGGGTTTTAGGAGGTTCCCCATCTCCATGAGTAGCAAGTACAACTAATTTTTTTGGTGTTTCGTGTTCCATATTCATAACTAAAGATAGAGAACAACTTAGAATAGGAAATAAAAACTACTTAGTGATAAAGAAAACAAGCACATACAAGAATATTCACCCCACGCTATTGCTCCCCGGCAACAGCGCCAGAAAAAGGTCTTGATTACCCACAAGTATAGGGGATATTTTGTAGCCTTCTTGAGAAATAAGAGTGTCGAACCCAATGGGGAGCTAAAGGCAGAAAAAATATTCCCTCAAGTTCTATCAACCACCGATACAACTCTATGCACACTTGATGTTTGCTTTACCGGAAACAAGTATGAAACTATTTTGCAAGGATAAAACTATGAGTACTTTGCGAGAATAAAACTAGGGATAAATTGAAAGGTAATAAAAGTAGATAGCTTTTGTCAATAAGGAAGTCATTTGTCCCTAGGCAATCGATAACAAGTACCGGTAATTATTCTTGCAATTTTATATGAGGGAGAGGCATGAGCTAACATACTTTCTCTACTTGGATCGTATGCACTTATGATTGGAACTCTAGCAATCATCTGCAACAACTAAAGATCAATAAGGTCATGAAACCCAACCGTAACATTAAGTATCAAGTCCTCTTTACTCCCATATGCAACAACCCACCTACTCGGGTTTAAGCTTCTGTCACTCTCGCAACCCACCATAAGTGAATCATGAATGTATTGCAATACCCTACAGTGGGGCCCCCTCCCCTTTGTACGAGACGGAGTGCACCTTAGGACAGCACCATAAATAAAATATACAATCATACCAGCCAAGATCACGATTAACCCACAGGACAAAACGGATCTACTCAAACATCATAGGATAACCATAGATCGTTGGGAAATAATATATGTAGTTGAGCACCATGTTTAAGTAGATATTATAGTGGAGAGAAGGGAGGTACACCACTTCATAGAGGGGGAGAAAGTTGGTGATGACAGTAGCAAGATTGTTGATGTAGATCGCTGTCATGATCCTTGCCCCGGTGGCACTCCGGCGCCACCGGGAGAGAGGAGGAGAGTTCCCCCTCTGGTCCATGGCCTCCATGGCGGTGGAGGGGCGGGAGCCCCTCCGAGATTGGATCTCCCTCTCTGTTCTCTTCTGTGTCACGTTCCCCTGATCTGGCTGAAAACCGTTTCTTATATTCCGGGAGATCCGTAACTCCGATTGCGTTGAGATTTTAACACGTTTTTTTCGGATATAAGCTTCCTTGCGCCCGAAGTAGAGCTCCAACCGACGTTTGAGAAGGGCATAACCCACTACCACGCGCCAGGGGCCTTTCGCGCTCCCTGGTGTCTTGTGGGCTGTGTGGGCCTCTGTTTGCGGTCATTCCAACTCCAAAAAATCACATACATTCCAAAATAATTCTCCGTAAAATTTTATTGCATTTAGACTTTGTTTGATATGGATATTCTGCGATACAAAAAAACATGCAAAAATAGGAACGGGCACTGGGCACTGGATCAATACGTTAGTCCAATAAATCATATGCAAAGTTGCCAAAATATGTGAAAGTTGTATAATATTGGCATGAAATAATCAAAAAATATAGATACGACAGAGACGTATCATGTATCAGTCAAAAAGATAGACTAATGCTGCTTGTAGAGATACATGGAGGTGTGTGTGGATCACATTTGGGATCAAGAGCACTTGTCGGGAAAGCTTTTCGGCAAGGATTCTATTGGCCTGCCGCCCTCTGAAATGCAACTGAGCTCGTCACCAAATTTGAAGCATGTCAGTTTCATTCCAAGAATATTCATCAACCTGCTCAAGCCCTTCAAATAAGCCCTTTATCCCGGCCTTTTTACGGTCTGGGGGCTCGATATCTTGTGCCCCTTTCCCCATGCCACCGGAGGCTTTGAATTCTTGTACTGGTAATCGACAAGTTTACAAAGTGGCCCGAGGTGGAGCCAGTGATGAAGGTGACTGTGCAATTAGCTATCAAGTTCTTTAAAGGATTGGTATGTCATTTTCGACTGCCCAACAGAGTGATCACCAACAACGATACCCAATTCACAAGTCGCGCCTTCATGCAATACATCCAGAGCCTTGGAAGCAAGCTCTCCTTCGCTTCTGTTGCCCACCCCAAGAGAAACGGATAAGATGAAAGGATGAATGTTGAAGTGCTGCGAGGGCTCCATACAAGAACTTTCAATAAGATGCGAAAATGCGGCAAGTGTTGGGTTGATGAGTTGCAAGTGGTTCTTTCGTCAATCAGGACGACACCAAATCGAGCTACTGGCCAGACTTCCTTCTCCCTGGTATTTGGTGCAGAAGAAGTGCTCCCCACGGAACACATATACGGGTCACCTCGAGTACTTGCCTATGATGTAGTAGCGCAAGAGCAGCTATGTCATGACGATGTCATGCTCCTCGAGGAAGATCATCTTCGGGCAGCTATGCATGTTGCACGATACCAGCAAGCCATGCGCCGCTATAATAGCCGCAGGGTTCACGCCCGTAGCCTTGACGAAGGTGACCTTGTCCTTAGGCGTGTTCAGTCCGCCAAGGGTGCAAACAAGTTGATACCGAAGTGGGCATGTCACCAGACCTGACGCAGTCCGTCTGGAGACTGAAGATGGCATCGCAATGCAAAAGTCATTGAATATTGAGCATCTTCGTAAGTTCTACCCATAAGGCACGATTGTCGGGCCCTGCCCCAGCAACGTGTTTTGTACAAGCATAGTCCCCGGGACATGTGACCCTTTGTACAAGGCCAAGCATAGACCATGTGCATAGATGAATAAAATGAAGCGCTTTCATAAAAACTTGCATACATGATTTCTTATTTGTTTAAATAAGATCCTATTGTGATTACAATAGTCTTAAGACAAGATAACTGGCATATTGTGAAAGACTATATGCTATCATATCTTCTCTTTTCCTTTAGATGACAACAGAAAGGTTTCATCACGAATCGTTTTCCAGGAAGAAGGATGGATGCAAACCCATGCACTGGTCCCCGACAACCCCTCCTTATCTGAAACGGTACAAAGGATAGCAAACAGAGCTAAGTTCATCCCATCATTCCATGTTATGTTCACATATGATAAACTTGTACATAGGGAAACCTTGTTGTCTCTGCCATACATGCTCCCATCCTTGACTCAAGTCCACTCAACATGATTGGTTGTAGCTGCATTTCGAGAGATTAATGAGTGGCTAGCCTTTGTTTGCGCTCCTAACCCATTTTTGAGCTCATTGAATGAGGTTTAGTAGTGGCTGCGATGGAGGCCGGCAAGATATCTTGCCGAAAAACTTTGTTTACTAAGAAGTATTGAAGGCTCGTCCTTTAGCATGTTTAAAATACATGCACAAGTATTCGACAAGCATTTTTTCACTAATATGTACATAAACAAGTACATATCATATGAAGTACAAACATGGATGAATAATTACATAGTTTTAATTAAAATTTGGCAAGTGCTTACATCATTTGATTTGAAAAAAGATAAGTGACCCGTAATTCCTTTCTTGTCCCTCTCCTCCTAGGAGTTGCAGCAAGAAGGGAAGAGGGCAAAAGAAGCACCTGGGCAGAAGCCTAGCCCGGCCCAGTCAGGACCAGTGAGATGCAGCCTGACAAGATCGGGAGGGCAGCACCCCGGCAAGGAAGAAGAGGATGGGGATGGGGAGAGTGGATAGGCGATGCCCTGGTCATTCATGCCAGGACCAGAGGAACGCGGTTCGGCAGGGACACTAGCAGGGAAGACAAAGCCGGAGTCCACGAGGAAGCCTGTCGGGGTCCACCTAGAGGTGGCGGTGACGACCAAGCCAAGCTCCCCCGACAAATTGCTTTGCCAAGGTCTAGTTGAAGATGATGGTGATGTCGGCGCCTAGCTGACGATGATGGTGCGTCTGGCGTTCAGCCAGAGTCCGAGTCATCATCTTCATGCCTGACATCTGGGGGCTCCTCATTGCCATCTTCACTGTTGGTGTCCTCATCGCTATCGCTCGAGGAGGAGCTTTCGTCATTGCTCGAGCTTTCTGTGAAGCACCCTAGACGAGCACCTGAGTGTCCGAAGACCTTGATGGAGAACATATCATGCTCCACTAGCTTGAAGCAGAGGATGTGCCCTTCTGCAAGGTAGTGGATGTGGGTGAAGGTTTTCCAGCGACGCCTAGGGAGCATGACATGTGGCGGGGGGAACTCAAGATCCACCCACATGGTGCCGTTGTAGCAGCCGCTCATGCACAACCGCAACCCAAGCGGCTGGTCGTCCTCCATCACCCTGGCAAAGGGACGAGGGAGCCGTAGACGGTTGTGCGGAGGATCGTCCAGCTTGACGATGAAGTCCGGCGCCATCCCTGACCGCGCCCCACAACTTCACCTTATGCGCTAGACCCAGCTTATGCATCCGCGGCAGAGGCAGGCACGGGGCGTCGAGAAGAAGCCCTCATCGTCGCGACGGGATCATGAGCTCAGCCCCTTCCCCTCACCATGATGGAAGCATAAATGGAGATGGAGAAGAAGGAGATGGTGGATGAGCATTGCCACTCCTCCACACCTCCCTTTATAGTGGAATAAGGGGGGAAGGGGCTAGCTCTCCACTACCCCGGGGCAACCGCCCCGCTCCTCCAATCCAAACTTCTGCACTCCTGATGGCGTCCATTTTCATCGGCCGCCCAATTACTCCAATCCGAGGCATTGGGCTTTCTGCTAAGGCACATGTTTTGCGCTCCCTGCGCGTCCACCAACCCCGCGCAATGCATGCGGCACGCGTGGCAGAAACGGTAGGAGTAGTGGGTGAGGTAAAGATAAAATGGCAGTTACCCCCGGTTCGTGCGCGGACGCCCTAATGGGCTCCCGTGGACGTGTACGCCCCTGTTTTACGACGTGAACGGAGTGCACCGTTTGAGTAGTGAAGATGCCATGGGAGACTTGGGTGCGAGATCAAGCCCAGGTTAATGAAGAAGCAAAGAAGATCTAAAAAACACAAGCGTCAGCCCGGCAATGTCATTATGTACACACGTGAAATTGATTGGGCCTACCCCAATGATGCCCAGTAGCACATATGGACCAGGTGTCGTGGTTCTAAGCCTGACAGTAGAGTGGGGGGTAGGTATGGAGAGGCAAGGTCCTAGCTATGGAGAGGTTGTAAACACAAGGGATGTACGAGTTCAGGCCCTTCTCGGAAGAAGTAATAGCCCTACGTCTCGGAGCCCGGAGGCGGTCGAGTGGATTATGAGTATATGAGTTACAAGGTGCCGAACCCCTCTGCCTGTGGAGGGGGGTGGCTTATATAGAGTGCGCCAGGACCCCAGCCAGCCCACGTAGGAGAGGGTTTAAGGTGAGTTAAGTCTGGGGCGTTACTGGTAACGCCCCACATAAAGTGTCTTTACTATCATAAAGCCTACTTAATTATAGGCCATTGCAGTGCAGAGTGCCTCTTGACCTCCTGGTGGTCGAGTGAGTCTTCGTGGTCGAGTCCTTCAAGTCAGTCGAGTAAGTCCTTCGTTGGTCGACTGGAAGGCGACCTCTTCTAAGGATGTCCTTGGGTAAGGTACTTTGATCAGGTTCATGACCCTACCCTAGGTACATAACCCCATCATTAGCCCCCGAATGGATTGAGGCTTTGAGTGAGGAAGGAGTTGATGTCGTTTCCGATTAACCTTTGCGCTCCGGTCGTGCGCTGTTCTGGACCAAAGAATCTCTTCGTCGATGGTGAGCAACTTGTCTTCAGTCGACTCAATCCATTCTCTTCTTTCGTCGAGTGATCTTTCGGGCTTCGACGATTCCCGAGCGACGGATCGCGGGAAACCCCGCGTCTGACAGACTGATCTGCCGTTCGCGGATTCCGCGGGATGCGAAATTTGGGGACGCGCGCGAAGTGGAGCGGACCGCGGCGTTCGGATGGGACGGGACCTAGACGCCTCGATCTCCGCGCCGCTTCCTCCGCCACGTATCCCGTCTGCATAACTGTTCCTGATATGATTAGATCGACCGGGCCCACATGTCATCCACTCGGAAGGGACCTTATAAATGCGCCCGGCGAGGATTTCTGTACTGTGCCTCAGCATTCTCTCTCTCTCTCTCTCTGCTCCCTTCGCCCCCGTCCAGCGCGCTCGCTCTCGCCCCCGCACAACTCCCCCACGCGCACCTCGCCGGCAACCATGGCCAAGGAGAAGACGGCGGCGCTGGAACGTGCGAAGAAGGCGTCGGCGTCGGAGAAGGCGAAGGGGAGATCTACCAGCCGCGGAGGGTCTTCTTCCAGATCCCGCCTACCGAAGGGCTGGGTCCAAGGAGACTGGATCCAGTCGACCATCACAGAGAAAGACCTCCTCGACATGGCCAACGAGGGCTTGATCTCTCACGGAGCTGCGAGGCTTCCGGGGAAGGAGTGGCAGCCCCAGCCAGAAGAGGGTGAGTGTGTGCTCTTGGCCACCCATGTTGATCGTGGATTTTCTTTGCCGCCGAGTATTTTCTTCCGTGGCTTCTTGAACTTCTTCGGAGCGCAGCTCCACCACTTTACCCCAAATTCTATTGCCTATCTTGCCGCGTTCGTGTCCATGTGTGAGGGTTTCCTGGGCTGCCGACCGCACTGGGGTTTGTTCAAGCATATATTCACGTGTCGCTCTCAGACCGTGAAGAAGGCGAGCCCAGGCGATGAAAGGACCCGAGTCGTCCAAATGTGTGGGGGTCTGGGCATCCAGGTGAGGAATAAGAGCACCTTCCCGCCCATGACCTTTCCCGAGTCAGTCAGAGGCTGGCAGTCGACCTGGTTCTACTGCCAGGACCAGTCGACGCCGGGGCAGTCGAGTGGACTCCCACAGTTTATCATGGACCGAGTGAACAAGCCTTCCTCTCTGAAGTTGATTCCGGAGGAGAAAGCTGACGTGAAGATGTTGATGGAGCGCGTGGTGCAGCTGGTTCGGGAGGGAGTGACGGGCATGGACCTCCTGGAGGTCTTCCTTAGGCGTCGCATCCAGCCCCTGCAATTCCGGAGCCACTGCATGTGGTTGTACTGTGGGACTGAAGACGAGACTCGAGTCCATCCAGAAGCAGTCGACGATGTCACTCTGGAAAGATGGATGGTAGCCGTTACCGGAAACAAGGATAACCCACGCGGAGCCAGAAGAATTCCTCCACTCGACCACAACAGCGATCCAAACAAGGTACATTTGCTCTGCTCTCCACTGTGTTCTTGTCGCATTCATTTCTGTTTATCCTGCCGACTGGTCGACTGATCCTTGTCTTGATATCTGCTAGGTTCTCACCGAACTATACTCGATGCCCAATGGGGCACAAGCTCCGACTGAGGAGGGTGAGGCGAGTGGGGGCGAGAGCCAGGAAGAGGAGGAATGGGACTCGGACGTTGCAGAGGATGATGACGACGATGATGATGATGACGGTGATGAAGATGACATTGAGGATGAAGAAGAAGAGGAGGAGGAGGTCGTACCACCGCGCTCAGAAAGGCGGTCAAAGCTTGTCCACGACCCCTCGACTGAATGTGGCAAGGGGGTTGCGACCGTTGTTCAGTCGACCAAGCGCCCTCGGACCACCTCTCCGGTGCCGACTGAAAAGGCGCCGAAGTAGCCCAGGGCGGCCCCGTTGAAGACGATTAAGCTCCTACCGAAGATGAAGGTGTCCATCCCTACCATATCAGGGTAATCGTGCTGTTTGAATCTTCTTATTTTGTGTGAACTTTGTCTCTGGTCGACGCTGAAGTGGGTCGACTGATCCTTTGGAGTTGCAGTGCTGCTACTTCTGAAACCTCAGCCCGGGCTGATGACCACGAGATGGAGGACGCAGCAACTTCGAAACCAGGTACTGTATTCTTAACACAGTTCTTAGTCGACTGACTCGCGATCTCTGATCCTGATTCTTCTCCGTAGCTCCACCCAATGTTGTTATCGATCTCCCTGATGATGATGAGGATGAAGAACCACTGAAGCGCAGGAGGAGTCGGAAAGCGTCCGCCAGTAAGGTGCCTTAGGATGTGACGGCGCCTGAGATTCTGACTGCGGAGGAAGAGAACACCACTCGACACACGGTGTCCTTCGCAGATCCATTGACGAGTGCTCAGCAGCCCTCCCTCTTCACGACGCACCACGTCCCAGAGGACCAAGCTGGCGCGGCGAAGGAAGCGATACGTCAGGCGGGAATCATGATGGAGCAGTTGAAGACTATCCGGGATGCGAGCCAGGTAGCTTATGATGCCAGTTCTGCCCTCCAAAGCAATGTTCAGGTCAGTCGACCACTGTTTGTTCTGTTGGATATGCAACCAAAAACTTTTCCTTTCCGGAATTTATAGTAGTCACCCACTGGGTGTGTCAATTAGACTCCGTGTTTAGCGGGGGCACGCTGAGTGCACCCGCTGGGTGTAGTCCCCAAGGCTAAGGTCGACTGCTGGCAGTCGGCCTTAGGCTATATGATGTCAATCTTTCTGTCAGTCGACTATGTCGACTGGATTTCACAAACCGGTGGGGGCACGCTGAGTGCACCCACTGGGTGTAGTCCCCGAGACTGTGGTCGACTGCTTGCAGTTGATCACAGTCTTAAAGAATACATCTCTCTCTCTTTTTTTTTTGAGGTCGACTGGTCGACTTTGTCTTCAATAGGATTAGTGGGGGCACGCTGAGTGCACCCACTGGGTGTAGTCCCCGAGACTACGGTCGAATGCTTGTATTCGGCTGTAGTCTTAGAAACATGTGTTTTTTCCTTTTTCACTCGGAAGTGAATTATATTTGACATTTAGTCGATTGGTTCTTCGCAGAACTCTTGTGATCTTGTGGCTCGCTACTCTGAGCTGGAAAACAAGCACACTCAACTCGAGCTGAGCCTGAAGCTGGTTCAGGAGAAGCTGACAAAGGCAAAGGAGGAGACCGAAGGTATGTTTGGTGAGACCCTGGCGACTGCTTTTCCCCTTGCTTGTTTCAAAATCTGATCTTGCTGTAACTTGCAGGTAAGGTAAGGGAGGCCCAACAGAAGAAAGACCTTGAACTAGCTGAGAAGATCAAGCTTGCTGACGAGAAGTTAGCTTCAGTCACCAAGCTTGAACAAGACAATACCAATCTGAAAGCTGCTCTTGGGATCGCCAACAAGGAGGTCAGTCGACTGAAAACTGATAAAGCTGCCCTGACCGACCAAGTCAGCAAATTGACTGGGAAGAAAACTGATCTGGAGGCCTTCCTGAGTGGTCTTGCCAAGAAGCTGTTTCTTATGCTTGAAGGTAAACCTCTATGCTTGGCAAACATTTCCAATTGTGGTTTTTCCATTCGACCATCTCCTTGACTTAGTGATCATCCTTGCAGAATGTTGTCAAAACTTTGAAGAAGAAACCAGCCGGCTGGAGCCAAACCTCGACCCCGTCAATTCTCCGGTGAACGACGAAGTTGCCATGGATGTTTTCCGACTGGAGTCTCGTGTTGCAGCTGTCGTGGACTATCTCGCAAGGCTGAAGGCCGCCACATCTCGCATCGACTCGACGCTCTGGCCTGAGGAGACACTTCAGAATGACCTTGAGTCGCTGATGATCCGCTTGAACACGATCCCTGGTCGAGTGCAGGAATGGAAGAAGTCCTCGGCTCGGTGTGGTGCAGATGTTGCTCTGTGTCTGGCCCGAGTCCACTGTAGAGATGCGCGAGAAGAGAAGCTGGCGGCTCTTCGGGTGGCCAACACCAAGAAACACAACTTCAGGTCCTTTATGGAAACTTTCCTTGCAGCTGCCACTCGGATCGCCGACGGAATTGACCTTGATGAATTCGTTGCACCTTCCAGCCCTCCACAGGAGGGGTAAAAAACTTCTTCTGGCTCGACGCTTTAAATTTGCCTCAGTGTGCCGAGTGGAATTGTAACCGATAAGCCTTAACAGGCTTAACGCCTGAGCACTTTCGGTTCCTTTAGATATCGATTCAAACTTGAATTTGGTGCTTGAATATGATTGCCTTTGGCTCGAAATGTCTTTTGTAGGTTCAAAGCAAGGTGCCTTTACTGCAATCGACTTATTCTTTAGTCCACTTAGGCGAGCACTGGGCTGCGGCTAAGCCTCCGAGTGGAAGCCCGGCTTACCACTCGGTAGGATTTCTATAACTTAGGCGAGCACTAGGCCGCAGCTAAGCCCCCGAGTGAGAGGTTTGCTCTTCACTCGATAGGATTTTTATAACTTAGGCGAGTGCTTGGACTGCAGCTAAGCCTCCGAGTGAGAGGGTCGCTCTTCGCTCGGTAGGATTTTTGTAACTTAGGCGAGCACAGGGCTGCAGCTAAGCCTCCGAGTGAGAGGTTTGCTCTTCACTCGGTAGGATTTTTGTAACTTAGGCGAGCACAGGGCTGCAGCTAGGCCTCCGAGTGAGAGGGTCGCTCTTCACTCGGTAGGATTTTTGTAACTTAGGCGAGTGCTTGGACCGC
>NC_041388.1:202075436-202218531 GCF_002162155.2 Triticum dicoccoides | reverse complement strand
TAAGCCCCCGAGTGAGAGGATTGCTCTTCACTCGATAGGATTTTTATAACTTAGGCGAGTGCTTGGACTGCAGCTAAGCCTCCGAGTGAAAGTCTGGCTTACCACTCGGTAGGATTTTGATAACTTAGGCGAGCACAGGGCTGCAGCTAAGCCCCCGAGTGAAAGTCTGGCTTACCACTCGGTAGGATTTTGATAACTTAGGCGAAACGGATTCGCAGCTAAGCCTCCGAGTGAGAGTCTGGCTCACCACTCGGTAGGATTTTTACAAACTTAGGCGAAACGGATTCGCGGCTAAGTCACCCACTGAGGAGGAATTTTATTTGGACAAAAATAAAAAGTGACAGAGATTATGGAGGAACTATGACACTATTATTTTGAGGTCCATGAACTACAGAAGTACTTTATTGCAACTCGTCCGAGTGATAAAACTTAAGTGTAAAATGGGCGGAGTAGCTCCGCATTCCAAGCTCGGGGCTCGTCGATATTATGATCGACGTTGTAAAGACGGTACGCCCCGTTGTGGAGAACCTTGGTGACGATGAAGGGGCCTTCCCAAGAAGGAGCAAGCTTGTGTGGTTTGTGCTGATCCACTCGGAGAACTAAATCCCCTTCCTGGAAGGCTCGACCTCTCACATTTCTGTCGTGGAAACGACGCAAATCTTGTTGGTAGATGGTCGACCGGATCAGAGCCATCTCCCTTTCTTCCTCTAAAAGGTCGACTGCGTCCTGCCGCGCTTGTTCAGCCTCTGCTTTGTTGTAGATTTCAACTCGAGGAGCATTGTGGAGAAGATCACTCGGCAAGACTGCTTCAGCTCTGTAGACCAAGAAGAATGGAGTTCTTCCGGTCGACCGATTAGGTGTGGTCCGCAGCCCCCAAAGCACTGAGGGAAGTTCGTCGACCCAAGCTCCAGCCGCGTGTTTGAGATCATGCATCAGTCGAGGCTTCAATCCCTTAAGAATCAGTCCATTAGCTCGCTCTGCTTGTCCATTCGACTGCGGATGGGCGACTGAGGTGTAGTCGACCCGTGTGCCTTGGGAGTTGCAGAAATCTCTGAATTCCTCTGAGTCAAAGTTCGACCCATTATCCGTAATGATGCTGTGCGGGACTCCATATCTGAATATTAGTTCCCTGATGAAGCTAACAGCAGTACCGGTGTCAAGGCTCTTGATTGGTTTAGCCTCGATCCACTTTGTGAACTTGTCGACTACCACCAGTACATGCGTGAAGCCACTTCGTCCTGTTCTCAAAGGACCGACCATGTCCAGTCCCCATACTGCGAAAGGCCAGACGAGTGGGATGGTCTTCAGGGCCGACGCAGGCTTGTGCGACATATTCGAGTAGAACTGACATCCCTCGCACTTATCCACTATATCTTTTGCCATCTCATTCGCCTTTGGCCAGTAAAATCCGGCTCGGTATGCTTTGGCCACGATGGTCCGAGAGGACGCATGATGACCACAGGTCCCCGAGTGTATATCATTGAGGATGAGTCGACCTTCTTCTGGTGTTATGCACTTCTGACCAACTCCAGTCGCGCTTTCTCTGTATAATTGTCCTTTGATTACGGTAAAGGCCTTAGATCGACGGACGATCTGTCGAGCCTCTTCCTCATCCTCCGGAAGCTCTTTTCTCAGGATATATGCGACATACGGAACTGTCCAGTCAGGAATGACCACCAAAACCTCCATGATCAAGTCGACCACCGCTGGGACTTCAACTTCAGTCGGATCTGTGGCACTCTTGGGCTGTGGAGTTTCTTCGGTGAAAGGATCCTCTTTGACTGACGGAGTGTGTATATGCTCCAAGAACACACCACTCGGAATGGCTTCTCTCTTGGAACCTATCTTTGCTAGATCATCAGCTGCTTGATTTTTCAGTCGGGGAATATGATGGAGCTCCAACCCCTCGAACTTCTTTTCCAGCTTCCTCACTGCACTGCAGTATCCAGTCATGGCTGGGCTTCTCACGTCCCACTCTTTCATCACCTGATTGACCACTAAATCCGAGTCGCCATAGACCATCAGGCGACGGACGCCGAGTGAAATGGCCACGCGCAACCCATATAAGAGGGCCTCATATTCCGCCTCATTGTTGGAGGAATCAAAGTGAATCTGGAGCACATATCTGAGTTTATCTCCTCTGGGGGAAACCAGGACAACCCCAGCACCAGAACCATTCAACATCTTAGATCCATCAAAGAACATGGTCCAATGCTCCGAGTGAACTTCAGTCGGCTGCTGTTGTTCAATCCACTCGGTGAGGAAATCTGCTATTGCCTGGGACTTAATGGCTTTCTTTGCCTCAAACTTGATATCAAGGGGAAGAAGTTCAATCGCCCATTTGGCCACTCGACCAGTTGCATCGCTGTTGTGCAAAATCTCTGATAGTGGAGCGTCGCTGACGACTGTGATGGAATGATCAAAAAAATAATGAGCAACCTTCTTTGTGGTCATGTATATTCCATACACAAGCTTCTGATAATGAGGATATCTCTGCTTGGATGGAGTCAAGACTTCAGACAAATAATACACTGGGCGCTGAACTTTGAGAGCTTTTCCTTCTTCTTCCCGCTCGACCGTTAGCACAGTACTGACGACTTGTCCTGTGGCTGCGATATAGAGCAACAGAGGCTCTTTGCTGATTGGAGCAGCAAGCACCGGCTGGGTGGAGAGCAGAGCTTTTAGCTCGGCAAACGCTGCATCAGCTTCTGGAGTCCACTCGAACTTGTCTGTCTTCTTCATCAGTCGGTAAAGAGGCAATGCCTTTTCACCGAGTCGTGAGATGACTCGACTTAATGCGGCCAAGCATCCAGTAAGCTTCTGGACATCGTGCACTCGCACAGGGCGTTTCATTCGGAGAATAGTGCCAATCTTCTCTGGGTTAGCGTCGATTCCCCGTTCAGAAACGAGAAAACCGAGTAACTTGCCACCAGGAACTCCAAATGTGCACTTTGATGGATTGAGCTTGATATCATATCTTCTGAGGTTGGCAAATGTTTCGGCGAGATCAGCGAGCAGGTCGGAACCTTTTCGTGACTTGACAACGATATCATCCATATATGCTTCCACATTCCGACTGATTTGAGTGAGTAGGCACTTCTGAATCATTCGCATAAATGTGGCCCCGGCATTCTTGAGGCCGAATGGCATGGTGATATAGCAGAAGCACCCGAATGGAGTGATGAAAGCTGTTTTTACCTCGTCGGGTCCGTACAGACGGATCTGGTGGTACCCGGAGTAGGCATCTAAAAAAGATAGCCTCTCGCATCCCGCAGTCGAGTCAACAATTTGATCTATGCGAGGGAGAGGAAAATGATCTTTCGGGCAGGCCCGGTTGATGTGCTTGAAATCAATGCACATTCGGAGCGACTTGTCCTTCTTAGGGACCATGACGACATTAGCGAGCCACTCGGAGTGGTATATCTCTCGGATAAATCCGGCCGCCAACAGTCGAGCCACTTCTTCACCAATGGCTTTTCTCTTCTGGACGGCGGGCCGCCGAAGATGCTCTTTGACTGGTTTTGCAGATGAATCGACTCTTAGGCGATGCTCAGCCAGTCCCCTGGGAACACCTAGCATGTCAGCGGGCTTCCATGCGAAAATGTCCCAGTTCTCACGGAGGAACTGGATGAGCGCTTCTTCCTATTTTGGGTCGAGTGTTGTGGAGATGCGGGTCGGAGCTGCATCGGGGTCGGTCGGGTGAATGTGAACAGGCTTCGTCTCACCGGACGACTGGAATGCAGACTCTGTGGCGGGTTTCTTTGATCGCAGCAAGTCACTCGGATCTGCGTTTTGCTTGTATTCTTCGAACTCGACCGCTGTCACCTGGGAATCGGCAATCTTGGAGCCCTTCTGAAAGCACCCTTCTGCCTTTTTCCGATCACCGGTGACAGTGATCACTCCTTTGGGGCCGGGCATCTTTAATTTGAGGTACACGTAGCATGGTCGAGCCATGAACCGTGTGTAAGCTGGTCTCCCCAAAATGGCATGATATGCACTCTGAAAATCCACGACCTCAAACATCAACTTTTCTTTGCGAAAATGCTTCGAATCACCAAACACCACGTCCAAAGCTATTTGGCCGAGTGACTCGGCTTTCTTCCCTGGTATAACTCCATGAAAGCTCATGTTACTAGTGCTTAGTCGGGACATCGGAATGCCCATTCCTTTCAGTGTGTCTGCATACAACAAATTCAGCCTGCTTCCACCATCCATCAGCACCTTTGTCAGTCGAGTGCCTTCGACAACTGGATCGACCACCAAAGCTTGCCTCCCAGGGGTGGCAATATGAGTCGGGTGATCAGATTGGTCGAATGTGATGGGTATTTGAGACCATTTCAGATAATTTGCTTTTGCGGGGGCAACCATGTTCACCTCTCGGTTAATGACTTTCAGTCGACTCCTGCTTTCCACATCTGCAAAGATCATCAGAGTGGAGTTGATATGCGGATATCCTTCCTCACTATCCTCCTTGTCTTCAGCCTTGTTCGACTCCTTCTCCTTGTCCTTAGACTGTTTTCCCTGAAACTGCTGGATCAGGAGTCGACATTGGCGAGTGGTGTGCTTCGGGTAGATGATATTCCCCTCTTCGTCTTTCTTCGTGTGGATGTGACATGGCATATCCATTACGTCGTTCCCTTCTTTATCCTTTACCTTCTTGGGGTTCCAGGATCCTTTTGGTTTCCCCTTAAACTTTCCCTGAGTCACGGCCAGAGCCTCTCCAGGAGCTGCCGGTTCAGCCTTCCGCTTCTGTTTCCGACTGGTGTTTCCTTTTTCCGACTGACTCGGCTTGTGCTTGCCGCTTCGGAGTCGGTCTTCTTCTTCGCCGTTGGCGTACTTGGTAGCAATCTCCATCATCCGACTCAAGGTCATGTCACCGGTTCGACCAAACTTCAAACTCAGTTCTCTGTTCTTGACGCCATCTTTGAAGGCGCAGACTGCCTGATGATCAGACACATTCTCCACAGTGTGGTGCAAAGTGATCCACCTCTAAATATACTCTCTGAGAGTCTCATTAGCCTTCTGCACGCAGACTTGCAACTCTGTCAACCCAGCTGGTCGCTTGCAAGTCCCTTCAAACGTTCTGATGAACACTCGGGACAGATCTTCCCAAGCGTAAATGCTGCTAGGAGGTAATTGAGTCAACCATGCCCTGGCAGAACCTTCCAGCATGAGGGGCAAATGCTTCATGGCCACTTCGTCGTTCCCACCACCAATCTGAACTGCCACTCGGTAGTCTTCAAGCCAAGTTTCAGGCTTAGACTCGCCAGTGAACTTGCTGACTCCTGTTGCCAACCTGAAATTGGGAGGGATAACTGCGGCTCTGATAGCTCTGCTGAAACATTCAGGACCAGAAATATGCATTCGACTGCTTGTGGGCGCATCTCTGTCGAGTCCGCCCCGATGGGCTCTGTTCCGGTCGACCAAACCTTGCACGATAATGGATCGCGCATCGAAGCCTGGTTCTCTGGGGTCGACTGGAACCCTTCGCCCTGTACTGTACTGACGCCTGTCATCTTGCCACCGAGGAGCGTAAGACCCACCCCTCGGAGGGGAATTGGGCACTCGACGCCTATCATCTCGGTCGAGTCGGTCGCCATATTGTTCTCGCCGATTCTCGCGCCCTTCACGCTGCGGAGGCGACCTGGGGCTGTGAGCCGACTGAACCGTATTCGCAGTGACGGATCGACTGTGAATTCTGTTGCGCGACTGAGACACGGCTGAATTCTGATCTCCTGCTGCCCGGAGCAGATCCCTGATCTGCAGCAAACCTCTGCCAGCTTCCGACTGCGAAGGCTGGATGGACTCTGCTATACGGGTCGCAGCTGCTAAATTTTGGATTGGGGTTCGATATACCTAAGTCGGCGGGAAGAGTTGACGTCGACTGGTGTCGGGAACTCGTTGCCGCGCGCGCTCGTCGAGTGCTCGCTGAAGATTCTCCAGTCGAGTGCGCTCGGCCAAATTGGCCAGACGTGCCTCCTCTAAGGCACGAGCCTCGGGGGTTTCTCCTGCGATGGGAGTACGCAGGGCATCCACGTTCCTGCGGCGAAGTTCCTCTCTTTGCAGAGAGTCGAGTGGCTCGGGCTGGTACTCTTCGTGGCGTCGTGCGGGGTCGTCTCCGTCACCTGCTCCACCATCACGGGCGAAGCCAGGGGGACTGCGGGGCCCGTCGACCATCAAGATTTCCGCCGCTGGATCACTGCTACCGCACTCGGATGCAGTCTCTACGGAGCCAGTCGACAGATCGAACAAGCCGTAGAGAGATTCGTCGGGCTCGATTGCCGCAACTTGGGTGGTGGCCGATTGGCGAGCCACCGCGTGCCTCACCCATCGCTGAAGCCTCGACCGGCCCGAGCGCTTGCGCTGGCGGGAGACCGGGAGGGTGGATGATGGGGGAGCCGACCGATACTGGGTCGACGGTTGCCGCAGCAGAATGCCGCGGACACATGCGCGAAAATGCGTCGCACCGCGGACGGGGAGCGCATCTACGTCGAGTGGAGCCTCCTGGAGCCACGCGGAGTCGTCGGCGATGAAGGTGAGAGTGCCGAGATGGATCTCTTGACCCCCGACCAAAACTCCAGCAGACACCATGATGAAAGTACTCGGAAGAATCGCAACTTCTCCACAAAATCGCTAAAACACCTGCCCCACGGTGGGCGCCAACTGTCGTGGTTCTAAGCCTGACAGTAGAGTGGGGGGTAGGTATGGAGAGGCAAGGTCCTAGCTATGGAGAGGTTGTAAACACAAGGGATGTACGAGTTCAGGCCCTTCTCGGAAGAAGTAATAGCCCTACGTCTCGGAGCCCGGAGGCGGTCGAGTGGATTATGAGTATATGAGTTACAAGGTGCCGAACCCCTCTGCCTGTGGAGGGGGGTGGCTTATATAGAGTGCGCCAGGACCCCAGCCAGCCCACGTAGGAGAGGGTTTAAGGTGAGTTAAGTCTGGGGCGTTACTGGTAACGCCCCACATAAAGTGTCTTTACTATCATAAAGCCTACTTAATTACAGGCCGTTGCAGTGCAGAGTGCCTCTTGACCTCCTGGTGGTCGAGTGAGTCTTCGTGGTCGAGTCCTTCAAGTCAGTCGAGTGAGTCCTTCGTTGGTCGACTGGAAGGCGGCCTCTTCTAAGGATGTCCTTGGGTAAGGTACTTTGATCAGGTTCATGACCCTACCCTAGGTACATAACCCCATCACCAGGCCCGGGGGCTCCTGTCGGTGCGTCAAACATTTGTGTTTGCCACCCGGACTTGTGCACAGGCGTGCTGACGATCATACACCAATTACTAAGACATGACACAAGATAAGCCAGAGAAACCACTCTTCATGAGATCAAGGAGTGCATTAAGAAGATCAAGTCAGCAGAAGAGCAGCTCAGGAAGGCCTCCCTTGTCGGTCAGGAGAGCCCGACAGGGTCGAGACTGCCCCTGAGAGCCAAGACTAGATTGCCTCAACAAGGCTCCCAGGCCATTAAGATCGGATCCCGGCAAGCTCCGTACTGGTAGGCCTCCGCCAAGATGCCATCGCTCGACCGCATCATGCACATGTCATTAATCAGTGCGGTGTCAAGCTCTTAGTTGGCTAGGTGGATCTTGTCAGCTATGTGGCAACTTGCTAGAGAGGAGATTAACTTTATTGACACCTGTCAAGATGGTGTGTCACGCTAATAAGGAGAAAAATGATAAGCGGTGTGGCTGGCTTGCCAGGCATCAACCTCAGCATGACACCTAGCAGTGCATTTAATGCACTTTCTCCTAACTACCAGAGCTAGTTATGATGACACTATTAGCTATCTAATCATACTAAAATGACTATTTTGCCACTATGGCCGCCACTTAAGCTATAAAAGGAGGCCCGAGGCAACCTAGCAAGGGGTTCGAACAATTTGACACATCAACACTTGTATGCGTGTGTTGCTCTCCCCGAGGCACACTTGCCAGGCTTGAGCTCGCCGCGTCTTCGTGTTCCTCCAGATCAATCCACTAAAGCAGGAGTAGGGTTTTATGCTGCAAAGCAGCCCAAACTTGGGTAAAAGAGAGTTGTCCATCGCTGCGCTGCCCTGCCATTTCTGCTCCTTGTGCAATGTGATCTCCCCCTTGCCGAACCACAAAGGGGTAGCCTTGCCCCATATGTGATTGTGCTTCCACGCCAACATATACAAAGTTATAACAATCATGTATAATAGAGTTTAGAAAAGAGTCAATTACTTCTCATGAATATTCAGATCATAAGCCCACAATTCATCGGATCCTAACAAACACACCACGAAAGAATATTACATCGAATAGAACTCCAAGAGCATTGAGGAGAACATTGTATTGAAGATCAAAGAGAGAGAAGAAGCCATCTAGCTACTAGCTATGGACCCGTAGGTCTGTGGTGAACTACTCACGCATCATCAGAAGGCAGCAAGGATGATGTAGAAGCCCTCCATGATCGATTCCCCCTCCGAAAATGACTCCAACTGGGATCACGGAAGAATAGAAGGTTGCTAAGGCAGAAAAAGTGTTTCAGGTGGATCTCTGGTATATTCAGAATATTTGGGAATTGATAGATGTGGAATTAGGTTAAGAGGTGCCACGAGGGTCCCACAAGCTCAGGCCCCCCTGGGGGCGTGCCTGGTTAGCTTGTTGCTCCCTCGTGACTCTTCTAGTCTTCTCCCTAACCTTTGTGGGTCCCTTTTGGTCCAGAAAAATTCATCATAAAGTTTTATCGTGTTTGGACTCTGTTTATATTAATTTTCTAAAAAGCCAAAAACAAGCAAAAAATAGGAACTGGCACTGGGCACTAGGTTAATAGGTTAGTCCCAAAAATGATATAAAATAGCATATAAATGCTTATAAAACATCCAACACTGATATGATAATAGCATGGACAAATCAAAATTTACAAATACATTAGCGACATATCACTTGTGCGCACTGGGTGTTCCGCCTGTGCAAGAACAACCCCAAATCCATGGTAAGTCAGAAAAATCGAGGAAATTCGTTGGTAGGGAAGGTTGGGGATGGTGGGGAAAGGTAGATCCAGTTGCCAAACAAGAAATTCATGGACCAAATCAACGAAATCTCACAAGATCCAACAAATGAAAAAATTGGTAGGGCTATTTTTGTGGGGATTTTCGAATTGGGACAAAAAGCTACAAAATTAGGCTAGAACTAGCACATAAATGCCCGTGCGTTGCAATGGGAGAGAAAAATTTAGACACCCATAACCCAATAAGCATGGCTCAAGATCCCCACGTCCGCGTCCCCTATATCAATACGACACCCCGGGGCACTTCAAGCTGAGTTCCTTGCTTGTGAGGAGGGTGTCAACCTCGCTCTTCAATAGTCTAAACTTTGGTGGAAGTCAAAATGGGTTGCACTGAGGCAGTCTAAGTTAATGTAACCATTGTTCATGTAAGTAGGAGCCGGAATTCTGTTAGCCATTACTTAGTTACTTTTGGTCGTGCCGAGGGTCGTACCGTAGTATGGTTGTACTCGGGACCTGCAGATGTTCCTATGCTTTGTAGGAGTGAACTTGTAACTCATTAAGAAATGAATTCTCTTCTAATCCCACAAAAGAAAAAACGACACTCCTTCTGTGTTACCATTTATCATTTTTTTAATCCTCACCAACGGTGGCCAGTCACGTTATCAAACCGCATCCGAACATGGTCGATTCAAGACAATGAGATCGTACACCACACAACGTACATGTCATTGAACCGTGGCAGGGAAATCCCTTGTTTCAAACTTAAATGCAAACTACTCCTATACCAAGTCTATACACAGTCCATCATACTCCTACTCACTTTCAACTTGTAATTTTGTGGACTTGTTTCATGGAGGGAGGGCAAGTCCTGTGTCTGTCCCTGCATGCCTCTTTACACAGTGCTTCGCCATGGAGCAAACACCAATATTTTCCTTCCAGTTGGAGAGATGTTTGCTACAAATAGTACACATATGTTCATCCATAACAAATAAAAATAATAGTTCACTCATTTTCCCACAATAAATATATTGGCAGATGACTTATTCTTGGACGATTTCTTAAATTACTTCAGAAAGCAAAGTTACAGTGTCAAGAATTCCATTCTAGTCTATACATGCTTAGTCCATATAGCCCTCTACTGGTTGAGAGCGACACCAAGCCACAGCTTCATGTTTCCATTGAAGTGTATCACTGAGCACCACGGATCACTTCGGGGATGATGTTTGGATTCTTGGTATTGCCATAGAATGCCATCAACCCTGCTGGTAGAACAGTTGTTGGGTCACATAGTGCCCCATCCCCATTCCGCCATGAGAATATTGTGCCATTCCTATAAACATGTAATATGTAAAAAAATGATTAACTAAAAATATGAGAAAAGAGCCACCTGTTACTTATGCATATGTACGTGGTCTAGGGCCTGGATATGCTAATTTATATTCAGAATGGAACCAATTTAAAAGAAAGCGATTTATTGCCTTTTACCTTCATGCTTCAGAGACAACAAAATTGCAAAGATGAGCTATAAGCTGCTAGAAGAAATACTCAGTCTGAAGTCCATTTGTATGTTATATATGCAAGGAAATGTACTCTTCCATTGCAAAGCAATAAGGCTTTAAGTAATAGCATACCTGTAGTGCATACACTCAGTTGTATGTTCTTCCTCTGTTCGAAAATTCCACTCACGCAAGCAAGAAGTATTTCACTACCTTACTCCAGTAGTTCAGTGCATACATTTGTTGCTCGTCGTGATTGCAACCTGAACAGAGTAACAAAATTGTCAGTTTGCGCATGGATGGATCAATGGAGAAACATTGTCACATTGGCATGCATAGGTGTTCTAAAACTGTAAAAAAATAGCATCTACATCTGCGCATACACAAGGAACAATTGCAGAGAAAAAATTGATCTAGTCAAATTTTTGATAATCATGAAATATAAAACTTGAGTTCACAGGAAACCAAATTAGTCGCTTGAGCCTCACCTACTCCTAATAATGGCAAAATACAGAGGCTTGCTTGAGGCTATGCCAACATACAAGACTGATTTAATGATCCAGTAATCGGATAATACTAAAATCAAGAGCAATAATAGAGAAGGTGTTCCAGTAATCATTAATAATAATCTTTTGTTTGAAAACTTTGCACAAGACTTCCTAACTACTGGTGCGACCAATTGACTCATGCCCATACACCTGTCATGTATCAACATACAGGACTGACTGGTACATATGAATGCCTGTCAATTCTTTAGGTCACAACAAGCAACTGAAAGATAATACAAAAAAATCACAAATAGTCTTTGTTCTTCATGATGGAGGTATTTTGGTAATCATGTAAAAGAGGAAGCTTGCATTTACAGGAAACCAATTGGCTATGATGATCGATGGGCACAACCAGAACAGCTAGTAACCAAACAAATAGAACATCTTTTGATGGCGAAATTATAGGAAAATAGCAGATAATTCTATAGCCAAGGCGATACGAAGTAGTTTCTGTACCATGGGTGGAGAATAGAACATCAATCTACAGAAGGCACTGAACCATGTACCATGGGTGGAGAACAGGCAGACAGAATTCTGGCAAAGTCGAACGGCGAGATTCTGCCAAAGTCGGCAAAACGGCGACAACAATGTCAAGCATGGAAAGCAATTGAATAGAGGTTTCGGCTGTGGGAGTCCAGGCGCTCTTATAGCCAAGGCGATACGAAGTAGTTTTTGTACTTTAATTTCCTGCTTGCAAATATTGTTGTCAATCTATCCCCATAGCTCCCCTTGCGCCATCTTATGAAGGTCCAAGTACCAAGTCCTGACTACATAGAATCTGTCTATCTATGCATCAAATCACATGAAACAGAAAGGGCATCACATAGCTAGCTTCAACAACAACAAAAAGCTGCAGGACTCATAGAATAAATATCTTCACAGGATGTAATGCTTACATTAGCATTAGTTGATGGATTAGCAGAAACTCTTCACTAGGAACCACTAAGCTTTATCCATGACTTTTCTTTTCCAACCGTGCTTCACCATGAAATTCAGATTTAATAGAATTAGTAATGACAGTTGTAAACAAAATTAGTTGCCACACTTACATCAGCAATTACTTCTGCTCGCTGGCTCAGAAGATTGTATAATTATAACAACCAATAGGATTTTACCTGGTTGATGCACACAACAAAAGAATCCATTCATTTTCTTCAAGAAATTCATTGAACGTTTGGTGCGCGATAACAATGGAACCATAACTGGATATGTTGTAGAAGTACAGAGGAGGGGCCTGCTTCCGTGGGACAGCACACTCTTAGCCGCCGGGGTGGCACCCAGCCGAAACAAATCTGGATGACGCAGGGAGATGGGGAGCGGCCGCCACGCCGAGTTTGTTTTCCTACTTTGAACGCTCGGTCTGGGCCTCGCGCATAATGTAGAGACACAAATGTCAGGCATAAACTGGTTGGTCTTTCATCAAGCAATAATTGATAAAGTCAGGCCATTTGCAAGTTGAAAACATACATGCAGAGCCGCACAAGCAGAAGCCCCATTGCCGGAATAATCTACCAACCTCTGTTTCACCTGGATCGGATTGGCTTCAGTGTAGATCGCATTTTACTGAATAATCCCCACGAAATCAAATGGATTGTGGACCCTCACCGACTCTTTGGCCGTCCGGCAGCTTGGAACAACTGGTACACTTGTTCTTAAGTGCAGATCGTACATCAGATACACCTGTTTCTTCATATTGATTTTCTAAACAGAGGTAAGAGTTTGACATGAAAATTAGACTGAATCTCAATCCATCGTATGCATAACATCAAACAGGTTGTTGGCGGATGCTCCTGAATAGAGTTCATGGTTTACCAACTATGGATTGTTAGTGAAAACTAAAACGCTAAAGAAAGAATCAAGAGAGTAGTTTGGCCGTTGAAAATCCATGTACCCAGATGAGAGGGGAGGGGGTGCATTGCTAGCAACTAGCTCAGAGTCGTTGCTACTTCTTGCTTCCTCCTACTGGATGCAAGTCACTACTCATGCGGTCCTGCCTCAAACACCTGCGCATTAGCCAATAATCAGAGAGATAGAATAACGAATTAAGGGAAGAGAGCATGAGGACGATAAGAGAAGATGCGTCGTTGCCGTCCGCATGCCACACACACCAGGCTGTCAGTCCCACATCAAGCTTAGTTAGGAGGAGACGTCCCCTTCCAGCCGGCGGCCAATCAACCATGGGTCGCAGCCGGGGCGCCAAGGATGAGCACGGCCGGTATCCATCCATCCGGCGGCCAAGCAGACCTGGGTCACAGCCAAGGCGCCGTGGTCACTGAAGCCTTAACGCGGCGATGGATGAGCGCGGGCAGGCGCTGGTGAACGGTGGAGAGGAAGGGCAGCGGCGGTGCGGATCCACTGAAGCCGAAGGGGTGGGGGCAGCGCACGGCGGAGGGCCAGTGGCCGATGATGGTGGCGGAGGGGGGCAGCGCACGGGAGAGGGGAGGTGGCCGGCGGTGGTGACGCGCGGCAGAGGGGTGGGCGCCGACCGCGGCGGTGCACTGGATCGTCGAGATGCGCTTGAGGTGGAGATAGGTCGTCATGCGGGTTCTTTTTTTTCCCTAGTACCTGTTGAGTTTGACTTGTCAGGTGAACCCTAGGGAGACAAAATTTAGTACCACCTCGAATATGTTTTAAATTCAAACTGAAAGCGTAAAATCACGAAAAGAAGCATATTGTGACGGTGAACCCACGGAGTCAATCCGTGCTTTATTATTAGGGAGAGATATGGGGGGTAGGGACTCCAAGATGCCAATTAACCTTGCTCATGATACCAAGATATTGTTGGGTGGAACCCTAATGGATGATGTTTTCACACTTGTAGTTGGAATGGGAAGAATAACAAGAGAAATCAGTCAAACAAAACCCAATTACAGATCCACTAGAAGTGCATAGTTGAGATCCATAAGCATACAAGATCAATCAAAGGAAAACAAGCACAAATTTAAGCTCTTCTCAAATCCAAAGAAACGAGGGCATGATGATCTAGAGAGATCCTCCCCTTAGGAGGACTTGATGATCCTATGATGGGGATCATTCTCCCTTAGGAGGTCTTGATTCCCCAAGGTGTTGGTACAGGGAGAAAAGCTTTCTCTAATGTCTCATAATACTTTCATAACCCTAACAAATGTCTTAGGCATGGAATATATAGGTGACTTGAGGTGAGGGACGAGCTAGAGGGCAAAATAGGAACTCCAGGGCCAACCTCCTAGGAGGGTCATGCGCACGGACTAAGTAGCCCTTGTGCGCATGGGGGTCTAATGGGCGCGGTACAGGTCCATGCGCACGAGGTAGCTATAGTTGCGAGGCCCATGGACACGGCGTTGCTACTTCTTGAGCTTGAGTTGGTTTTTCCCTTGAAGCAGAAAGGGATGCAGCAAAGTAGAGATAAGTATTTCCCTGAGTTAAGAACAAAGGTATCAATCTAGTAGGAGGTACACGCAAGTCTCCAATGATAGCACATGCACAAACAAACAAATACTTGCACCCAACGCGATAAAGAGGTTGTCAATCCCTTCACGGTTACTTCCAAGGATGAGATCTGATAGAGATATGTATAAAAGATAAATAGAAGTGGAAAATAAAGTAAAGGTAAATAAATTGCAGCTAGATATTTTTGTGTTTTTTGTTTTATAGATCTAATAATAATATGATAAAATAGGCCCGGGAGCCATAGTTTTCACTAGGGGCTTCTCTCTTGAAAGAATGCATATGGTGGGTAAACAAATTACTATTGAGCAATTGATAAAAAAGCGCAAAGTTATGATGATATCTAAGGCAATGATCATGAATATAGGCATCACGTCCGTGACAAGTAAAAGGACTCCTGCCTGTATCTACTACTATTACTCCACACATCAATTGCTATCTAGCACGCATCTAGTGTATTAAGTTAACAAGAACGGAGTCACACAAGATGATATGATGTAGAGGGATAGATCCAATCGATATGGTATAAACCCCATCATTTTATCCTTGACGGTAACAATACAAATATGTGCCTCGCTACCCCTTCTATCACTGGGTGAGGACACCGCATGATTGAACCCAAAACAAATCACCTCTCCCATTGCAATAAAAATCTATCTAGTTGGCCAAACCAAATCAATAGATCGGAGAGAAATACAAAGCTATCTTAATCATGCATAAAAGAGTTCATATATAATCTGATGATAAATCCACAATTCATCCGATCTCAACAAATGCACTGCAAAAGAATATTACATCGAATATATATCCAAGAACATCGAGGAGAACATTGTAATGTAGATCAAAGAGAGAGAAGAAGTCGTCTAGCTACTAGCTATGGACCCATAGGTCTGTGGTAAACTACTCACACATCATCGTTAGTGCAGCAAGGTTGATGTAGAGGCCCTCCGTGATTGAATTCCCCTCCAGCAGGGTCGAGAATAGGTCTCTAGATGGGATCTCACGAGTATACAAACTTGCGGTGGAGGAAAAGTATTTTTGGCATTCCCTTTGTTATATGGCGAATATTTGGGAATTATAGAGCTAAGATTAGGGTTAGAGGAGCTCTAGGGGGCTATAAGCCCTGGAGGTGCCCCCCTAGGGAGCGGCCACCTGGCTTGTGGCCACCTCATGGCTCCTCTGGCCTCCTCCCGAAGCTTCGTGGGTGTCTTCTTGTCCAAGAAATATCGTCAAAAAGTTTCATTCCATTTGGTATTGATTTTCTATAGAAGACAAGAACAAGGAAAAAATAGCAACTAGCATTGAGCACTAGGTTAATAGGTTAGTCCCAAAAATGATATAAAATAGCATAATAACGCATATAAAACATCAAAGATGGATAATGTAATAGCATGGAACAATGCAAAATTATAGATACATTGGAGACGTATCAGGTGTCTGGAGGCTCGTGCGCATGGAGTGTGCTTCTTCCCTTTCAATAGCTCTCTAGATGGCCTGTGGGCACGCCCATGCGCAGGGGGTCACCTGTGAGGTGCTTCCACCTTCTAGTTGGTGGCATCCTTCTTCTTGTGGCCTTGGCGCCCTTCCTCCAGGCCTTGCGGGTGTTCCTTAGCTTATTGATGTGTGTCATCCTCGTACCTAATGGCACATCACTTCTACAGCGAGCTGCTATACAAACGGTTTTTAATCCCTTTCAGTGATGGCATTTTAAACCGTCACCTAGCCAGTGTGTGTGATAGGATGGTCCTTCCCACACGACCCAGAAACTGTCGGGGATAGGGAGTAGCAATTGATGACCCAGAAGTATAGGAGATCTATCATAGTCCTTCCAATAAGTAAGAGTGTCGAACGCAACGAGGAGTAGAAGGAAATGATAAGCGGCTTTCAGCAAGGTATTTTCTGCAATCACTTCAATTATCGATAACAGATAGTTTGGTGATAAGATATTTTGTAATGGGTGTCGGTGTCAAAACCGACGGATCTCGGGTAGGGGGTCCCGAACTGTGCATCTAAGGCTGATGGTAACAGGAGGTGGGGGACATAATGTTTACCCAGGTTTGGGCCCTCTCGATGGAGGTAATACCCTACGTCCTGCTTGATTGATCTTGATGATATGAGTATTACAAGAGTTGATCTAGCACGAGATCGTAGATGCTAAACCCTAGAAGCTAGCCTATGATTATGATTGTTTTTGTCCTACAGACTAAACCCGCTGGAGGGGGTTAGGGTTATACAGAGTCGGTTACAAGGGAGGAGATCTATACAGTACTAGGAAAAGGATAATTAGTGGCGCACCTGTTTTTGCCATTATTGGCGCACTACAGGTGTGCCACTATTATCACGCCATTTGTAACAAAATAGTAATGGCGCACCTCTGGTGCGCCATTAGTATCCCAGATAGTAATGGTGTACCTATAGTGTGCCATTACTATGCCTATCTGGTGCGCCATTACTATCTGACTTAGTAATGGCGCACCACACAGAAGTGCGCCATTACTATCTGACTTAGTAATGGTGCACCACACAGAAGTGCGCCATTACTAACAATATTTTTTCAAATTTTTTCAGAATTTTTTTTCAATTTTTTTTCGTTTTTTTCTTAATCTCGGGTCACTATGGCTTAATCTCATGTCAATATGCTTAATCTCAAGTCAAATCGCCCTCCGTGGTCAAACTTCCCGAAAGGGCACCCATCCTCACACTACTCCAGCCCAGGCAGGCTTAACTTTGCAGTTCTATCCAACCCCAGCACCAGCTCACTTCACACGCACTTGTCGATATATCTATCATATCAATCCTAGTAAACCTTGTTGATGTCTAGGACTTTGTTCATGTTCATGAGTGTGAAGAAATTTTTAAAAAATATTTCAAACTTCCCGGTCATATTACGTATCATATTTAAAAAAAAATCCAATTATTTTAAACCAATTTTTTTCTGTTACTAGTGGGGCACCTAGCAAATGGTGCGCCACTAGTAAGTTTGATTTTTTTTCATCTTCCCCCCTCTAGATCTTAAAAGCCCCGTATCTTTCGTTCTGTTAGATTTTTCGGGATTTTGAAGATGTTGAACAAAGTTCCCCCGGTTCAATTCGTATGTAAATTTTCGAGTAGATGATTTTTCATATAAAAAACTTTTTAATCCAAGTTCGTATGCAAAAGTTATGCCGATTTTCTAAATTCCAGAAAGATTCTGCAAATAAAGTCAAAATTAATATTTTAAATTTTCCCAACAACTAGACCACATATCACATGGGAAACTTATTTTCTTTTATTTTTTTTGACATTTCCATCATTTTCTTTTATTTATTTTTAAACTGAAAAGGCGGTCCACAAGGGGGTGCATTTAGCACCAGGGTTACTAATGGCGCACCTGGTGTGTGGTGCGCCATTAGTAGTTTTGAAAAAAAATGTTAGTAGTGGCGCACCAGTGGACAGTGCGCCATTACTAGTTTGTAATGGCGCACTGTCCACTGGTGCGCCACTACTAACAATTTTTTTTCAAAACTACTAATGGCGTACGGTGGGTGTGGTGCCCCATTACTATGTCAACTAGTAATGGCGCACTATCCCCTGGTGCGCCACTGCTAACAATTTTTTTTCAAAACTACTAATGGCGCACCACACACCAGGTGTGCCATTAGTAATATGTCAATAATGGCGCACCTGTATCTGGTGCGCCACTGCTAATATGGACATTAATGGCGCACCATGTATGTGGTGCGCCACTGCTATATAGCAGTGGCGCACCACATACATGGTGCGCCATTAATGTCCATATTAGCTATAGCCCTTTTCCTAGTAGTGATACATCTGAATTGCCAAGCTTGCTTTCCACGCAAAGGAGAGTCCCACCCGGACACGGGACGAAGTCTTCAATCTTATATCTTCATAGTCCAACAGGCCGGCCAAAGTATATAGTCCGGCTGTCCGAGGACCCCCTAATCCAGGACTCCCTCAGTACCCCCTGAACCAGGCTTCAATGACGATGAGTCCGGGGCGCAGATTGTCTTCGGCATTGCAAGACGGGTTCCTTCTCCGAATACTCCATAGAAGATTTTGAACACAAAGATCGTGTCCGGCTCTACAAAACAAATTCCACATACCACCATAGAGAGTATAATATTTCCACAAATCTAATATGCTGACAACTTTTCATAAAGTGACATCACACCATGGCCCGGTTAATATTGGAACCGTTTTTCTCAACCAGCTACTACACATATTGCGAGGTGGTTTTCTTGGCACGTCTTGTCGAAGCAGAGATCGTGTCCCCTTATCACGGGATTCTCATCAATACGGGTGTGGGTAACCCAACCGTGCCTGCTGGTACGACTCCTCGATTTTAGGCAAGTTCCGAACGGCCACGCGGAGGATGCTCGATATTCATCCTCTTTATAAAGGGGCCAAAGCCTGTCCTTTTCTTCTTGCGCTCATCCTTCCCCTCCCCCACCTCGAGTTCCAACACCCAAGGTTCAGGCTAAGCGCCTCGGACCTTCAACCATGTCTGGATCCAACCTTCAAGGCCAGTGGATGGCCTCCTCTATCACAGAGGGGACATCAAGAAGCTATGGGAAGACAAGTATCTGACCGCCGAAATATCGCACTGGTTGCCTGCTCAAGGGCAGGTCATCCCCACTCCCGAACCCAACGAGAGCGTCGTATTTGTTTCCCACTTCCTCCGGGGGCTAGGCTTTAGTCTGGATCCCTTTCTCAGAGGGCTTATGTTCTATTACGGGCTCGATTTCCATGATCCAGCCCCGGATTCCATCCTTCACATCTTGTCATTTATTGTCGTGTGTGAGGCCTTCCTCTACATCACCCCACACTTCGGCTTATGGCTCAAGACCTTCAATGTGAAGCCGAGGATGATCGATGGGCGACACGCAGAATGCCGAGGTGCCATAATAAGCAAAGGCGCCGATGCTCCATGGCCTAAGGGTTCCTTCCCGGAGGTGTCCAACTTATGGCAGCGGGAGTAGTTTTACATCACAGCTCCCCGAAGTACCAAGTGGTTAGCCACCCCTGCTTTCCGTTCGGCCCCCCCACCATAACTGGCGTCATGGGTCAACAAGGGGCTGGACTGGGGGCCAGCTAATGACATGCTAACATTGCAGAGTCGCATCCAAGATCTCCTTAGGAGGGATGTCAGTCTTGTCAACGTAATGCAAGTTATGCTAGTTCGCTGGGTCCTGCCATGCCAACGTCGATCTCTCCGTATGTGGTTGTTCAACCCGGAAGGACCGTGAACTATTCAACAATTCTTCGGCATGACGCTCGAGGGGATGTATGGATTATTCTTCGGATCACGAATGAAGTGTCCGGACACCACCGAGGATCCGGGTCTAAACTGCAATCGTCCAAATACCCATGTAAGTAATTCTGCAGCCGAACATGCTGTCTTTTTATTTATCACAACATCATTCTGAAAAAATTACTCTTGGCCAGGACTGGGTAAGAAAGGCGAAGATTTTCAGGTGTTCGGCCCCCCTTCCCGAAGGCTCACCGGATCTTGTGCTAGCCAGGATGCTCGAGAATGCACTTTATCAAGTGCCATCAGGGGAAGATAAAGGGAGAGATAAAGAAGCCGAAAGCGGGCCTCACGCATTACTCATCCAAACTGGGGGAATTAGCGTCTCCGTGATGGAGGATAATCGGGGAGAAGAGCCTAAATTCCCCTCTCCCCAAGGAAGGAAAAGAACCGCCACTGAAGACCTGGAAACGAAGGTTTCCAAACAAGGGAAGAAACCTTCGCCAGGGGGCCCTGCTCAGGAGGGCGTCCTTACCGCACAGTGCACGCAAGGGGGCCAGCCTTCCACCGAGCTGTAAGTGAATCAAGAGTACTTTTGGTAAATATATCCTGCTTTATCTCCGGGGATAATAACCGAGACATATATCTTGCAGTTCGGCTCGTAGCCCTTCTCAACAGAGTTCGTCTTCGGGGGATCTTCTTCCGGAGATGATGGAGAGCGAAACGCATCCCCCTGCCTCCCCGCATCCTGGGGCGGACGACCCTGAGGTGTCGTCACGAAGGGTTTCTCCTGACCCGCCAAGGCCATAAGGTAACCCTTCGGCCACCCGAAGTACGGAATATTCATCTCCTACGGAGAGCAATAGAAAGAGTCCGAGACTGTCCAGTGCGCAACTGGACGCACTGATGAGTTTTTGGAGAAAGCGGCTATCTCAGAGGCGCATCGTACTTTAATGGGTACGGTGGTTGAGAGGATTTCATCTGCCAAAAGTGGGTTGCATGAAGCTTTTGTGAGTCTGCTAAGACGCTTTGACGTACGCTAAGTTATATATAATTTTTTTGATGGTACCGCACACACTAGGTGTGCTCTATACAGATAGTAGCCCCTGAGACTCTGGTTGCTGTCCGGAGGCGGGAAACATAGGATCCTAGTCCCAGGTAATGATCGTGCTGCTTTCATGTGCAGGCGGCTGATGGTACGGTGGCTGGCCGACTTAGTTGGCAACTCGACGCGGCAGATGCTGACATCGCGCTTGTGAACAAGCGGCTTGACGAGGCATAGGGTATGTATTTTCGGGTGGTCAACAAATATTAAGAGGAGCATGATGCTAATATCTATAATATGCTGTGACTGCAGATGGATCTGCCGCCGTGGAGACCCTTCGGGCGGAACTTGTCAAAGCCAAGGAACAAGCCAGAAGGAGTGATGCGGCCGCCCTAAAGGCGGCCGAAGAGTTAAGAGCCGAACAGGCTGCTCGTCGCCAGAGCAAAGATAAAATAGCCAAGATGGCTATTGAGCTCAAGGATGCCGCCGACTGGTATGAGCTTCTTGAAAAGGAAAGCTAAGCGAAAGCGGCGGACCTGGAGAAAACCATTGTAGCAGCCAAGGAGACACACTCTAAAATCAGAGCAACGAAGGAGGAGCTTCGTCAAGCCGGAGATATCACGACTGGGAAGCCCTTTTTGTTGCGGACGAAGTTCGAAGATCCAAAGTATGCCCCTTTGGATCAATTATGGAGTGCTGTAGATGCGTACTCGGACCTGGCAATGAGTGCTGCTGATGCGACTGAGGTTTTCAAAGATCAAAAAGATCACGAAGTGGAAAAGTTGTTCTGGTCGCAGTTCAGTGCTCCAACGCGTCCGCTGCTGTTAAATGAGCAAATGGCCGAGTGGGCTGAGCTCCATAGGTTGTCCGGGCTTGCCATGAGGTCTGTCGTGGATCGTCTTTGGCCGGAAGGACCAAGGCCGAATAGTTGTTTTGGTTTAGTGCAAAGATTCCTTGGTGTTGTGCCGCATATCGACGCTGTAAAGAGGTCGGCGTGCATAGAGTGTGCGCGGATGGCTCTTGCCCGTGTTAAGACATACTGGGCAGAGATGGACGCCACTGCTATTGCAACCCGAGGTCCGGCCGTAGGCCAGGTCTCGTCCGAGCACTATTTTGAAGAAGTCCTAGAAGGCGCTCGTTTAATAGAGGCTCAGTGCTCGAAGAGTATCATGTTCGAGTGACATGTATCCCAATTTGTAAAAACAATGCTATTTGGCTTATAAAAGGCTGTGTTTATACTTTTGCCTGAAAGTATTATGATGCCTCCTGTGCGGCCGTTTTATGTATGTATATAACCTGAAAGTTTGCAGCCGTCGGCTTCAGCCCCCATGCATATAATGCGGGGGTGTTCGGAAAAGCACGTATTCACACTTGATCCAATGTCTTGGTCCATTAAGGAGGTGATAGCACTGCGAACAAGGCAATCGGACTATATTGCTTTAACACTTTCACTTAGCCATAGGAGTTTGAAAGTGGGGCTACTATATAGCCCTTGGTACTTCCGCGCTTATCCGAATGTGGTGCGTGTACATACATGACTGGGAAACCGGTCCTTTGTTAATGCGGAGGAACCGCGAAGATTCCACCTAGTCCTCGAGTGGTTGACCAGTCTCGCGCTTTATCATGATAGTCCAGATGAACCAAGGCACAATTGCAGTAGTTCTCCCGGTGCCACCTTAGCCGATAGAGCGGAACGTAAGGTAGCAAAACACGGGAGGCGGGCAAACCCAACTATTGACCAAAGACATGATTCGGAGCTGATGCATATAAGGACAAACTCGCGACGTTGAACACTCCCTAAGGTATTCGGTCTTCACAAGGTATACTGGGCTGAGTAACACCCTCGATAATAAGCCCTGAATTTCCAGGTACGTGCATTAGTCTAACGTGACGAAATGTCAATAACGCCAGCATCCCTCTTGGTTATGTTGAGTATCCTGAGGGTGTGAAGCAACAAGAGATAGTATAAAAGGTTTACACAGGGTCTTAATCTAAAAAGAAACCTTTGAACGGGGCCCTGCTGCACGTCTGCGCCTGTGTCTCCATTGTGTCGTATCCTGGAAGGGTGTAGCACGATGATCATCTATAATAGAGGAAAGCCCAGGTGAAAGTTTTCGTCCGAAAAAATGGTTATTCTTAATAAACCATTAAAATTCAATCTAAATAAGATCAAGCTGAACTGTAGTCCTTTTTACAAGTGGGAAGCCCCTAGCACCACTTATGGGGGTATATCAATCAACCCAGTCTTTGGTTTATCTGAGCTGTTACAGCTAGTGATGCGCCGGACTCGTCTAGCTGTGTTCGCGGTCTTGACGGCTGATCATTTATTCTGGTTGGAGATGGCGTTCAGTGTTCGGCTACTAAAGCCACCACACGTTCTTCCGCACGTAAGGAATGTTTTGTGTTTCCGCTAACTGTGATGATGCCACGTGGACCGGGCATCTTAAGATTAAGGTAAGCGTAATGCGTTATTGCATTAAAACGAGTGAAGGCCGTTCTTCCGAGTAGCGCTTGATAGCCGCTTCGGAATGGAGCGATGTCAAAGGTTAACTTTTCACTTCGGAAGTTGTCGGGAGAACCAAATACAACCTCTAGTACTAGAGAGCCGGTGCAGAGGGCCTCAGAGCCTTGTATTACTCCTTTAAAGGTAGTATTGCTTTGGCTGATCTTTGTCGGGTCTATCCCCAATTTGCGGACTATGTCCTGATATATCAGATTAAGGCTACTGCTGCCGTCCATAAGGACTCGGGTGAGATGGTATCCGTCAATTATTCGGTCTAGTACCAAGGCAGCCAAACCTCCGTGCCGGATACTGGTCGGGTGATCCCCGCGATCAAAAGTGATCGGGCAGGCCGACAAAGGGTTGAACTTGGGGGTAGAGGGCTCCACGGCACATACGTCTAGGAGTGTGCGTTTGCTCCTCCTCTTCGTTACGTGAATCATGTTCACTGTTTTGACCTCCGGTGGGAATTTTTTATGTCCCCCAGTGTTCGGCTGGCGAGGCTCATCCTCGTCTTCACTTGGTGTCTCCCTCCCCTTGTGTTTGGCGTTTACCTTGCCGGCCTTCTTGAAGACCCAGAATTCTCTATTGGAGGTGCCATGAATCTGACATAATCTGTCTAGAATCTTGTTTAGGCAGGATGGTCCATCTCTGCTGTCTTTAAATGGCTTTTTCCGTAGACCGGGTCGAGAGCTCCTGAATCCGACCTTTACCGCCGTGTTGTCTGGGCTGTCTTCCTTGTTTCGATGCTTGCTTTTATTGCGTCGTGGTTTTCCATTGCCATCCCTGACTTCGGATGTGCCTGGGTCACTGGTGCCGCTACGGGCCAGCCAACTATCTTCGCCCGCACAAAAGCGGGTCATATGGCTTGTTAGGGCTGCCATTGTCCTAGGGTTTTCCTGGCCAAGGTGTCTGGCGAGCCATTCGCCCCGGACACAGTGTTTGAAAGCCTCTAAGGCTTCGGCGTCCGGGCAGTCGACAATTTGATTCTTCTTAGTGAGGAATCTGTTTCATAGCTTTCGGGCTGACTCTCCGGGCTGTTGAATTATATGACTTAAATCGTCTGCATCCGGAGGTCGGACATAGGTCCCTTGAAAATTAGCCCTAAAAGCGTCTTCGAGCTCTTCCCAACTTCCCATTGAGTATTCGGGGAGGCTCTTCAGCCAGTGCCGAGCTGGTCCTCTGAACTTGAGGGGTAAGTATTTGATGTCGTGGAGATTATCTCCGCGAGCCATGTGGATATGAAGGAGAAAGTCCTCAATCCAGACCCCAGAGTCTGTTGTTCCGTCATATGCTTCTATGTTCACGGGTTTGAATCCTTCTAGAAATTCGTGATCCAGAACCTCATCGGTGAAGCATAGGGGGTGCCCGGCACCCCTGTATTTGGATATGTCATGGCATTCTGACGGTTGTAGTGTTCGGTTTTGATTCTGTGTCGGAGCGCGCTTCCTAGATCCATAGATGGACCTAGTCATACCGGCTTTTTGGTGCAAGTCCTCACGTAAATCGTGTGCTGACTTATGTGCGACATTGTTAGCCGCCCTATCGCTGATCGGCCGTTTTATTTTTCGGCTGTATAGGCTCTTGCCCTTTGGATAGCTCTTTGTGTGGCGGCTGCCCCCGTACTTTTCTTGGGTGTCGAGCACTTTGTTCCATCTACTGTTGAATGTATTTTGCATGGCCTTAAGCCTTTGCTTCTGCTTCTTCAGACTCCTCGCAGTGGCAATAAGCCTTCTATGGAGGTCCTCTTGCTACGAGTTCCTTTCCGGGATGATGTGTGCATCGTCGTCCGGACTGGTCTCCTCTCCGGAGACAGGTTGATGAGCTTTACCCTCGACGTCGCCATGGTCATCATCTGTTGGTTCATCCTGCTCTGTCGCTGGGTCCATGTGGTCGTCACTTGCTTTGGAGTCAACCGGGGTATTATTCTTTCTTGCGCTATTATCGCTGTTTTTGTAGAGGCGGGATTTGGAGCGGCGCATATGTCGTTGCTTTGGTTGCTTCTCGAGGGATTTATCCTCCGCTCCATCCTTCCGTTCCCCGTCATTGTTTTCATTGGGTGTATCCACCATGTATATATCGTGTGATGAAGTGGTTGTCCAGCGCCCTGTGGGCGGTGGTTCTTGTTCCTCTCCTGCATCGTCGTCCATACCGTCGATGTCTTCGGAGTCGAAATCAAGCATGTCGGTTAGGTTGTCGATAGTGGCTATTAAGTGGGTGGTGGGTGGGGAATGAATTTCTTCATCGTCCGCTTCCCACTGAAGCCGAACATAGTTCGTCCAAGGGTCTCCTGACAAGGAGAGAGACCTCAATGAATTTAACACATCGCCCAAGGGTGAGTGCTGAAAGATATCCGCGGAGGTAAACTCCATGATCGGTGCCCAATCAGATTCGGTAGGCACGGATGCAGGCGGTTTGGAGCCTGCGGCCATGGACGAATCCAAGGGTCCGGCAACACAGGTCTCATAGGAAGTGAAGTCAGTATTCGGCTCTATCACCGCTGAGTGTGCGGCCTCCGTGGCGGGGTCCATCCACCCGTCCTCGGACGACACAATATGCTCCGGATTGAGGGCCGGAGTAGCCACAGGTGTGATCTCCCGAACACCGTCCGGCGGCAGAGCTAAGTCATGCTCGTCGTGACTGTGCGACGCACCTGACATGGGCTCGAGTCCATCGAAGATCAAGTCTCTGCGGATGTCGGTAGTATAGTTCAAGCTTCCAAACCTGACCAGATGGCCAGGGGCGTAGCTCTCGATCTGCTCCAGCTGGCCAAGCGAGCTGGCCCGCAGTACGAAGCCGCCGAATACGAAGATCTGTCCGGGGAAAAAACCTCACCCTGGATCGCATCGTTGCCAATGATTGAAGAAGCCATCAAGCCTTATGGTGACGACACAATGGAACTCTCAATGAAAGCACCAATGTCGTTGTCAAAACCGGCGGATCTTGGGTAGGGGTTCCCGAACTGTGCGTCTAAGGCGGATGGTAATAGGAGGCGGGAGACACAATGTTTACCCAGGTTTGGGCCCTCTCGATGGAGGTAATATCCTATGTCCTGCTTGATCGATCTTGATGATATGAATATTACAAGAGTTGATCTACCACGAGATCGTAGAGGCTAAACCCTAGAAGCTAGCCTACGATTATGATTGTTTTTCTCCTATGGACTAAACCCTCTGGTTTATATAGACACCGGAGGGGGTTAGGGTTACACAGAGTCGGTTACAAGGGCGGAGATCTATACATCCAAATTGCCAAGCTTGCTTTGAACGCAAAGGAGAGTCCCACCAGGACACGGGACGAAGTCTTCAATCTTATATCTTCATAGTCCAACAGTCCGGCCAAAGTATATAGTCCGGCTATCCGAGGACCCCCTAATCCAGGACTCCCTCAATGGGTAACAAGTAACAAGTGTAACAAAGGTGCAACAAGTTGGCCCAATCCTTTTTGTAGCAAAGGATAAGCCTGGACGAACTCTTATAAAAAGCAAAGCGCTCCCGAGGACACATGTGAATTATTGCCAAGTTAGTTCTCATCATGCTCATATGTTTCGCGTTCATCACTTTGATATTTGATATGTGGGTGGACCGGTGCTTGGGTACTATCCTTACTTGGACAAGCCTCCCACTTATGATTAGCTCCTCTCGCAAGCATCCATAACTACGAAAGTAGAATTAAGACAAATCTAACCATAACATGAAACATGTGGATCCAAATTAGCCCTGTACAAAGCAACGCATAATCTAGGGTTTAAGTTTCTGTCACTCTAGCAACCCATCATCTACTTGTTACCTCCCAATGCCTTCCCCTAAACCCAAATCATGGTGAAGTGTCATGTAGTCGACGTTCACATAACACCTCTAGAGGAAAGACAACATACATCTCATAAAATATCGAATGAATAGCAAATTCACATGATTACTTATAACAAGACTTCCCCCATGTCGTCGGGAACAAACGTAATTACTCACAAATCATGTTCATGTTCAAGATCAGAGGAGTATTGAATATCATTAAGGATCTGAACATATGATCTTTCACCAAATAAACCAACTAGCATCAACTACAAGGAGTAATCAACACTACTAGGAACTCATAGGTACAAATTTGTGGTTTTGGGACAAAGATAGAGTACAAGAGATGAACTAGGGTTTGAGAGGAGATGGTGTTGGTGAAGATGTTGATGAAGATTTACCCCATCTCAACGAGAGGGTCGTTGGTGATGATGATGGCTTCAATTTACCCCTCCGGAGGGAAATTTCCCCGGCAGAACAGCTCCACGAGAGCCCTAGATTGCTTCTGCCCAGGTTCCACCTCGAAATGGCGGTGCTTCATTCTGAAAGTTCTCTTATGATTTGTTCCAGTTCAAAAGCCCTAGCGGCGTGCCCCCCAGGCTTGTGGCCACCTGGTGGATCCCATCTGGTATTTTCTTTGCCCAATAATTTTTATATATTCCAAAATAATTCTCCGTAAATTTTCAGGACTTTTGGAGTTCTGCGGAATAGGTCTATTAAATTTGCTCCTTTCCGATCCAGAATTCTAGCTGTCGGCATTCTCCCTCTTCATGTAAATCCTGTAAAATAAGAGATAAAATGCATAAGTATTGTACCATAATGTGTAATAACATCCCATAATGCAATAAATATCAATATAAAAGCATGATGCAAAATAGATGTATCAACTCCCCAAGCTTAGACCTTGCTTGTCCACAAGCGAACGCGGAAATCGATAATCATGACCACGTGTTTAGAGATACAAGTGTCGATAAAATAAAATACAGACATGAGGGCATCATGATCATATTTAGAATAGCAACATACTGTCATTTATTTTCTTATGCCAAAGTAACAATTCATTCACAAGGTAGAGTATGAACCAGAAATTTCATTGAAAACTAACGAACTATGATAATAGTCATTGAAGAAATTGCAATTTATCATAATCTCGGAAAGAGTCAATGTAAGAGCTTTTGTATAGCAAGTCCACATACTCAACTATCTTTTAGTATTTCACAATTTCTAACACTCACGTGATACTTACGAGATCAAAGCCTCAATCGGACACAGAGAAAGATTGGGGCTTGTAGTTTTGCCTCCCAACCATTTACCTCAAGGGTAATGTCAACAATAATACTTTATGATGAACTAGATCCGAGTGGATATATATGTCTAGATCTTTCCCCAACACATAGTGCTTGCTAAAAAGAAAAAGTGTAAAAAGGAAAGGTGAAGATCACCATGACTCTTGTATGGAGGTAGAAGGTAAAAGTAAAAGATAGGCCCTTCACAGAGGTAAGAAGAGGTTCTCATGCGCTTTTTATGGTTGGATGCACAAAATCTTAATGCAAAAGAACGTCACTTTATATTGCCACTTGTGATAAAGAACTTTATTATGCAGTCTGTCTCTTTTATTTCGTCCATATCACAAGTTCGTCTAAAGCTTATTTTTCTCACACCAAAAGATCATACATATTTAGAGACCAATTTTTATTGCTTGCACCGATGACAACTTACTTGAAGGATCTTACTCAATCCATAGGTAAGTATAGTGGACTCTCATGGCAAAACTAGGTTAAGGGATTTTGGATGCACATGTAGTATCTCTACTTGGTGCAGAAGGTTTGGGTAGCATGGGATGGGAAGCAGGCTCAACATGTTGGAGGATCCATGACAATATAACTTCTATTCGGATATAACAAAACATAACCCATTATGTTGTTTTCCTTGTCCGACATCAACCTTTTAGCATGTAATATTTTAATGAGTGCTCACAATCATAAAAGATGTCCAAGATAGTATATTTATATGTGAAACCTCTCTTTCTTTATTACTTCCTATTAATTGCAACAATGACCAAAACTATGTTTGTCAACTCTCAACAAATTTTATTCATCATACTCTTTATATGTGAAGTCATCACTATCCATAAGATCATTATATAATTTTTTTACTTCTTTTATTCTTTTCTTTTCTCAAGATCATAGCTAGAAAGCAAAGCCCTCCACTCAAAGCTACTCTTTATTATATATAACTCACGGACTCGATTACATAGGTAGATCACAAAGCAAAACTCAAAGGCTAGATCATACTAAAAACTTTATTCTACTAAACCAAGATATAACCAAAAGGATGGAACTAAGAAAACGATAAAAGTAAAGATGTGATGGTGATAGGACACCTGGGCACCTCTCTCGGACTTGGCACAGGCCAAGGGGAGTGCCCATACAAATGTACTCATATCTCCTTGTTCAGAGGTGGTGGGGATGGGGTTGATAATGATGTGGGCTTGTCCTTTTTCCTTAGGTTATGCTTGAGGATGGAATTTTCCTCCCTCAAGTCATCAATCTCCTGCTCCAGTATTAATATATTTTCATATAATTCTTGCTTGTTCTCCTGTAGAAGATTAAAAGGGATAAACTCAAACTTAGGTTTCTTTGCTTTATTAGGGAGACTTGACTTTTTGAATTCTACGTGCATGTCCCCAGGTTGGGGTAGTGGGACTTCCTCTTCATCTGAGCTTGTCTCTTCCTATACCTTTAGATCATAGTCTTCTTCTTCCTCCATGGTCCAATCATAATGCAACACATTCCCATAAACCTTGTGGTTTTCAATATAATCAGCAACATAGCTCTCACCCTCCGAGTCTTGAGACGACATAGTTTTAGATCTGTCAGAAAAATGGAATGGAACAAGAAGAGAGGATTTTGTCGTGGTACGGTGGTCAAAACCTTCAGGAGATTATATAATGAATTTTTACTGACCAAAAGAAGTATTCTGCAAGAGAACGAAGTCTGGAGGGTACACGAGGTGGCCTCAAGCCTAGGAGCCGCGCCTAGGGGCGGTAGGTTGTGCCCCAAGGCTTGTCGCCTCCTCATGCACTTTCCAGACTACTTTTTATTTTCCTAATTTTTTGAACATTCCAAAACAGAGTAAAATTGCCATTGGAAAAGTTTTGGAGTCTGTTTACTTACCGTATCACATACCTATTCTTTTTCGGGGGCCTGGAGCGCTCTGCTAGGTCGCCCTTATGTACTTCTCTGGTGTTATGGTATTAATAATATTGGTTTCAACATTTATGGTAGTACCTGAGATATAATGTTTGATTCTTTGCCCATTTACCACCTTCGGGTTATTGCCCTCGGCATTGTTGATCTTGATTGCACCAGAACGATAAACTTCCTCGATAATGTAAGGCCCTTCCAATTTAAAGAGAAGTTTTCCTACAAAAAGTCTTAAACGAGAATTGTATAGCAAGACATGGTCACCTACATTGAATTCACGCTTTTGTATCCTTTTGTCATGCCATCTTTAAAATTTTTGTTTAAACAACTTGGCATTTTCATAGGCTTGGGTGCTGCATTCATCAAGTGAGCTAATGTAAAATAACCACTTCTCACCGGCACGTTTGAAATCATAATTGAGCTCTTTAATTGCCCAATAAGCTTTATACTCTAGTTGTAGAGGTAAGTGACGTGCTTTTCCATAAACCATTTTATATGGAGACATACCCATTTTTATATGCAGTTCTATAAGCCCATGATGCATCGTCAACTTTCTTAGACCAATTCTAAATCTATTAACATTCTTTGCGAGATGAATTTTATTTCCCTATTACTCAATGCTACATGGCCACTAGACTGAGGGTGATAAGGTGATGCAATTCTACAGTTAACATTGAACTTAGCAAGAAATTTGCAAAAAGCACCATGAATAAGGTGTGAACCACCATCAGTCATTAAATATCTAGGGACTCCAAACCTTGAGAAAATAACATCTTTAAGCATTTTAATAGAAGTGGTATGATCAGCACTACTAGTTGGAATAGCTTCTACCCATTTAGTAACATAATCAAAATCAACTAAAATATGAGTATACCCATTAGAGTATGGAAAAGGTCCCATATAATCAAAACCCCAAACATCAAATGGGTTCAATGAAAAGTGAATAATTCATAGGCATTTCCTGACGTCTACTAATATTACCAATTCTTTGACATTCATCACAAGACAAGACAAACTTACGAGCGTCCTTAAAAAGAGTAGGCCAATAAAAACCAGATTGTAATACCTTGTGTGCAGTTCTATCTCCAGCATGGTGTCCTCCGTAGGCCTGAGAATGACACTTGCATAGGATTTGTTTATGTTCATGCTTAGGTACACAATGTCTAATAACTCCACCTACTCCTTTATAAAGGTGTGGGTCATCCCAAAAGTAATGTCTTAAATCATAGAAAAACTTTTTATTTTGTTGGTATGTGAAACTAGGTGGTAAAAATTTAGCAACAATGTAACTAGAATAATCACGATACCAAGGAGTACTATGAGAAGCATTTATAACAGCTAATTGTTCATCAGGAAAGCTATGATCAATAGGTAGTGGGTCATCAAGAATATTTTCAAAGCTAGACAAGTTGTCTACTACGGGGTTCTCACCTCCCTTTCTATCGGTAATATGTAAATCAAATTCTTTTAGATAGAGAACCCATCTTATAAGTCTAGCTTTTGCATCTATCTTTTCCATAAGATATTTAATAGCAGCATGATCGGTGTGAACAGTTACTTTGGAATCACCAATATAAGATCTAAACTTATCACAAGCAAACACAACTGCTAGAAATTCGCTTTCAGTAGTAGCAAAATTTCTTTGAGTGTTGTCTAGAGTTTTACTAGCATAATGGATAACATTTAATTTCCTATCAACTCTTTGTCCTAGAACAACACCAATAGCATAATCACTTGCATCACACATAATTTCAAAGGGTAGGTTCCATTCAGGTGGTTGAACAATGGGTGCAGAAATTAAGGCTTTCTTAAGTATTTCAAATGCTTCTACACAATCATCATCAAAAACAAATGGAACATCCTTTTGCAAAAGATTAGTGAGAGGCCTAAAATTTTAGAGAAGTCTTTAATAAATCTCCTATAGAAACCAACATGACCAAGAAAACTTTTTATACCATTGTTATCTTTAGGACACGACATTTTTTCAATAGCATCAACTTTAGCTTTATCAACTTCAATACCTCTTTTAGAGATTTTTATGCCCCAATACAATACCTTCATTAACCATAAAGTAGCACTACTCCGAATTCAAGACAAGATTGGGTGCTTCGAACTCGATCAAGGTTGCATAAGCAATCATCAAAAGAAGTTCTGTATATGGAGAAATCATCCATGAAAACCTCAAAAATCTTTTCACATCAGTGAGAGAATATAGCAGTCATACATCTTTGAAAGGTAGCAGGTGCATTACGTCTATAAGCAAAGGTACCAAAAGGGCATGTAAAAGTAGTTTTTTTCTTGATCCTCTTGTGACATAGGTAATTGGGAAAACCAGAGTAACCGTCTAGAAAGCAAAAGTGTGTGTGTGTTGATAGTCTTTCTAGCATTTGATCAATGAATGGCAGAGTATAATGTGTTAGTGTACACAAGTAGGGGGCCTTCTATACCCCTTTACTTGTGTACGGGTAGTCGTAGCCACACCTGCAGCCGGGCTTGGCAGGGCAGAGGAAGCGAAGAGACAAGGCTGCCGAGGCAGCACACAAGCTAGAAGCATAAAGCGCAAAGCGACAAGATGGGCTCCCCCCGGCAAGAGACTTGCTGGGGTAACTTGCTCAACACCAGCAAGACCGCCACCCTTGAGCCTGAGAGTTATGACACCATCGACAACGTCGGGACCAAAGCTCGGGAGCGCCTGCATGGTGGCATGCAGATCTTGGTGAAAACCAAAGGCCTGCAGGCCTATATGAGCACTAGAAGATGAAGACCCCCGGCAAGATTCTTGTCGGGGACGTTTGCAAGCCCTCGGCAAGACCCTTGCAGGGGATGCCCACGAGATCCCGGCAAGGGCCTTGTCGGGGGCATCTATGGAGCGAAAGCGAGGCCCACACTTACCAAATCTTCGCTGCCCCACGCCCGTTTCGATGTGGCAACCAACCTACCAGCTAGGCACGCACCTGGGTGGCAGCATGCGGCCTCTAGGCCAACTAGCCAAGCACTTGCGTGGTGGCATGCAGATCTTCGTGAAGACCCTGCCACCGCACCAGCTCAGCAGCCAGCCAGCCAGCGTGGCACTGCATGCCTCGTCACCTTGGACGCGTATAGAAGCAAGGCGAGGCGGCGATGCACGAGATGAGCTCCTTTACTATCCCCGATAAAGTAAGAAGGCGCATAGGTGACGCATTGAATGCGTTTGTCCTAGGATGTCAGGAGATAAACTTGTACATTGTAGATACTTTCCACCTCCCGTATGCCACTGTGGCAACCCCTATGACATATGAAAGGAGGCCCGAGGCGTACTGAGGAAGGATTCAGACTTTTTGGACTAGGCATGCACCGCAGCTAGTTCAAGAGCTCAAGAACACTAAATACACACAAAGCAGGACTAGGGTTTTGCGCATCACATGCGGCCCGAACCTGGGTAAAAAATCCCACTGAATTGATCTAGACCCGCTCTATGCGCAACCCCATGCCCCACAACCGTAGAAGGGATTCCATCAAGGGATCCCATAGGTGTCGTTCCAGAACCCCGACATCTTTGGCGCGCCAGGTAGGGGTGCTAAGGCTATGAAAATCCGGTTTTAAGGCCAACTCATCGACTCCTTCATCGCGATGGCTCCCAAGAAGAAGGCGATCACGATGATCGGCTCATCTGGGGCCGAACCTCCCGTCCCAGCGCGGGCGGGCGACGGAGCGGTCGTGGATGGTGGCGTAGACGTGTCCCGCGAGCATCCACGACTCTCTGGTGATCGGAGCCATGCGAGCGGTGTCGTGCATGCCCGAGAGGACGAGCCGCGCGCGGCTGGGCCCGGGGGCAGGGTCGTGCTGCTCACGGGAGGCGCGGCGACCTCCTGGACACCCGAGCCGGTGCCCGTGCCACGACCTTCCCAGCCCACGTGTGACGAGAAACTCCAAAACGTTGGTGCCTCCGGACACTGCCACGGGAAGAGCCCTTTGCGTCACTCTCAAGACGCACCGGGCCGGCATGTGCGCCCAGACGCTGGTGGAAATGGTGCGCGACAGCGAGACCGTGATAGATCTCCTTCTAACGTGGTTAGAAGTCGGAGCGCGTCACGGTCCATGCAGCTTTCGCCGCCACCCACGCCAGTGGAAGCGTTGGCACGTGTGCAACTACTCCTCGACTTTCCTCCAGCAGCGGAGAAGCTCGACGAGTGGAGGGCCACCGTTCGAAGCCTTGTCAGCTTCGCCAACAAAGATGAGCCGCACCCAACGGACCCTCGTGTCGGCGTTCTGTCGAGCTGGTGCATGCTGGCGGTGGGAGGACCGGGGACGCTGCGACCACGATGCACTCACTCCTCCACGGCCGCGACAACAGCCGCCGGCTCGCCGGGCCGACGCCCGCGATAACATTTCTACGGCGTCGTCTGACCCGCGAGCCCATCGCGACCAACATCAAGTCCATCAGGAGTGAGCTCTGGAATACACTCGGACCACTATCGAGCAGCGGCAAGACACGCACCACTAGTCAGATAGGCGTGCGGGACCCACTATGGACTGCCCAGCGCCGGGGGGTGCCGGTGACCTACCTTATGAGGTGGGTTGTCCAGCCTTCACCCGTGAGCTATAGCAGTTCCAGTGGCCCACCCACCACACGTTCAAGCCTGAGATCGGAGAAAAATAAAATGGCAAGACTCACCCGTCTGTGTTCCTCAGCATCTACACCATCGCGATGCAAGCTGGCAGGGCTCGTGACAATAAGGTGCTTGACAATTATTTCCCGTTGGCACTTAAGCCCAACTTCATGTCATGCTTCATGCACCTGCCAGTTGATTCCATCTCTTCTTGGTTGGATCTGTGCCACGAGTTTGTTGCCTCCTTTACCGGAGGCCACCAAGCTCCTAGCCAGGTGAGTGATTTGCATGTCATCCCCCAGAAGGATGGCAAGTCCCTATGCAATTACATACAAAGGTTCAGCCATGTCTAGTACAACATCCCAGATGATCATCCCGCCGCTGTCATCAGTGCATTCCATGAGAATGTGCGCAACCACAAGATGCGCGAGGAGCTGGAGATGAACAAGGTTAAGGATGTAGCTGAGCTATATGTTCTGGCTGATAGGTGCACTCTGGCCGAAGAAGGAAGGAAGTACCCCGCCGAAGATACCGGAGCGGAAACCGACTCCACAAACGAAGATGTCGACGCTGCAACAGGAAGCGTAAGGGCAAGACCGTGCTTGCCATCAAGGAATCCGGTGACCCCAGTGCCACCAAGAGGACCAAGGTGGACGACCCCGACAAAGAAGTTGCCGGGTGCGCCGCCTGCCGAGCCTTGGAGGCTGCCGACAAGCCAGGAGGCTCCAACAAGTAGTATTGCAAGATCCACCGCACCAAATGCCACGACCTCCAGAATTGCCGGCAGGTTGAGCTGCTTGCAGAGAAGCAGAAAGCTGAATATGAGAGGCGCGACAAGGAGAAGGGCCAGGATGGTGTTGAGGGGTCTGGCAAGAAGCGTGGCGGTCGGGGAGGCCGCCGCGACAAGGATAGTCAATAAGAGAGGCACGCTCGAGGCTGCGACAAGGAGGAATATGATGTTCATGATGAGGAAAACGAGTCCGGCGAGCATGAGTTCCAGAAAGCTACAGAGGCCATGTGCGTCGACGGTGGCGCCTCGCTGCACACCTCTCACCACCAACTGAAGCAGTGGGCGTGTGAAGTCACTGCGGTGGAGCCATTGTTCGACGCCCAAAGGCCACTGAAGTGGTCCAACACGCCTATTATTTTTGACACCGAGGATCACCCTGACTACACAACTACGGTCGGGTGTTTGCCATTGTTGGTTTCCGCAACAATATGCAACCTCAAGGTGATGAAAATACTAGTTGACGGTGGGGCCGGTCTGAACTTGATCTTGCCCGCTGTGATCGAAAGGCTACAAATCCTCGATGGAGATCTCGACGAGACGAGCATGTTTCAAGGGGTCAATCCGGGGAGGAGTCAGCCGAAGGGCAAAGTCACGTTGCCCGTCATGTTTGGGGCAAGCTGAACTATCGGGCGGAGAAGATCGTTTTTGATGTTGCTATGATCCCCTTGCCTTATAATGGGATCCTCGGCCGCTCAGTGCTGGCCAAGTTTATGGCGGCATCACATTACGCTTACAACATGTTGAAGATGCCCGGGCCAATGAGCATCATCACCGTCCCCTTCGACAAGAAGGATGAGCTTATCTGCGCCGAGCAACTCTACCGGGAGGCAGTTGCAGAGGCTAGCGCCAAGACACCTATTCCTGCCGCTGAGGCCCGGGGAGGGAAGAAAACCGGCAACACATCTGCCTCTTCCGGCAAGGCCCCTTCCGGCAAGACTTCCGACCCCGGCAAGGACTCCTACACTTCCTTCGGCAAACGTGCCTCTTTGGAGTGCCGCATTACCATTGAGGACATGCCAGAGAGTTCCGCCAGCAGGAGCGAGAGGTCCAAGGCGGCCCTGCCAGAAACTAAGAAGATGCCCGTCAAGGAGGATGGCACGGGTGGAGCTTTTACCATAAGCTCCACCCTCGACAGCAAATAGGAAAGAACGCCCGTTGCCTTCCTACGGGTGAATGTCGACGTGTTTGCATGGCGAGCATCCGACATCCCCGGTGTTCCCAGGGAGGTGATTGAGCACCACCTTGCTATTTGTCCCCATGCATGGCCCGTCAAGCAGAAGGTCAGAAAGCAAGTTTGGAGCAACAAGAGTTCATCATCCAGGAGATTAGGAAGTTGAAGGCGGCAGGCTTGGTAAGAGGAGTGCTCCAGCCCACGTGGTTGGCCAATACAGTGGTATTGCGTAAGGCAAATGGGAAGTTGAGGCTGTGTATTGACTACACATATATCAATAGGGCCTGTCCAACGAATCCTTTCACTTTGCCACGCATTGACCAAATCGTGGACTCCAGTGCCGGTTGTGACCTGCTGTCATTCCTTGATGCCTACTCAGGGTACCACCAGATCTTCATTATGAAGGAAGACGAAGAGAAAACTGCGTTCATCACCCCATGTGGTATGTACTGTTTTGTACAGATGCCTTTCGGGTTGAAGAGCATGGGTTCGACATTTGCCCGAGCGGTGCAAATTGGTTTTGAGCCCCAGCTGGATAAAAATATGGAAGCCTATATGGATGATATAGTAGTCAAAATGAAAGACAAGGCCACGCTCGTGCAAGATCTGGACGAAACATTTGCCAACCTACACAAGATCAACCTCAAGCTCAACCCAGAGAAGTGTGTGTTTGGCGTTCCATCTGGCAAACTTCTCGGGTTCTGTGTGTCTCAACGTGAAATCGAAGCAAATCCCGACAAGATCAAAGCAATTGAGCAGAGGTGCGAAGACGAGTCAAAGATGTTCATAGGATTGTCGGCTTTATTGTTGCTCTAAGTAGGTTCATCCCCAAATCTGCTGAGCATGCACTCCCCTTCTTCAAAATTTTGAAGAAGGTGGGTCCAATGAAATAGACTCCGGAGGCAGAGGCAGTGCTGCAAGATTTGAAGAGGTACCTCTCCTCCGCGCCAATACTAGTCGCACCTAAACCGCAAGAGCCGTTGCTACTATACCTAGCGGCAACGAATCAAGTGGTTAGTGCTGCGCTAGTGGCATAGAGGGAATTTGAGGAAGAAGAAGCGGTACCAGCAGAGCCTTCGGATGATGAGCCGGAGTTCTCCCCAGCATGGCCTGATGCCGGCAAGGCAGAACCCCCGGCGGAGCCTGGTCCCGGCAAGACGGAGCCCGTGCAAGCAGGCGAAGTCGAACAGAAGAAGAAGGTGGTGCAGCACCCGGTTTATTTTGTCAGTTCCCTCTTACAAGGGGCTAGATCAAGATATTATGGCATATAAAAGCTACTTTTCGGCCTTCTTATGGCCTCGAGAAAGCTAAGTCACTACTTCCAAGCACATGAGATCACCATCGTCACCCACCTCCCTTTGCAACGAATCTTGCACAATCCGGATGCCAGTGCAAGGATTGTGGAGTGGGCGTTGGAACTGTCAAGCATTGGCCTCAAATTTGAAAGCACTTCAACAATCAAGAGCCGAGCCTTGGAAGAATTCATAGTGGAATGAACCTCAACCCCAGATGAAGAAGTTCGAGAGACCACCCTTCCCGGCAAGGAGACGAGCCGTGATTGGATCATGTACTTTGACGGAGCTTTCTCGCTACAAGGTGCTGGTGCCACGCGTGTTGCTCTTCGCACCCAGCGGAGAGCGCCTCAAGTACGTAGTCTAGATGACTTTCCCCAGGAAAAGTCAATGAACAACATGACAGAGTATGAGGGATTGCTTGCCGGTCTCAGGATCGTGGCAGACCTCGGATCTGGGAGCTCATCATTAGATGTGATTTGCAGCTCGTCGTCAAGCAAGTCAACAAGGATTACTAGAGCCCGTTGATGGAGGCTTATATGGATGAGGTGAGGAAGTTGGAAGAGCGTTTTGACGGTCTGCAAGCAGAGCATGTTCCCCGAGCGGAGAACATCATTGCCGACGACTTGTCGAAACGCGTTGCCCTCATGTTGCCTGTGGAACCAGGTACCTTTGTGCTTAAATTAATCCAGCCATCCATTGAGCCATCAGCAGGATAGAACAACGAAGAAAGGCAGGCCCCAACAAGAACTTTCCAACTGAACTCCTAGGAGCCGCTGGCAAAGACACTGCCAGATGCCCCAAGCTTGTCGGGTAGCGGTAACCTCCGGCGAGTCCCCAAGCCCTCGCCATAGAGGCAGCTGCCCCTACGACCGAAGGCGAGCCTATAGTCCTTGCCGTCGAGCCCCAGGCTCCGGCATGGTCATAACACACCGTTTGTTTCCTCCAAATAGGGGAACTCCCTAGGGAACAAGAAGATGCAGAGAAAGTATCCCGTCGGTCCAGCATGTACCAGTTTGTGGATGATGCCCTATACAGAAGGAGACCGAAGGTGAAACTGAAGTGCATTCCTCGGGAGGACGGACTGGAGCTGTTGGCAGAGATACATGGGGGCATGTGTGGCTCCCACATAGGGTCGAGAGCCCTTGCCAGGAAAGTGTTCTGGCAAGGTTTCTTTAGGCCCACCGCTCTCCAGGATGCAACTGCACTAGTAACCAAGTGTGAAGCGTGCCAGTTCCATTCAAACAAGCTTCATCATCCAGCCCAAGCCCTTCAAACAATCCCTCTTTCTTGGCCCTTTTCGGTCTAGGGGCTCGACATACTGGGCCCCTTTACCCGTGCTGTCGGGGGCTTTGAGTACTTGTACATCGCAATCGACAAGTTAATAAAGTGGCCGGAAGTGGAACCGGTGAGAAAGGTGACAGCACAATCAGCCGTCAAGTTCTTCAAGGGACTAGTTTGCCGTTTCGGTGTGCCAAATAGAGTCATCACCGACAACGGCACGCAGTTCACGAGCCGCACCTTCATGCAGTACATTCAAGACCTCGGCGGTAAGGTTTATTTTGGTTATGTTGCTCATCCCGGAAGCAACGGCCAGCCTGAGAGGGCGAATGCGGAAGTGCTACGGGGCCTCAAAACCAGAACTTTTGACAGGCTGCAGAAGTGCGGAAGGCGCTGGATTGATGAGTTGGCAACGGTTCTTTAGCTAATCAGAATGATACCAAATCGAGCCACTGGCCAAACACCCTTTGCCCTGGTATACGGGGCAGAAGCAGTTCTCCCCACGGAACTCATATACGGGTCACCTCGAGTGCTCTCTTATGATGAGCTTGAGCAAGAGCAGTTGGGCCAAGATGATGCGACGCTCCTTGTCTTCAGGCTGCTGTGTGAGCCGCTCGTTACCAGCAAGCCTTGCGCCGCTACCATAGCCGCAAGGTTCGCGCCCGAAGCCCCGAGGAAGGCGACCTTGTTCTTCGGCGGATCCAATCAACCAAGAATTTAAACAAGTGGACGCCAAAGTGGGAAGGCCTTTATTGGGTCATACGAGTCACCAGGCCCGGCGTAGTCCGCCTGGAGACCGAAGATGGCATTCCGGTGAGCAATTCATGGAACATCGAACATCTTCACAAGTTTTACCCCTAAGGTGCGGTTGCCGGGAGCCCCGGCAACCCCCCTTTTTGTACTAGCCATGCCGGCATGGCATGTAACCCTATGTACAAAGCCAAGCGCAGACCCTGCACACAGTCAGGGAAAGAAACCCTTAGTATGTATAGTTTTCTGTTGATTTCCATAGTTATGTGTATACGTATATGTATGCTTATCCATGGTATTCTACCACTTTTTGATTCCAACAAATATTAACGGACTGCCAAGGGTCCATGCTCTTTCCCTCTTTTCCTTCCAGCCATGGCAAGGATGCTCGATCCCGCCAAGGACCCAGCTCCGGCAAGAAGTTGAGAAGACCGCTCGGCACGACGATCCCCGGCAAACCAAATAGATAAAGTTTACCTCTTGGCCATCCATGTTCGTAACATGCGGCTTGTGCATTAGAAAACCTCGCCACTCTCTTTTGAAAGACACGGGTGCTGCCATTCCCAGCCAGCACGCTGCTTTGGTCGGATTGGTCGTAGTAGCCCTTGCTAAAAAGAAATGGACGGGGGGGCTAGACCCTTTGTCTGTAACCCGGCAGATGTGATTCTCCGGTAGGTGCAGAGGGCACCGGCAAGATGGCTTGCCGAGACAATTTGTTTATTTGCGTTAAAGAGTCATTTTGCCTCTGCACGAGCGCATCTGTGCATGGGTTTCCGGCAAGGCTAGTCTTTTTCCATAAAATGCAGATACAAGTACGGATGTTATGAAACATAAGCATGGGCTCGAGAGATTACATTACTTAGAAATTAAAATTCGGCAAATCCCTACAAGTTTAGAAAAAAATATAAGTGCCTTGTGATCTCCGTTTTTGCCCCGTTCCTCCCAGGTGCGGTAGGTAAGGGCAAAGTAGGGGCGACGGGGAACACGCTGATGGAGAGCATGGCGGGGATGGCCCTCGGCAAGACGCGTGGCCGAGGGAGGAGGGCGATGCAGATGACGATGCTGCCGCCGATGAGTATCTGGAGTCAGAATCGGCATCCTCCCGCCCGGTCCCCTCCTCGTCACCGTCACTCGAGGAGGAGCTCTCGCCGTCGGTCCACCTCTCTAGCAGCACCCTAACCCGTGTCCCGAGTGCCCGAAGACCTTGACGGAGAGCAGGTCGCTCTCCACTAATTTGAAGTGGAGAATATGCCCCTTCATCTAGCAGTGGGCGTGTGCGAATGTTTTCCAACCCCGATGAAGAAGAATTACATGAGCGACGGGGAACCTTGTGTTCGCCCATATGTTGCCATTGCGACACCCCTTCATGTGAAGCCTCAGCCTCGGCGGCTGGATGATCTCTAGCACCCTCGCGAACGCCTCGGGGAGGCGAAGCCGGCTACGCAGCGGCTCGCGCAACTACAAGATGAACTCCAGCATCTTGTCCCCTTTGACATGTAAAAGGAGGCCCGAGGCGTACGGAGGAAGGATTCGGACTTTTTGGACTAGCCATGCACCGCAGCTAGTTCAAGAGCTCAAGAACACTAAATACACACAAAGGACGACTAGGGTTTTATGCATCACTTGCGGCCCGAACCTGGGTCAAAAATCCCACCGAGTTGATCTTCTAGACCCGCTCTTTGCGCCGCCCCACGCCCCACAACCATAGAAGGGATTTCGTCGAGGGATCCCATAGGTGTCGTTCCAGAACCCCGACATAATGATCTTTCCTAGTAGCTTTATTTAATTTTCTAAAATAAATTACCATTTTATAACCTATAACAATTCTTTGTGGAATCAATTCAATTTTTATCATTGGGAACAACAGTAATACCTCCTCTCTTAGGGACACAATGAACAGGACTTACCCATCTACTATCAGCACTAGGGTAGATTATACCTGCTTCTAGAAGCTTTAATATTTCATTTCTTATCACTTTTTTCATCTTAGGATTCAATCGTCGTTGGTGATCAACAACTGGTTTAGCATCGGGTTCCATAGTAATTTTGTGCTGGCATAGAGTGGGACTAATGCCCTTAAGATCATCAAGAGTATTTCCCATAGTGGCGCGGTGCTTTTTTAGAGTTTTCAACAATTTCTTTTCTTCATGCTCTGAAAGATTAGCACTACTAATAACATGATATATCTTCTTTTCATCAAGATAAGCATATTTCAAAGTATCAGGTAATTGTTTAAGATCGAACACAGGATCACTCTTGGGTGGTAGTGGATCTCCAAGAGTCTCACCACGCAAATTGTGTTTCAAAATAGGCATTTTTTTAAACAATATTTTCATCTATTTCATTTCTTTCATTCATGAACATGTCATTTTCATGGTCTAGCAAATATTATTCTAAAGAATCAGTAGGAGGCATGACAATAGATGCAAGACCAATAATTTCATGTTTACTAGATAATTCTTATCACGATGTTGTCAACGAAATTTGGAGAAATTCAACTCATGAGACACATCTCTGAAATTTACACTAACAGTTTCTTTCTCACAATCTATCTTAGCATTGGCAGTTTCCAAGAAAGGTCTACCAAATATAATGGGACAAAAATCATCTTGTGGGGAACCAGGAACAAGAAAATTAGTGGGATATTTTATTTTCCCACACAAGACTTCATCATCTCAAACAATCCCAATTGGTGAGATATTATCTCTATTATCAAGCTTAAGAGTAACATCAATATCTTGTTTTTCAGCAGGTGCAATATTATTCATAATTTCTTGATAAAAAGTAAAAGGAATTGCACTCACACTAGCACCCAAATCACATAAGCCATGATAACAATGTTCTCCTATCTTAATAGAGACAATAGGCATGCCAACAATAGGTGTATGTTTATCTTTATCATCGGGTTTCGCAATTCTAGCAGCTTCATCACAGAAATAAATAACATTCCCATCAATATCATCAACCAAGAGATCTTTAAACATAGCAATACTAGGTTCAAATTTAATTTGTTCAGGGTGTGTGTGTGTTCTAGTATAACTCTTATGAACTACAACTGAAGCTTTAGCATGTTCTTTTATCCTAACAGGAAAAGTCGGTTTCTCAAAGTAAGCAGCAGGAATAAATAGATCAACATTATAAATAATAGTTTCTTCTTCGACTTTAATAGGTTCTACTACTTTTACTTAAATGGGAGGATGATATTTAAACCACTTCTCCTTAGGGAGATCAACATGTGTAGCAAATGAGTCACAGAAAGAAGCTAATATCTCATAGTCAAGTCCATATTTAGTGCTAAATTCACGAAAAGCATCGGTATCCGTAAAGAACTAACATAATCAAACTTAAGGTTTATACATGAATTCTTACCTTCGTCAAGCTCCCAATCTTCATAGTTGCATTTAATTGTTTCCAATAAGTCCCATTTCAATTTGATAGTCTTCTTTATAAAAGAACCGGTACAAGAAGTATCGAGCATGGATTGATCATTACGAGAAAGGCGAGCATAAAAATTATGAATAATAATTTCTCTTGAGAGCTCATGATTGGGGCATGAATATAACATTGGCTTAAGCCACCCCCAACCTTGAGCTATACTTTATCCTTCACGAGGCCAAAAATTATATATAATTCTGATCATGGTGAACCAGATGCATAGGATAAAACTTCTGATGAAATTCCAATTTCAGTCGGTTGTAATTCCAAGCTCCAATATCATCACATAGCATATACCATGTCAATGCCTTTCCCTTCAAAGATAAACGGAACACCTTCTTCTTGAATTCATCCTCGGGTAAACCTGCAGGCTTAAATAATCCACAAATTTCATCCACATAGATTGGATGCATATCAAGATGTCGTGTTCCATCTCCTGCATAAGGATTAGCTAGAAGTTTCTCTATCATACCCAAAGGAATTTCATAATAAATATTTTCAGTAGGTTAAGTAGGTTGAGGAGCAACTCTTTGCTCTTCCGGTCGAGGTGAAGATACCCCGAAGAAGCCCCTCAAAGGATGATTTTCCATGGTGACAAGTGAAACGAAATTTCCGCACGTATTATAAATTTTTCCATACCAAATTTCCACTTACCAAAGATGCATCACTCCCCGACAACGGCGCCAGAAAAGAGTCTTGATGACCCACAAGTATAGGGGATCTATCATCGTCCTTTCAATAAGTAAGAGTGTCGAACCCAAGGAGGAGCAGAAGGAAATGACAAGCGGTTTTTAGCAAGGTATTTTCTACAAGCACTGAAATTATCTGTAACAAATAGTTTGGTGATAAGATAATTCGTAACGGGTAACAAGTAACAAGTGTAACACAGGTGCAGCAAGGTGGTCCAATCCTTTTTGTAGCAAAGGATAAGCCTAGACAAACTCTTATATAAAGCAAAGTGCTCCCAAGGACACATGGGAACTATTGTCAAGTTAGTTTTCATCATGCTCATTTGATTCGCTTTCGTTACTTTGATAATTTGAAATGTGGGTGTGTGACGCCCTCGATTCAATCATACACGCAAATGTGTACGATCAAGATCAAGGAATCACGGGAAGATATCACAACACAACTCTAGACACAAAAAATACAAGCTTTATATTACAAGCCAGGGGCCTCGAAGGCTCGAATACAAATGCTTGAAGGCACCAGAGTCAGCGGAAGCAAAAAATATCTGAGTACAAACATAATGTTAAACAAGTTTTCCTTAAGAAGGCTAGCACAAAAGTAGCAACCATCGAAAAGGCAAGGCATCCTGCCTGGGACCTCCTAACCACTCCTCGAAGCTGAACTCCACGTAGAAACATCCTCGGGATCCTCTAGCTCCTGGACTCCATCATCTGGTAGTGATATCCGAGAAAAATGGAAAAGGGGGAAAAGAGGGAGCAAAGCAACTATGAGTACTCATCCAAAGTACTCGCAAGTAAGGATCTACACTACATATGCATTGGTATGAATGAAATTGGTAGTATCTATGGACTGAACTGCAAAATGCTAGAATAAGAGGGGGATAGCTAGTCCTATCGAAGACTATGCTTCTGGCAACCTCAATATTGAAGCATGTAGAAGAGAATAGCCCGTAAGTTCACCAAGTAGCATCGTATAGCATAAACCTACCCAGCGATCCTCTCCTCGTCGCCCTGTGAGACAGCGATCACTGGGTTGTATCTGGCACTTGGAAGGGTGTGTTTCATTAAGTATCTGGTTCTAGTTGTCATAAGGTCAAGGTATAACTCCAGGTCGTCCTATTACTGTGGGACACAGCTACTCAAATAGATCAACTTCCCTGCAGGGGTGCACCACATAACCCAACACGCTCGATACCTCTGGCCGGACACACTTTCCTGGGACATGCCCTACCTCGCAAGATCAACACGTCGTAGCCCTACCTAGGCACAACAGAGAGGTTAGCACACCGGTCTAAATCCTAAGCGCGTAAGGGTCTGAGCCGATCTCCCATTGCACAACTACACATTGCGTGGGCGGCCGAAAGCAGACCTAGCCTCCTAATACAAGAGCAGGCGTTCCAGTCCAATCCGGTGTGCGCCTCTCAGTCGCTGACATCAAGAAGGCTTCGGCTGATACCACGACGTCGAGTGCGCATAACTGTTCCCGCTTAATATGTTAGTGCGTATAGGCAAGTGGCTAGACTCAGCTAGAATACCAGGATCTCGTTAAGCGTGTTATTTTTAAGTAACCGCAGACGCCGACCAGGGCCAGAACCACATCTCACCTAGGTGGTCTCAAGCTGCCTTGTCGCTCTACCATAAAGTCACAGTCAGGGGCCATCGGGAACCCAGGCCCACTACACCGGGAGTGAACCACCTGTCCTTTCAGCCCCCACATCGAAATCACTTGCGGGTACTCTAGGAGCCGACCCGACTTTAGTCACCACATGTATCATATAATATTTATATAAGTAAATACCCCTGATCACCTCCCGAATGATCACGGCCCGATAGTATAGCATGGCAGACAGACAAGACTGTAGGGCCACTGATGGAATACTAGCATCCTATACTAAGCATTTAGGATTGCAGGTAAGGGTAACAACTATAGCAACAATGACATGCTATGCAGCGGAATAGGATTAACCAAAAGCAGTAACATGCTACACTACTCTAATGCAAGCAGTAGAGAGAAGGAATAGGCGATATCGGGTTAATCAAGAGGTGGGGGGGGGGGCTTGCCTGGAAGTTCAGTCGAGAAGGAGGGGTCGTGAACACCGTAGTCATATAGTAGGTAGCAGCGGCGTCGGTCTCGGTGTCTAACGAGAGAAGCGGGGGAGAAACAATAAATATAATGCAAACATAAGAATAATGATGCATGCCATGACAATGAGCAGGGCTAGGGGTGACCTAATGCAGTACTAGGTGCTACTGGCGAAGGGGGAAAACATCCAAGAAAGTATTCCCGGTGTTTGATGTTTTCGGGAAAATGAAACGGAGGTGGGTTGTTGCATGTTCTCTATGCAAGGGATGCGCGGCGGATGAACGGACATCGTACTCAGATTCGTCTCGTCGTTCTGAGCAACTTTCATGTACAAAGTATTTTCATCCGAGTTACGAATATTTTTCTATTAATTTTCAAAGTTCTAATAATATTCTGCAATTTATATAAAACAAAAATAAATGGTTAAGTCACTATGGGTACACATAATTGTACCCAGCTGTTTGCGCCAGGGGCTGACGGGTGGGGTCCAGTTGATTGCCCAGTTAGTAGTCAACTGGGACCGTTAACTAGTCAAAGGGGGCCTGGGGACCCACATGTCATTGACAGTTGAAGCTAACAGTAGGTTAGTTTAATTTAAATAGGCTTAGTTAGTAGGTGGGACCTACACATTAGTCAGTCATTTATTTAACAGACTTAACTTAATCTATTTAGTTAATTGATGCGTGGGGCCCGACAGTCAGTGGGGATTAAGAGGTGGGTCAGTGCCTAGTCAAATAGAGCATGGTCGGCTGGGCTTGCCTAGGCAAAAGGCGCCGGCGACGGTGTGGCCTGCAGCGGCGACTAGCGCCGCGGAGCGCCGGCCGGAGGCGAGCACCGAAACAGGGGAAGAGGTGTCACGGGGAGACGGACGGGGGCTGGAGGCCAGCGCGGCGTGGCCCGAGGCACGGGCGTGCACAGCGGGGCGGCGGTAGCCTGACGCGGGCGCGACGATTGGCAGTTGGAGGCGGACGCGGCCAAGCGCGAGTGGGCCCACGCGCGGGCTCAGCTACACGAGCAGGAGGTCGCAACGGGCAGGGGGTGTGCTGGCACAGGGAGCGCACGGGCATGGCCGGACGCGGCGGTGATGCAGCCAAGGCGGGGCATGGGCGACGGCGACGGCGTGCAGCGGCGGCACAAGAGTAGCAGCAGTAGCGAGTGGCAGCGAGCAGCAGTAGCGTAGGCGGGTCCGGGGGGATGCAGGAGCTGGCGCGGTTATGGTAAGGTTCGACCATGGCGGCCTCGGGTGGGCGCAGTTTTACCACCGAGAGGGAAAGAGCGAGCAAGAGAGGCAAGGGGGGAGGTGGTCACAGAGAGGGCATAGGCGAGCTTGACGAGGCCGGAGAGGTCTGGGTGGTGTAGATCGACATTGACGACATGTAGTGGCCAAAGCGGAGAAGAGCTCGATGGCTTGGTGAAGATGAAGCCGTCCGCGAGGGTCCTACTCGACATTTTTGCGCCATGAGGGGAGGCATCTGGCCTCGGGATCGACGCGGCAACGACGACCGTGAGCTTTAGGTGACGAACAAACGAGAGAGAGAGAGAGCAAGGGGATAAATGAGGATTAGGGTTTGTCTATGGGGTCGGGGTCTTCTTATCCATCTCGAGGTTTTGCCGATACTCGACACGACGACAATCGGTGGCATAGACGGCATGCGCGATTGCCAGCGCCATGGCCTCTCACTTCCTCTATACATAGGTGGGGGAAAGGCCGTTGTGGGCTAGGCTTCAATGCACTGTTCCAGTTAGGCCCAGTGACACAGTACTTTGCTCCCTTTTCCTTTTCTTCTTTTCTGTGTTATTTTCTAGCACTGTTATCAGTTTCTTTAGTCATCAAACGAATTTTGCTACACATGATACTTTGCACACAAATCAAACACCACATACCTAGGTCACTCACAAATTTTCAAATATATTGGAGATTTTTAAAAAAATGTTTTATTTTGAAAAATTAAACTAAACATTGTAGGTCCACTTTAATTGAGGCTAGGGTTAAAAAATGAGAAGTCAAACTATGTTGGTTTCAACATGAAAAATTGCTAGGGGAATTTCTAAAATAAAGCTATCATTTTAGTTTTTCTGTTTGAAGAAATATTTTATTTGACTTTATTTTAAATTTGAAGTTGGCTTTGATTTTTGAGAAGTGGCAATTTGGCTTAGTTAAACTTGATGACATGGCACCATTAGTGTGAGGTCACTGTAGCATGACACTGAGGGTGTTACAGGGTGGACCGGTGATTGGGTGTTGTCCTTACTTGTACAAGCCTCCCACTTATGATTAACCCCTCTCACAAGCATCCGCAACTATGAAAGAATAATTAATACAAATCTAACCATTGAATGAAACACGTGGATCCAAATCATCCCCATACGAAGAAACACATACTCTAGGATTTAAGCTTCTGACACTCTAGAAAACCATCATCAACTTATTACTTCCCAATGTCTTCCCCTATGCCCAAATCATGGTGAAGTGGCATGTAGTCGACATTCACATAAGACCAGTAGAGGAAAGACAACATACATCTCAACAAAATAATGAACGAATACCAAATTCACATGATTGCTTATAACAAGACTTCAACCGTGTCCTCATGAACAAACGTAACTACTCACAAGGCATGTTCATGTTCAAGATCATAGGGGTATTGAATATCATTAAGGATCTGAACATATGATGTTCCACCAAATAAACCAACTAGCATCAACTACTAGCAATCCACAGGTACCAATCTTAGGTTTTGGGACAAAGATCGAGTACAAGAGATAAACTAGGGTTTGAGAGGACATGGTGCTGGTGAAGATGTTGATGAAGATTGACCCCCTCTTGATGAGAGGATCATTAGTGATGACGATGGCTTTGATTTCCCCCTCCTGGAGGGAAGTTTCCCCGGCAGAATAGCTCCGCCAGAGCCCTAGATTGCTTCTACCTAGCTTCCGCCTCGAAACGGTGGTGCTTCGTTCCGAAAGTTCTCTTATGATTTTTTTCCAGGTCAAAAGCCTCCATATAGCAGAAGATGGGCACCGGACACCAGCCAGGGGACCCACAAGCCCTAGGGGCACACCCAGGGGGTAGGGCGAGCCCCCAGGCTTGTGGCCACCTGGTGGGTCCCCTATGGTATTTTCTTCACCCAATAATTTTTATATATTCAAAAATAATTCTTTGTAAATTTTCAGGACTTTTGGAGTTGTGCAGAATAGGTCTCTCAAATTTTCTCCTTTTTGGTCTAGAATTCCAGCTGCCGACATTCTCCCTCCTCATGTAAATCTTGTAAAATAAGAGAGAAAAGGCATAGGTATTGTACCATAATGCGTAATAACAACCCATAATGCAATAAATATCAATATAAAAGCATGATGCAAAATGGACGTGTCAACAATGCATACGTTTGCATAGTGAAGCGTATGCATTGCCGACATGTATCCCAAACACGAGTCTTCGGACAAATGTTTGTGATACTCGCATATCCCAAATGCTCCATCCTTGCTACTTGTGTGTGCTTGCATTACCATCGCAATTGGTATTCTGTGGTGCAACATTTACGATGCGCACCACATCAGAAACATTTCATGATTGTAAAGCGTGTACGATAAGGTGACTATCACAAACATTTAGTTTTCTTGCACCATTTGTGATATTGTCTGACATCACACACGCTTTGCAAACGGCAACTATGCGCATGGTTACACACGTTTCCACTTCATGAACATGTCGTATTATGATCTATGTCACACACGTTGTGCTTTATAGACCACATGTGCCATAATGACATGTAGAGCTTATTTTCACCATAATTTAATTGATGCTATTTAAAATTGTACCAAATTTCAATTTGAAACTAGGCTATAACTTCATTCGTATCCATCAGGTTCAACAACCAATGCATTATTCGATTCACAGGTACATATGTTCAAGAATTACATCAAAAAAAGAATTACATAAGCACCAAATAAAGAATGATGAACCAGGGTTGTATACTTGTACTATTAAGATGGTAAAGAAAGAGGCGAAAGACATTCTGGTTGCTGAACAATGTGAAGCGGAATGCCCCTATTGTGCTCTCCTCCATGTAGAAGGCATGCACAACTCTAATCCATCCCCTTGTGATGGCCTACCGCCAATCATGTAATTTGAGAGGTAATCTTGAGTCAACTACTTTGGGAACCACTTCAAAGGAAAAATATTCAAACATTGTCATCTAACATAACTCATAATGGGTAGTAAAAAGAAGTCTACGGAGTTCTTACTTACCATGCTGCAGTTCACTATTGTCTTGGATAAAGTGTAGACAAATAGCTCAATTGACATCTTTTTACCCATTTTACTAACAATCTTTATCAATTTCATCACTTGATGCTAGTTCATGAATATCTCATTGCCCCATATACAAAAAGGGTCAAAGCGCGGATCTTTACCAATGACATATTTTTACCTAATATTAAAGGATGGAGACCATGGGGGACTCGAACTCCAGACCTCGCTGTCATGTATAGTACAAGGAGCCAACTAGGCTATGTTATGGTATGTGATAGGACTCAGGTCGTTTCGCTATAAATAGTCCCACCTTGGTCCTTTTGATCATGTTCCACCAACTTTTATATGTTTCCAAGTTGAAACCAATAAGCTGCCTAATAAAGAATCAAAAGAAGGAGGAGCGCGAGGAAAGGATGTAAGACAAAAAACTTCCTTTCCTGAGTTATGAAGGAAAGAAACTATAGTCATTGACATGAACCACCCGAGGAAAGTAAATATATGGAATGAATAAGCCAGGAAAGAAAGGAATTCTACATGGTCACTGATGAGGGTGTGAGAGAATAAATTAAGAAGGCCAAGAATGGAATGGAATTATAGCCATAGAATATATTTGCGCTGGTTACTACAGAATGCAAGAGGCACATAAGTTCTCAAATGATTTCATGTCATCCGTAGAAGTAGAGGGATAAATATATACCCTAGGTATTTTCTAAAGATCTCTTTGCATTGGATGAAAGAGGGAATTTTTAATGTATAAGGCATACAAACCTGACCTAAATAAGTTATCTTGTAATTCTAGAAAAGTTTCCAAATAAATTAAATCACGTGCATGGCCAAATTAATGTCTATGGCTGAGATATTATAACTTAAAAAATGAGAAATTAAATCACATGTATGGCCAAATTATTGCTTCAAGTACTGTACAAAAGTTTCCTAAAAAAAGATACTGTACAAAGTGAACTTCACGTGCGTTTACACAAGGATCGATCAGGACAACACTTGATATTACAAAACCTTGCAACACAACCACTGACATTATCATAATTCTCAATGCATGCATGAGGTTACATAACTAACAAAGGAGCTACAGATCTAATTTACCAAATAGCTGACAGCCAAGTTCACTAACCAGACATACATAACACTTACGTTAACATTACAAGGACATGCCCAAGTTCAGAACTCGCCACTGCCATCAACCATGCCCATATATAGCAGGGGTGAATGTGAGCCTACACGTAATTAAGTTCTCAATAACATGGCTGTGCTTCTCCGGCGCCGACAAAATCAGCCACTGGTCATGCACTTGGCATGTGACTTTGATACGCAACATAGATAGTGGAACGCTGCACTGCTTCTCAGTGGCACCTAGAAGTGCGCCGATGTTTGCCATCTCCAACCGCCGTCGCTAGCACAGCAGCGCAAGCCCACGGTAGTGCGCCACGAACGCATCCATTGGTGTGCGCGCATGGTAGGAGCACCTCCGGACATACACAGGGCTCGCCCCTCCGCCACGCCTCCTGCGGAGAGGACATTGAGATCAAGCTACGGCTAACGCCGTCGGCTGCGAGCAAAGGGGTGTAGCCGACGACAACGACACCTTCAATGTAGAACTCTCTATCGGTCACTCTATAGCTGCCCATGGTGAGATCGGAATGGGATAAAATCTAAGGTTAGAGATTGGAGATTTTGATGCCGGCGAGCTACTTGATAAGCTTGCAGTAGGCCCTAAGCTGACGTGGCTGGTGCGGGCATACTTGAGACGTACGCGAGTGGTAGCCCAGGACCACATGCTTGCATAGCACCCGATAGCCGGTGCTGACGTGGCTAGTTCTTGAATACAAGTTCAATGTGTTCACCAAAAGACAGATACACAACTAGAACGGCCCCTGTTATGGAATATGCAAGAGATAGAAGGACCCAGTTTCATAGCAGCCGAAAAAATGTTGGGGCATCCAATTATCTTCCATTAAGAAAGTTCTACAAATTTATATTTCATTTGCTGCTTTGAAATTGCATCGTGTATCTTGGTGAGTAACTTTAGTGATTTGGTTTTGCATAGATTTATGCCAAGATTTGCTCATATTGAGAATCATGTGCAGTGGTAATTATGCATTTAGAAGGAAGTTTTTTCTTGGGAAGCAAAGGTAGTAGATTTTGATCCAAATACAATAATAATTTTATTTCTCAATTTCTTGTGCAATATATGAAAGTGGCTTATATTTGATCGATAATACTATGAAAACTTTATAGGTCAGTGTCACATGTAAATATAAAACGTATCATTTTCTGTTTTCAAGGATCAATATTGCATGCCAGAAGTTTCACAGCAAACTAAAGGTGAGCGAGCAAAGTGAATTGTGCACGATAGTAGGTAAACTATTGAGTACCAAACAAACTCTCAAATTTATTTTATAATATCCATTGCAACATATGAAATTTTTTGCACTCACAATTTTTATGAACAACAGATGCGTTTTGCACATAATTGAAAATACATCAACTTTTCTCCCGTTGCAACGCACGGGCATTTGTGCTAGTGTACCTAAAACCACCAAGTTAATATTAGAAGCTAAACAACAATTGCACAATGATGTAGTACAACACTCCCTCCATCCCATTATATGAGATCTTGTTACATCCTATATACTCACATATGGGATGAATTAACATCTTACATTACGGGGCGGATAGAGTTTATTAAATTGCGACAAATATTGACCGATTACTGCAGTTAACTATTGTTGTGTTGTTGTTGTTGTTGTTGTTGTTGTTGTTGCTCTTCCATATATATCTAGACATCATCATAACATTAAGGTAACACTTTTCCTTGTTTCTATGTGGCCTAGGATTGCATATTTAGTCATTCAGTACAATGCATGTTGCTATATAGCCTCAGATATATTAAATATGGCCCTAGTTAACCTACCGATAAATGAGTTATAGATATATTCAGTGAAATGCATGATTTGATGATTAATCCCTTATCAGCCCCCGGGCTATATGGTACCAGCTACCGATATCCTGAATAGTGAGTATATATAAGCAATGGGATGAAACTAACCTCGACGGAAAACAACAGTTTTCCCAATATTGTCTAGTGTGAGTACATCTAAAGGCATGTTAAGCACAACAGGCTAAACATATACCAAACATATCCATGGTAGACAACATAATCTCCAAATGATAGCTTCAGCGTGCAGGTTTAAGCACGCTAGTTCAGCAAAACAAGAAGTGGAAAGGTGTGTTAACTGTAAAGGCATAACATTTAAAAACAAGCAAATATAGTCAGTAAAACTGGTATTGTGCATGTCTAAAGTACACTAGTTATTGTTAAAAATGAAAAGGCATGTTAACTACAACATCCTTAACAACAACCAAATATCATCATTCATAGTGGTATTGTAGAAACTGTTATTGATGAAATTGATCTGCATAGTAAATAGTTGCACATATAGAGCATCACATTGTGAATAACTGAAATAAACAAGGCATAAGGCCATCTCTAGACGATCCCCTAAAATTTAGCATAGTAAAACCCTTAGTGGAGTATGTATATACTCTAGCAATTTTTGGTCATTTCTAGCCGATCCCCTAACTTAATGGAGTAAACTTCAATTTCATCAAGTTCAATGTTCAACCAAAAGAAGCATGCATTGAAACATAAACGTCGATAATTTTGCATAACCAAACATAAAACATAAATTCAAACTAAACTACTTTCGATCAAAGTGGAGGTCAAGCCAAGCCTTGCTCGTTAGGTACGGTGTGCCACGAGCCGGGTCCGGGCCGGTGCCGTTGTCGGGGTCGTTGGGGAAGACACTCCTCCACTCGCTGACAACAATCACCTCGTCCTCGCCGCCCACCTTGACACCCTCCATGTTGGTGTCCTCATCTCCTTCGACGTCATCATCGGAGGAGAGCATGATAACCTCGCCGCCCTCCATGCCGGCAAAGATCATTTGATCTGCCTCCACAAGCTCCGAGTGCTGCAGGTGGAGCTCTTGCATGTAGGCCTCGTCGGCGTCCACCCGCGCCATAGCCGAGCTCACCACCCCCGGCTCCGGCGGGACAGGTCGACCTGACATGTGCCTAAGGGGAAATTGAGCCTAGCCGCCGCGCCGTGGTAGCGGACCTCAGCGGTCGTACTCCATGGTCGCGATCTCGGCCATGTGGAAGCTATCGAGCCACCGGTGGGTGTGGGTCTCCTGATCCGTAATCTCGGTGGCCTACGTCCCCCACCGCTGCTGCTGGATCCCGAGGTAGGACCTCGTCGGTGGTCGGGCCCGAGGGAGGATGGTGAAGTCCTCGAACGAGCATAGGGGCACAACGGTGGACGGATCACATGACCAATGATGGTGGCTCGATAAAGAGCCCGCGGAGGACGACAGAACACCTTGGCATCCACATAGCCAACGTTGGGCAAAGACGCGCGACAAACCTATTTTGGGCCATTCGCTCCTCGAGCTCCCCGACAGACAGGAAGAGGTTGACGATGGAGGTGGCAGCAGCAGCGGCAACCTACCAATGGTTTTGAGCGAGGGAGGGGTGGTGTGTGTCTGTGTGAGCGGAGGTTTTGGGGTGTGTGTGTGTGTGGAGGGGCCAAGGTGGTGTATGAGGAAATACCGGGGCTACTGAAATTTTTACTAGGTGGGAGTAAAATGCCAGGGTTACTAAAAATTGGGATCAAGGGATTGAAGCAGAGCGGGAGTAAAAGACATCGCACATGGTCAAAACATAATGATCGTGTGCTGTCAAATAGAAAAAAACCCTAGGTAAGGAGACATTTTAGAGATTGCGTGGGATGCAGGCGGGAGTAAAATGTTGGGGCTACTAAAAATTTGGATCAAGGGCTTGAAGCAGAGCGGGATTAATAGACATCACACATGGTCAAAACATAATAATCATGTGCTATCAAATAGAAAAACCTCCAGGCGAGCAGATATTTTTGAGATTGTGAAGGATGCAAGCGGGAGTAAAATACCAGGGCTACTAAAAATTTGAACCAAGGGATTGAAGAAGAGCGGGAGTTACAGACATCGCACACAGTCCACACATTAATCGTGTGCTATCATGGAGCCAATCTACTGTGCTGATGTGAGAAATAGGGGCATGGGCATGGCACATCGGTAGTTGATACGTCCATTTGGCATCATGTTTTTATGTTGATATTTATTGCATTATGGCGTGTTATTTCACTTTAATATACAATTCTTATGCCTTTTCTCTCTTAATTTAAAAGGTTTACATGAAGAGGGAAAATGCCAACGGCTGGAATTCTGGACCAGAACGGAGCAAATCTGATATACCTATTTTGCACAACTCCAAATGTCCTGAAACTTCACGAAGAATTTTTTTGGTATATATAAAAAATATTGGGCGAAGAAACAACAGAAGGGGACCCACTAGGAGGCCACAAACATGGGGGCACGCCCCCTGAGCTTGTGGGCCCCCTGGCCAGCCCCTGGTGTCCATCTTTTGCTATATGAAAGGTTTTGACCTAGAAAAAAATCATAAGGAAGCTTTCAGGATGAAGAGCCTCCATCTCGAGGCGGAACTTGGGTAGAAGCAATCTGCCACTGCGGTGGAGCTATTGTACCAGGGAAACTTCCCTCCGGGAGGGGGAAATCCAAGCCATCGTCATCACCAATGATCCTATCATTGAGGGAGGGTCAATTTTCATCAAGATCTTCACCAGCACCATCCCCTCTCAAACCCTAGTTCATCTGTTGTACTTAATCTTTGTCCCAAAACCTCATATTAGTACCTATGGGTTGCTAGTAGCGTTGATTACTCCTTGTAGTTGATGCTAGTTGGTTTATATGGTGGAAGATCATATGTTTGTATACTTAATGATATTTATTACCCCTCTGATCTTGAACATGAGCATGCTTTGTGAGTAGTTACATTTGTTACTTAAGAGATGGGAGAAGTCTGGGTATAAGTAATCATGTGAATTTGGTATTCGTTTGATATTGTGATGAGATGTATGTTGTCTTTCCTCTAGTGGTGTTATGTGAACGTCGACTACATGACACTTCACCATGATTGGGCCTAGGAGAAGTCATTGGGAAGTAATAAGTAGATGATAGGTTGCTAGAGTGACAGTACCTTAGACCCTAGTTTATGTGTTGCTTCGAAAGGGGCTGATTTGGATCTGGATGTTTCATGCTATGATTAGATTTATCTTAATTCTTCTTTCGTAATTGTGGATGCTTGCGAGAGGGGTTAATCATAGGTGGGAGGCTTGTCCAAGTAAGGACAGCACCAAAGCACCGGTCCACCCACATATCAAATTATCAAAGTAACAAACGTGAATCATATGAGCATCATGAAAACTAACTTGACGATAATTCCCATGTGTCCTCGGGAGCGCTTTGCTTTATATAAGAGTTCCTCCAGGCTTATCCTTTGCTATAAAAAAGGATTGGTCCACCTTGCTGCACCTTTGTTACACTTGTTAGTTGTTATTCGTTACGAATTATCTTACTACCAAACTATCTGTTACCAATAATTTCAATGCCTGCAGAAAATACCTTCCTGAAAACCGCTTGTCATTTCCTTCTGCTCGTTGTTGGGTTCGACACTCTTAATTATCTAAAGGACTATGATTGATCCCCTATACTTTTGGGTCATCATGACTCTTTTCTGGCGCCATTGCCGTGGAGTGTAGCGCCTTTGGTGAGTAGAATTTGGCAAGGAAAAGTTTATAATACGTGCTGAAATTTATTGTGACTTGTCACTATGGAAAATAATCCTTTGAGGGGCATGTTCGGGGTATCTTCACCTTGACCGGAAGAAAAAAGATTTGCTCCTCAACCTAATTAACCTACTGAAAATACTTATTATGAAATTCTTTCGGGTGTGATAGAGATACTACTAGCTAATCCTTATGTAGGATATGGAACACTACATCATGATATTCATTTAATCTATGTAGATGAAGTTTGTGGATTATTTAAGGTTGCAGTTTTTCCCGGAGATGAAGTCAAGAAGAAGGTCTTCCATTATCTTTGAAGGGAAAGGCATTGACATGGTATGGGCTATGTGGTGATATTGGAGCTTGGAATTACAACTGATTGAAATTGGGATTCCATCAGAAGTTTTATCCTATGCATTTAGTTCATCGTGATCGGAATTATATATATAATTTTTGGTCTCTAGAAGGAGAAAGGATCGCTCAAGCTTGGGGGAGGCTTAAGGCAATGTTATATTCATGCCCCAATCATGAGATCTCAAGAGAAATTATTATTCATAATTTTCATGCTCGGCTTTCTCGTAATGATCAATAAGTGCTCGATACTTCTTGTACTAGTTCTTTTATGAAGAACACTATTGAATTCTGATGTGATCTTTTGGAAAGAATTAAATGCAACTCTGAAGATTGGGAGCTCGACGAAGGTAATAAGTCAGGTATAAACCTTGAGTTTGATTATGATAAATCTTTTATGGATACCGATGGTTTTTGTGAATTTAGCACTAAATATGGACTTGACTCTGAGATAGTAGCTTCTTTCTGTGAATCATTTGCTACTCATGTCGATCTCCCTAAGGAGAAGTGGTTTAAATATCATCCTCCCATTGAAGTGAAAATAGTAGAACCCATTGAAGCTAGAGAAGAAACCACCACTTATAATGTTGGTCCTATTATTCCTACTGCTTATATTGAGAAACCACCTTTTCCTGTTAGGGTAAAAGAACATGTTAAAGCTTCAGTTGTGATTCGTAAGAGTTATACAAGAACACCTACACCCCCTAAACAAATTAAAGTTGAATCTAATGTTGCTATGGTTAAAGATCTCTTGGTTTGAAATATTGATGGGCATGTTATTTATTTCTGTAATGAAGCTACTAGAATTGCTAAACCTGATGAAAAAGATAAACATAGACCTGCTGTTGGCATGCATGTTGTCTCTGTTAAAATAGGATATCACTGTTATCATGGCTTATGTGATTTGGGTGCTGGTATGAGTTCTATCCCGTTTACTTTATAACTAGAAATTATGAATGATATTGCACCTGCTAAGATAGAAGATATTGATGTTACTATTAAGCTTGCTAATAGAGACACTATTACACCACTTGGGATTGTTAGAGATGTTGAAGTCTTGTGTGGGAAAATAACATACCCTACTTATTTTCTAGTTCTTGGTTCCCCACAAGATGATTTTTGTCCCATTATATTTGGTAGACCTTTCCTGAACACCGTTAATGCTAAGATAGATTGTGACAAATAAATTGTTAGTGTCAGTTTCGGGGATGTGTCTCATGAGTTTAATTTCTCCAAATTCCGTGGACAACCTCGTGATAAGGTATATTTGCTAGACCATGAAAAAGATATGCATATGAATGAAAGAAACGAAATAGATGGGATATCCTTTAAAAATGTCTGTTTTGAAACACAATTTGCCTATTTAGACTCTTGGAGATCCTGTTCCACCCAAGAGTGATCCCGTGTTTGATCTTAAGCAATTACCTGATACTTTGAAATTACCTGATACCGTGAAAACAAGATATCATATTGTTATTAGTACTAACCTTTCACAGCATGAAGAAAAGAGATTATTGAAAACTCGAAGGAAGCACCGTGCCGCTCTTGGATATACTCTTGATGACCTTAAGGGCATTAGTCCCACTCTATGTCAGCATAAAATTAATATGGAACCTGATGCTAAACCCGTTGTTGATCACCAACGACGATTAAAACCCGAGATAAAATATTAAAGCTTGTGGAAGCAAGTATAATCTATCATATAGCTAATAGTAGATGGGTAAGTCATGTTCATTGTGCCCCTAAGAAGGGAGGTGTTACTGTTGTTCCTAATGATAAAAATGAATTGATTCCACAAAGAATTGTCACAAGTTATAGAATGGTAATTGATTTTAGAAAATTAAACAAAGCTACTAGGAAAGATCATTATCCTCTACCTTTCATTGATCAAATACTAGAAAGACTATGAAAACATACGCATTTCTGTTTTCTAGATGGATCCTCTGGTTTTTCCCAAATACCTGTGTCACAAGAGGATTAAGAAAAAACTACTTTTACATACCCTTTTGGTACTTTTTCTTATAGATGTAGGCCTTTTAGTTTATGCAATGCGCATGCTACCTTTCAAAGATGTATGACTGCTATATTCTCTGACTTTTGTGAAAAGATTGTTGAGATTTTCATGGATGATTTTTTCATTTATGGAATTTCTTTTGATGATTGCTTAAGCAACCTTATTGACTTTTTTAGAGGTGTGAAGAAACGAATCTTATCTTGAACTAGGAGAACTGCCACATTATGGTTAATGAATCTATTGTCTTGGGGCATAAAATCTCCGAACGAGGTATTGAAGTTGATAAAGCTAAAGTTTATGCAATTGAAAAAAAGTCATGTCCTAAAGATATCAAAGGTATAAGGTGCTGCTGGTTTCTATAGGAGATTTATTAAAGACTTCACTAAACTTTCTAAGCCTCTTACTAATATGTTGCAAAAAGATTTTCCATTTGCACCTACTTAAGGAAGCCTTACTTTTTGCACCTATTCTTCAACCACCTGATTGGAACCTACCCTTTGAAATTATGTGTGATGCTAGTGATTATGTTGTTGGTGCTGTTCTAGGACAAAGAGTTGATAAGAAATTAAATGCTTTCCATTATGCTAGTAAAACTCTAGAAAGTGCTCAAAGAAATTATGATACTACACAAAAAGATTTTTTAGCAGTTGTGTTTGCTTGTGATAAATTCAGGTCTTATATTATTAATTCCAAAGTAATTGTTCACACTGACCATGCTGCTATTATATACCTTATGGAAAAGAAAGATGCTAAACCTAGACTTATTAGGTGGGTTCTCTTGCTACAAGAATTTGATTTACATATTGTTCATAGAAAAGGAGCTGAGAACCCTGTAGCAGATAACTTGCCTAGGTTAGAAAATATTCTTGATGACCCACTACCTATTGATGATATCTTTCCTGATGAACAACTAGTTGTTATTAATACTTCTCATAGTACCCCATGGTATGCAGACTATGCTAATTTTATTGTAGCTAAATTTATACCACCTAGTTTCACATAGCAACAAAAGAAAAAAATGATTTATGACATTACTTCCGGGATGACTGTGATGCCCCTGATTCAATTGTACACTAATAATACACGCAAGTGTGTACGATCAAGATCAGGGACTCACGTGAAGATATCACAACACAACTCTAGACACAAATTAAAGTCATACAAGCTTTATATTACAGGCTAGGGGCCTCGAGGGCTTGAATACATAATCCCGAATACAAATGAGTCAGTGGAAGCAACAATATCTGAGTACAGACATAAGTTAAACAAGTTTGCCTTAATAAGGCTAGGCAAAATCAACAACGATCAAAAGGCAAGGCCTCCTGCCTGGGAGCCTCCTAACTACTCCTAGTCATCGGCGGCTTCCATGTAGTAGTAGTAGGCACCCTTGCTGTTGTAGTAGTCATCGTCGAAGTTTGCGTCTGGCTCTTGGGCTCCACCATCTGGTTGCGACATCTGAGAAGAATGGAAAAGGGGAAAGAGGAAGCAAAGCAACCATGAGTACTCATCCAAAGTACTCGCAAGCAAGGATCTACACTACATATGCATCGGTATCAATGAAATGGGTAGTATCTATGGACTGAATTGCAGATTGCCAAAAGAGAAGGGGAAAGCCTAGAGTATCGAAGACTAGCATCTTCAAGCATCTTCCAGCATCAGATGAGATAAGAGTGGCATATTATAATATTAGTAAGTGTCATATTCGGGGCTCCGCAAACCCAAGAAAGATTCGAACTCTGGTGTGCGTGCGAAGAACTCAATCTCCCCAGCCTGCCAGCTCATCGCCCTCACAACCTAGGTCGATGAACGAGGAAGGAAAGAGACACGATAGTTTACCCAGGTTCGGGCCACCTTCCGGTGTAAGACCCTACTCCTCCTTCGTGGTGGATTAGCCTCCAGGTGGGCTGAGGATGAACTAGTACAAAGGAAGAACTGCCTCAGGAGGTCTGTTCTTGTGAGCTGGTGAGGGTGTGGATGGTTTGATCGATCCCTCCTCCGTGGTGGTGGCTAAGCTATATTTATAGTGTCCTTGGTCCTCTTCCCTCAAAGTGAAGGCGGGAAGCGATCCCATAACGGCCAATTTTGAAGGAAGACAACTAGTACATCTTATCTTGACGAAAGGTGGTCTTCATCTACAAAGCTTCTGGTCGTGACGTCGTGGTGGGCTCGGCAATGACCTCCGTCCTGTCGTACTAGCGTTCTTGGTCTTGTAGCACGGAAAAATGGAAACCTTTGGCTGATCCCTCGGGACTCTGCGCCTGCGCTTGCCTCTTTAGCACCAAAGAGGAAACATGCCGCCTGACCTTGGTCGTCATGGCTTGCGTCACCCTAACCTCATGAGGTGAGCACCTGCATAGGAATCTCTGCTCCTCAGGAGCCAGCCTAGGGAGGCCGTGCTACCTCTTGAGCGTGCGTTGGTTTTTCCCTTGAAGAGGAAAGGGTGATGCAACAAAGTAGAGTAAATATTTCCCTCAGCTTTTCAGAACCAAGGTATCAATCTAGTAGGAGACAACGCACAAGCCACCGAATACCTGCAGAAACAAACACCAACTTACACCCAACATGACAAAGGGGTTGCCAATCCCTTCACAGTTATTTGCAAAGTGAGATCTGATATAGATGGATAAACATTAAAGTAATATTTTTGGTATTTTTGGTTTATAGATCGGAAAGTAAAATTGCAAAGAAAGTAAATAGGAAACTAGAATTATAGATCGAAAACTTATATGATGGAAAATAGAAGATTATATGATGGAAAATAGACCCGGGGGCCAAGGTTTCACTAGAGGCTTCTCTCAAGATATAAAATATTACGATGGGTGAACAAATTACTGTCGAGCAATTGATAAAAAAACGCAAAGTTATGACGATATCTAAGGCAATGATCATGAATATAGGCATCATGACCGTATCAAGTAGACCAAAACGATTCTGCATCTACTACTATTACTCCACACATCGACCGACTCCTGCCTACATCTAGAGTACTAAGTTCATAAGAACAGAGTAATGCATTAAGTAAGATGACATGATTTAGCGGGATAAACTCAAGAAATATGATGGAAACCCCATCTTTTTATCCTCGATGGCAACAAGACAATACGTGTCAGTTCCTCTTCTTTCACTAGGATCGAGCACCACAAGATTGAACCCAAAGCTAAGCACGTCTGCCATTGCAAGAAAAACCAATCTAGTTGGCCAAACCAAATCGATAGTTAGAAGAGACTTGCAAAGATATCAAATCATGCATAAAAGAATTCAGATGAGATTCAAATAATATTCATAGATAAGTTTATCACAAATCCACAATTCATCGGATCTCGGCAGACACACGGCAAAAAAGTATTACATCAAATAGATCTCCAAGAACATTGAGGAGAACATGGTATTGAGAATCAAAGAGAGAGAAGAAGCCATCTAGCTACTAGCTATGGACCCGTAGGTCTGTGGTAAACTACTCACGCTTCATCGGAGAGGCAATGGTGTTGATGTAGAAGCCCTCCATGATCGAATCCCCCTCCGGAGGACACCAAAAAAGGCCTCTAGATGGGATCTCATGGGTATAGAAGGTTGCGGTGGTGGAAAAGTGGTTTCACGGCTCCCTTGGAAGGTTTTGGGGTATTTGAAAATATATAGGCGGAAGAAATAGGTCGGTGGAGTCACGAGGGGCCCACAAGGGTGGGGGCGCGCCCTACCCCCTGGGCACGCCCTCCATCCTTGTGGATGCCTGGTAGCTTCCCTGACGTGTACTCCAAGTCCTCTGGATGTCTTCTAGTCCAAGAAAAATCATCGCGAAAGTTTCATTCCATTTGGACTCCATTTGGTATTCCTTTTCTGTGAAACTCTAAAACAAGGAAAAAAACAGGAACTGGCACTGGGCTCTCAGGTAATAGGTTAGTCCCAAAAATCATATAAAATAACATAGTAATGCATATAAAATATCCAAAACAGATAATATAATAGCATGGAGCAATCAAAAATTATAGATACGTTGGAGACATATCAAGCATCCCCAAGGTTATTTCCTGCTCGTCCTCGAGTAGGTAAATGATAAAAACAAATTTTTTGATGTGGAATGCTACCTAAGATAATTATTAATGTAATTCCCTTTATTGTGGCATGAATGTTTAGATCTGTATGATTCAAAACAAAAGTTTAATATTGACATAAACAATAGTACTTCAAGCATACTAACAAAATAACTATGTCTTCTCAAAATAACATGGCCAAAGAAAGCTTATCCCTACAAAATCATATAGTCTGGCTATGCTCCATCTTCATCACACAAAATATTTAAATCAAGCACAACCCTGATGCCAAGCAATTGTTTCATACTTTTGATGTTCTCAAATTTTTTCAACTTTCACGCAATACATGAGCGTGCGCCATGGACATAGCACTATGGGTGGAATAGAAGGTGGTTGTGGAGAAGACAAGAAGAAGGAGATAGTCTCACATCTACTAGGCGTATTGATGGGATATGGAGATGCCCATCAATAGATATAAATGTGAGTGAGTAGGGATTGCCATGCAACGGATGCACTAGAGCTATAAGTTTATGAAAGCTCAAAAAGAAAACTAAGTGGGTGTACATCCAACTCGCTTGCTCACGAAGACCTAGGGCAATTTGAGGAAGCCCTTAATTGGAATATACAAGCCAAGTTCTATAATGAAAATTCCCACTAGTATATGAAAGTGAAAATATAGGAGACTCTCTATCATGAAGATCATGGTGCTACTTTGAAGCACAAGTGTGGTAAAAGGATAGTAGCATTTCCCCTTCTCTCTTTTCTCTCATTTTTTTTATTTGGGCCTTCTCTCTTTTTTTGGAATCTTTTTTTTCGTCCAGAGTTTCATCCCGACTTGTGGGGGAATCATAGTGTCCATCATCCTTTCCTTACATGGGACAATGCTCTAATAATAAAGATCATCACACTTTTATTTACATACAACTCAAGAATTACAACTCGATACTTAGAACAAAATATGATTCTATATGAATGCCTCCGACGGTGTACCGGGATGTGCTATGAATCAAGAGTGATATGTATGAAAGAATTATGAACTGTGGCTTTGCCACAAATACGATGTCAACTACATGATCATGCAAAGCAATATGACAATGATGGAGCGTATCATATAAAGGGAACAGTGGAAAGTTGCATGGCAATATATCTCAGAATGGCTATGGAAATGCCATAATAGTTAGGTATGGTGACTGTTTTGAGGAAGGTATATGGTGGGTTTATGGTACCGGCGAAAATTGTGTGGTATAAGAGAGGCTAGCAATGGCGGAAAGGTGAGAGTGCGTATAATCCATGGACTCAACATTAGTCATAAAGAACTCACATACTTATTACAAAAATCAATTAGTCATCGGAACAAAGTACTACGCGCATGCTCCTAGGGGGATAGATTGGTAGGAAAATACCATCGCTCGTCCTCGACCACCACTCGTAAGGAATACAATCAATAAATAAATCATGCTCCGACTTCATCACATAACGGTTCACCATACGTGCATGCTACGGGACTCACAAACTTTATGTCAGGACCCCGACTCAATGCCACATCGATCTAGCATGTAACACCTCATATCACTTTGCGGCCTCACGCACGGTATCCCCACGGGTGTCGCCTTACCTTTGCCCGGGACCGTTTGCGCCTTTTGGCACACGTATATGACAGTGTCGCTAGCATCCATATGATAAGGAGCCCGGGCTGACATGGCTAGTCGTAAACCCAAAGTGGCACTAACTTACAGGGACAGGCATCCATGACCCAGCATCGAACGTGTCGGTCATCAGCGAGTGAATCCAGGCTGTAGCACTGGGCTAACAGGACTCCGGTGAACCGGGCTGTAGCGGGCTAACAGGACTCCGGTATTCATCGCGTGACATTTCCCCAAAGGGACAGACACAGGATCGAAGAAGGACACATGCCGGCCAGCCTAAGTGTTCCGGAGCAGTAGCAAGCTACCAGGGCTCAGTGGAAGCACTAGGAGACATTTCCCGGTAAGAGAGACTACTAAGGATAAACAACTAGGTCAGATCCCACACATAGCAATACACATTACACGTACGCATAACATGCAAGTATGTGCTGTACAACATGGCATCACAGCATAACTCAACAACTCATATAGATAAAGGCTCAGAAGAGCCATCATAGCATTTATTACAAACAAGGGTCACATGACCCAACATTCAGAGCAATCAAGCAACAAACGGAAGCATTACATGTCTGAGTACAAACATCTATAAATGAAAAAGGCTGAAAGCCTGACTATCTACAACGTCCGATCAAGATCTAGCTGAGGTACAAGCTACTTGTCGAAGTCCACGAGAACACTAGTAAGACCGAAGTCTCCGCTGCAAAAACATAAATAAAGCAACATGAGTACAAAGGTACTCAGCAAGACTTACATCAGATCCTATCATACATGCATTTGTATCAAGAGGGTAATGTGGGGTTTAGTTGCAGCAAGCCAGCTTTGACTCTGTGGCTATCCTGTTCTACGACTACCAGAACTTCTTGAGGTGATATGGCGCACACGAGTCCACTAATCACCACACAATACACTACTATGGATTCATCCCCGTCTCCCTACGAGAAGGCCATCCATAGCACTCACACTTGTCTTGAGCATTTTAGAGTATCCACTTCAAGTAGTCTATGTACCATGTAAGCATCCAAGAAGTCCATAACCGCGGACCCGGCTATTCGAATAGATCATGTTAACCCTGCAGGGGTGTACTTCTTCACACACGCTCTCGCCACTTACCGCCATGTACACGTCATGTATCTCGGCAACCTTCAAGCGGAAGCCTGGCGAGGGTGTCGGCCACGACCTGACTAACCACACAAGACTCTAGCCCAGGTTTATCGCCTATTCGGGTTCCATCCGCAAGGAGATCCGGCCGGAGTGTCGCTCACAGCCCCAAACGATGTGAGCAGGGTTCCCGAGCCCACCATCCGGGTGCCACTCGGTACACCAGGCCACGTGTGCCTAGTCTGTCCCAAGCCCACCCTGCCGGGTGCCACTTGGTAGAAAAATAGCACTACCTACAAACACCAGAAACTAGTTGCGACTCCTGGACAGAGATCAAGTTGGCTAATAAGTCGAGAGGGGCACTTAAGCATTCCAATGTGTGGTAGTATCGAGTCATTGGACAACATACATAGAACTCAGTGCTTAAGGACGGTTCCAGTGAGACAACCCACCATGTACTCCTACATGGCCTCTCACCGCTACCTTTACCAAATCGTGTTCACACACTTAACTCTCAGCACCAGAACATATCGTAACACTCCAATTCATTCCCAATGAATCAGACCTGACACAACTCTAAGCAATAGCAGGCATAGCATGGTAGGAACACAACATGGCTCAATCAACTCCTACACATGCTAATGGGTTTCAACTATTTACTGTGGCAATGACAGGTCATGCAGAGGAATGGGTTCAACTACCGCAGCACAAAGTAGCAGATGAATCGTTGTTGTCCTAATGCAATAACTGAGAGCAGGAGCGAGAGAGTAGGGTTTTATCGAAATGAACAAGGGGGTTTGCTTGCCTGGTAAATCAACAAGGGAGGCACTGCTTCACAGACAGGTACTCTGGAACGTCTCCGGAGCAGGACCTATCGAGAAGGAACGGTGCCAACAATCAATACACAAGCATATGCAACAATATGATGCATGAACATGGCATGAAGATGTGATGTTGTTTGAGCTAATGCAACTAGTACTCATTTGGTTTGAAGTCCATTTGAACCATAAGCTCAAATGCATCTCTAAAATAAGTCTCTTAATATGCCATAATGTGTTTTCTCATATTCAGCATGTATAAGTTGGTTTGTCATGCATGAAACTAGTACAGATGGATAGATTACATTTTTCTGATAATTTTTCATATATAAATTATTTTAATCTGAGCTACGGTTGAATTGATATGAATTTTTGAAGTTTAAATCAATTTCTGGAATTTCCTGAATTATTTTAATTCCAGAAAATATATATTGCGCCAGCATGACGTCAGCACGACGTCAGCAGTCAACTGCGGCTGACTGGGTCAAACCTGACGTGTGGGGTCCACCCGACAGTGTCATGGTTAAATAACAGAGGTTAATTAAATTTAAACTAATCCTAAACTAGAATTAGCAGGGACGGGCCCCACTTGTCATTGAGCCAGGGGAGGTCAAACCCCCTGGTCAACTGGGCTAACACGCCGGCGTTTAGCCGCCGGCGGCAGCAAACATGGCGGAGGGCGCGGGATTGCCACTCCGGCGCCCAATCGAGCAGCGGAGGGCACGCGCGGGAAGCTGGGGCTCGCGCGCATCCACTGGTGCCCTCCGTATCACCGGAGACGGCCTAAATCGACGGCGGCGACCACTTGGGCGGCGGCCGGAGTTCGGGCGCGAGCGGGATCGGGCTGCGGGGCATGGGGAGGCCACCTGAGGGGCTCGGTGGCACCCTCGTGGCACCGGGAGCACGATGGGGTGCTCGGTTTGGGCGGAGGCGGGCCGAGACGACGACGGCGGCATGGACGGCGGCGGGAAGCTTCGGCCGTGGTGGGGAAAGGGCTACGACGTGCGGGTGACTAAGCGGAGAGGGGGAAACGGTGGCGGAGCTCACCGCGGTTGCAGCGGGCGTCGAAGCGGGCTCGGGGACGCACTGGAGACGGCGGGGCGGTGATGGGGATCCACGGCGGCCGGCGATGAAGAAGACGACGGTGTCGGTGATGGAGCGCGTCCCTGGTCACTTGGCTCGTCGAGGACGATGCGGACGACGAGGCGGAGCTTCTAGGCTCGGGCGGAGGGCGAGGGGAGGCCGGTGGCCGCGGCAACGACGAGCGGCGGCGGTGATGGCGCTCAGGTGTGCGAGGGAGAGAGCAGGGGGAGAGGAGGAGCAAGGGGGGAAGAGTGAGAGGGGTCGGGGCGGCGCATGGCGTCTCCAGGGGCATCCAGACGAGGAGGGCGCCAGGCAGGCAGGGAGGCTGGTGGCATGGCGCGGCGGAGCGTGTGCGCGTCGGCCACGCGCCCGTCCTCCTGTCGGGGAGGAAGACGACAGAGGAGGGCCAGTGGGCTGGGCCGGCGCTGGCTGCTGGGCCGGCCAGGCCGCACAGGAGCTGGGCCGCAGGTAAGTCTCCCTCTTTATTTCTTTTCTATTTTTCTGACATATGTTTTGATTTAATAAAAATACTAAATCAATTTATTACCTTATGCCAATTTTTCCAGGAGCTAACTATATTATTCCAGAGCTCCCCAACAGGTGGCATAATTTTTGGACATATATTAATATATATAACTAATATATTTCCAATGCAAATATTTATGCATTAATTCCAAATGCCCAAAATAAATACCTATGAGCTCTTAAAAATATTGGTTTGATTTTTATCTCTGTCCAATATTTTCAGAGAGCAACATGAGCATTTTCTTGGACCCTTTTGGAGAAATTTTTATTTGGGTCATTTTCAGAGATGATTCTGAGGGTTCCACCAATCCTCATTTCAAATTTAAATGGAATATAAACATGATGCACAAATGACTAGCTAGTCTAGGTCATACCAGACTAGGGATGTGACACTTTAACACAAGTATTTCTCCAATTCACAACTACTCACTAGCATGACTCTAATATCACCATCTTCATATCTCAAAACAATCATAAGGAATCAAACTTCTCATAGTATTCAATACACTTTATATGAAAGTTTTATTATACCCCTTGGATGCCTATCATATCAGGACTAATTTTATAACCAAAGCAAATTACCATGCATTTTTTAAAGACTCTCAAAATAATATAAGTGAAGTGCGAGAGTTCATCAATTTCTATAAAATAAAACCATTGCCGTGCTCCAAAAAGATATAAGTGAAGCACTAGAGCAAATTTGCATAGCTCAAAAAATATAAGTGAAGCAGATAGAGTATTCTAATAAATCACGATTCATGCGTGTGTCTCGCAAATGTGTGTACAGCAAGTATGACTATGGCAAACTAAAAAGAAAAGACTCAAATCATACAAGACGCTCCAAGCAAAACACATATCATGTGGTGAATAAAAATATAGCCTCAAGTAAAGTTACCGAAGACAAAGACGAAAGAGGGGATGCCTTCCGAGGCATCCCCAAGCTTAGGCTCTTGGTTGTCCTTGAATATTACCTTGGCGTGCCTTGGACATCCCCAAGATTAGGCTCTTGCCACTCATTATTCCATAGTCCATCAAATACTTACCCAAAACTTGAAAACTTCACAACACAAAACTTAACAGAAAATCTCACAAGCTCCATTAGTATAAGAAAATAAATCACCACTTTTGGTACTGTTGTGAACTCATTCTTTATTTATATTGGTGTAATATCTACTGTATTCCAACTTTTCCATGGTTCATACCCCCCACCCCCGATACTAGCCGTAGATGCATCAAAATAAGCAATCAACACATGAAAAACAAAATCTGCTAAAAACAGAACAATTTGTAGAAATATGGAGATTTCTAATACTTCTGTACCTCCAAAAATCCTGAAAAATTAGGAAGACCTAAGCAATTTGTGTCGCAGGATTTTCCGCGGCCACCTATGGGATCGGGTGGCCCCTTGCTGGTTCAGTAGGGGGACGGCGCATTGCACAAAGAGTAGACCAGCACTCGACCACGCGGCATAGAGCACACAACCGATTTACCGAGGTTCGGGCCACCGTGAAGCATAAGACCCTACTCCTGCTTTAGTGGATTGATGGAAGAATGGATGTGGTGGTGCGTAGTACACCTGCCCGGCAGGATTTGCCAGCGGCTACTACGTGTATGTGGTGGCTTGGGGTTGTCAACGTTCCAACCTTCTAACCCCTCCTACGAGTGCCGCGGGCCACCGTTTGTAGATTAAGTGGTCAGCACAGTGGCAAAGTGGTCATTATCCACTGATATGATAGAAAATAGTGCTATCATACCTAACCATGCGGGATGACAGGGTGCATTAAATGCACCGCTTAGTGTCACATTACTGGGCGCCCGGCAAGGCCTGCCGGGCTATCTTGCTAGCTCAGCTCCTGCTCTCTTGACACATCACAGGACGGGTGTCATCTGTATGCTTCTCTATAGGAAATGGCTACCATGTGGAGAATGGCTGCCACTTAATCACCTTGTGGCTTGACACTGCACTGATTGACGACGTGGGCCATGCTTGAGTGGTTGGTGGGGTGGTTCTGCCACCGCGAGCCCCCGGCAGGCCCTACCGGGGAGCCTTGGTTGCTTTGCTTGTGGTGGTGGCCTCTCCCCTTGTCAGGCTCACCTGCCCGGCAAGGGAGGCCCTTTCTTACCGATATTCTGCTCCTTGGGCTCTGCCTTGGTTCTCTTCTAAGCTGCATGTTGGTTCTTCAAATCTCTTGGTCTTTCAACCTCTTGTTTAAGCTGGTGCTTAAATCTTGATCTTGTGCATGTGCATAGTTGGTCAAAAGACCCAGGTTTTGTTGCATCGACAATTTGTTTATCAATCTTCTGCAAAATAATCAGTATTTTATCGTGTATCTGCTAAAAATGAAAAGTAATCTCGTGAGCGCAAAAGTATCTATTTTCCAGCAAGATCAAATAAACTATCACTGTAAGCTATCCCAAAGGTCTTACTTGGCACAAACACTAATTAAAACAAAAAAAACCACCTCTAACCAGAGGCTAGATAAATTATTTAATGCAAAATGGGACCTAAAAAGCAAGAATAAACGTAAAGTTGGTTGCCACCCAACAAGCGCCATTGTTGAACGCTCCTAGCTAGGCATAAAACACGAATAGATCTAAGTATTATCATCTTTGGCATGCAATCCATAAGTGGCTCTCAAAATAGATTCATAAGGTAATTTAATTTTATTTCTTGGAAAGTTTTCCATGCCTTTCCTTAACGGAAATTGAAATCTAATGTTTCCTTCTTTCATATCAATAATTGCACCAATCGTTCTAAGGAAAGGTCTACCAAGAATAATATGACATGTAGGATTGCAATCTATATCAAGAACAATGAAATCTATGGGCACATAATTCCTATTTGCAACAATAAGAATATCATTAATCCTTCCCATAGGTTTCTTAATAGTGGAATCCGCAAGATGCAAATTTAAGGAACAATCATCAAATTCACGGAAACCTAACACATCACACAAAGTTTTTGGAATCATCGAAACACTAGCACCCAAATCACACAAAGCATGGAATTCATAATCTTTAATCTTAATCTTAATAGTAGGTTCCCACTCATCATAAAGTTTTCTAGGGTTAGAAACTTACAATTCATGCTTTTCTTCAAAAGATTGCATCATAGCATCAACGATATGTTTAGTAAAAGCTTTGTTTTGATTATAAGCATGAGGAGAATTCAACATGGATTGCAAAAAGGAAATACAATATATTAAAGAACAATTAACATAATTAAATTCCTTCAAATCCAAAAGAGTGGGTTCATTGCTACTTAAAGTTATGACCTCTCCAATCCCACTTTTATCAATTTTTGCATCAAGATCTAAAAACTCCGAATTATTGGGATGCCTTCTAACTAAAGTTGACACATCTCCAGTCCCATCTTTATCAAGATATATATTAGAAATCAAAGATTCAATAGGAGTCACACCAATCACTTTAAGATCTTCATCTTTACTTAAGTCCTTTCGTTTGGCGGCCATTTTGTTTACTAAAGTAGCTTGTTTATCAGAAATTTGACCTACTAAATTTTCAAGATGCGCAAATTGGTATCTCAGACCATAAAATTCATTGGACATATCATCAAGCTCTTTATTCATGTATTCCAGAAAACTTTTCTACTCCTTGAGCTCGTTTCTAAAGAAATTGTTATGCTCAAATTGCAAAGCCATGAAGCTTCTAACATTATTTTCAACTTTGTCTAACCTCCTAAGGTGAGAGTCAATGTTTTTAGGAGGAGTCATGGTGACAAGACAAACAATCCAATACACGAGCACACAAAAAGCAAGAGGGGAAGAAGGACGGAAGAGGAGCGAAGAAAAAGCAAATCTTTTCGAAAATCGTTTTAGAAGTGGGGGAGAGGAAAACAAGATGCAAATGGAAAATAATGTAATGCGAGGGATGAGAGCTTATGATGGGTACTTGGTATGTCTCGGCTTGGCGTTGATCTCCTCGGCAATGGCGCCAGAAATTCTTCCTGCTACCTCTTGAACTTGCGTTGGTTTTTCCCTTGAAGAGGAAAGGGTGATGCAGCAAAGTAGAGTAAGTATTTCCCTCAGCTTTTGAGAACCAAGGTATCAATCCAGTAGGAGACAACGCACACTATAAAAAAATACACTTCCGTGATGATACGTATTTATCACGGTAGGTCACGTTTTTTGTCATGCATGTACATCCATGACGATTTTATGACAGAATCAAGATAGTCATACCTGTGATGTCGTCGAAGTGTTCCATGACATTACAAAAATTATCACCACAAAAGTGTCCACTTCCATGATGATAAATCACGCGTCATAGAAGTGCTTTCGTCAAGGGTAACCGAAATGTGGCATCCATCATAACGGGTCGCCATTAAGCTATCGGGTTCCGGTTTGGATCTGATAACCCGTTAACACCGTGGACCAATGGGGATTTGACACGTGTAAAATTCTCATTCGCCGGCAGATCCATGTGTCGGCCCAGCGTTCGGATAGTTGTTATCCAGCGAATGGACGGGACGCGCCTATGATACGTCGACACGTGTCTTGGCCCAACAGTGGCCCATTCAGGTTAAAGGCCGGTCCTGCCAAAATAAGTGGGCCGGCCCATTAGCGGCCTACTTGAGTCAGGCCCATTTACAAGCACATCGCATACACGTTACACAGAATTGGCCCATCAAAGGCCCATTCTAGATTTGACAATTTCCAGCCCATCATCAGTTTCAGCCCATTAACGGCCCGCTACATCTTTGGGCCCAATTACAGCCCGAGCTTCTTTCGGCCTGTTAGCAGCCCATCGTCAGTTCCAGCCTGTTAACGGCCCGGAACATCTTTCGGCCTTTTCTCAGCATATTCTGCAGTTTGGCCAATTCTAGCCAGTTGTGACTTTTGGCCTGTTAACGGCCCGCACAACAGTTGGGCCTTTGACTTTGGGTCCATTAGGGGCCCATGTTCCGTAGGGCAAAATTTCAGCCCGACGCGACTTTCGGCCTGTTAAAAGCCTAGTTTGCAAATTGGGCTTCCTTTGGCCCATAACACTTTTGGCATCTTACTGGCTCGTAAAGTAAAAGGGCCGAAACAAAATTGACATGTATTTCGGCCTTCTAGAGGCCTGTGGGCCATTTCTATTTATACGGCCCTATCGAACTTTTGGCCTGTTAACGACCTGCTAAGAGACGTTGTTATGGTGGGCCACATCATTTGGGATCCACTAAATATTTTTTTGAGCAGCCCAATTAAGGCCCGCTTTGACTACACATGTTTATTCATTTGTATGGCATCTAGGAAATGTTTGGGCATGTTGGCCCCCATTTCAATGATACATCATATTCAAGAATTACCCTACTCTATACTATCCCCTCTAAAAACATACACTATACAAAAACACTAAGGCATAGAAACATAGAATAATCCTACACTATACCATGAAGAAATTATAGATGAATATACCCATTAGGCATTATAGTTCTGCACCAATGATAATAAAGCGTACACAAACAACAAATTACATACACTGGATAAATAAAGCTCATACCTCATGGACACGCATCAACATAACTTACCATTTGAACTATAATCTCTTCAGAAAATAGGATTGGCCGGATTCACATAGCACAAATTTCAGTCTCCAAAATCTCCAATTCCTTCGTGGTTACCTCGGTGTCTTGTTTCATTTTTTGACTCCCGTATCTAATACCTGCAAGTCGAGTCTCAACTTGTTGATTGTACGTTGAGAATCATGTACATGTTGTCTTGCCACCTCTAGTTAATGATCCAGAACATCAACACATTCAAATTCCAATCCATAATCATTTGGTAATGGCCATGCCGCACTGCTCGCAGATCTTTGTGTTGATGTCACTTCATCCTGAAATGTTCTGTAAGTACACATGACTAGGGCAAAAATATAGCTACAACTGTGAGGCGAGCAAGATAGGCTATTTTGTACATGGCAAAATAGGAATAACAATAATGTTACACGTCATGAAGCATAAGCAGGTGATATTTTAAAAATTGTAAAAATGGTAGTCTGTGCAGCCCGCATGTAGAGATATCTCTTAGCTCACCAGAGGAGCATGATGTTGGGGCCAAATCCAAAACACGGACAAGTTACAAATTTAGAAAGCACATTGCGTATAACTAAGCAAGTAGTTGGCCATTCTGTAGCTCAATTAAAGTCTTAGGGAGCATAATGAATAGTAGAGGGATTCATACAAACATACTATAGCAAGCAAAACTATGCAATCATTAGCCTAGTATGAACTAGATTGTGAGCCTCATGCAGTAATAGTTGGTTAATAGACTTCAAAACTTCAAGCACACTTCGCCAGAGTAATTAAATGGTAAGCCCTTTAATTATGTCAACTAATAGTTATACAAGTACCCAACATCAGGCATCATTGTTTGGGCATCTCATTAACTGAGGACAAATAGAGCAACTAAAAAGAGCAAATTAACTATGCCTGAAACAAACAAGCAATTGAACTGTTTAGTTGGATACAATGACTTACCTTAACTGGTTGAACGGGCTCAGCGCTTCTCCTACTTCTCTTGCAAGGCTCCTTCATAACATCTTGTACTTGGAAATCCTCAATCTTATCTTTGTTGCACCCCCTCTACAAGGTGAGTTACTCATCTCCTTGGAAGATAAATATGCATACTTTCCAGTCTGTGAACAATACAAAAGGATGAGATTATAACAAAACAACACCACATAATGAAACATGCCACATCTATTGCACTTGCACACAATGAAATGAGCATTTACTATGTAAAAACTAGGCATACCTTCAAACTGGATCTCCAGGTACTCTTGGAGAGCCTACTTTAGTGTATAGCCAAACCATTATGTCACCTATGAGTTAGAAAAGCCCCCACTATAGCAGCCCTTAGTGTTTAAATCGTTCACAATCTCTGTTAGAGTGTTAGGTCAAGAATAGCAAGTAATCAAAGCAAACAGTCCTAGTATGGCTGGCTGATACAAGGAAGCAATTGAACAGATGTGTGAGCAAATCTTACATATTAAGAAAAGAAGCAAAAAGGAGGCTAAAAGACCATCACTTGACTGACCAGATTTAAGGGGCATTTAAACATCATGTGCAATGTATGAACTAACATAAACATTGCATATTCCAGATTCTACAATGGAATGCACATGTATTAGGTTATGCCATGTATGATGATGCATAAATTTACACTATAGCAGGCGGGAGTGATTCATCATTGCACGCACAATTGAATTGCAGGTTAAGGGCCAGTTCAATTCCGCCTTTTCAGAGTTTATTGTCAAAATAAGGCATACAAGATGTAAAGAAGTCATTTTGAGTTATGCGCATGGGCTTAACTTATTTCGCTTTGGAATGAATCTGTTGTCTGCCTATATTACACTCAAAATGCCACTGCTCACGCCCGCCTCACACCTGACCCTCAAGTAAAAACAAACACACAAGTGTTCATTGCCCTGCCCGCTTGCATCTCCTCTCCCCTTTCCCTCTACCTCGATCTCCTGCCTGCAGCGCTAGGGTTCATCCAGTGAGCCGTCGCCACTGGTCCCATCTGGCCTAGTCCTCGATGATGCTTTGTCCAGCTAGGCTACATGGCTGGCGAGTAGGGCCAAATCTCCCTGGCTGCTCCTCCCTCTAGCACCGCCCCTCATTCTCGTGGTCTCCAGCAGCTGCTCCACTGTGGTCCGTCCAATGCACTACTCCGGCGGGCGCCGCACAACTACGGCTGATGCCACACTATGGTAGAAGGCACCTTATCCCCCTCCCCTCCTCCCAGGCCATGGCCTTGAGGTGCTGTTGAAGGATGAGCTCATCCAACGAGGTGAGGATCTCCTCTGATTTTTTGCCAAATTTTCATTTTGATCCACTATACGATGAATTCCTATGAGCTGCTTCTGTTGCTCCTATATGATGTATTGCTATGAGCTTCTCCTGCTGCTGCTACATGATGAATTGCTATGAACTTCTGCTACTATATGATGAAATACTATGAGCTACTATTGCTGCTATATGATGAGTTGCTATAAGCTGCTCTTGCCGCTGCTATATGATGAATTGCTATGAGCTGCTCCTGCTGCTGCTATATGATGAATTGCTATGAGCTGCTCATGCTGCTGCTATATGATGAATTGCTATGAGCTGCTCCTTCTGCTGCTATATGATGAATTGCTATGAGCTGCTGCTGGTACATGATGAATTGCACACTGCTGCTGCCGCTGCTGTATGATGAGTTGCTATGAGCTGTTGGTGCTATATGATGCTTTTAGGTGGTGTTGCTGTATGATAATAACCAGCCACTTGGACCATCGAATTTCAATAAATAATTGTTCTTTATTTAAATTTGGGTCATGTGTTCTTTGTTTAAATTAGGCAATGGGATCTCTATGGAAGACATTGACCAAAGTAGATTGTGCCAAGTAGATGATATCTTTGTATTTGCATTTTGAAAATATAATGATGGTATGTTTTCCTATCATATTAATTACTGCACTGGGTTCAATTTGTGATGTTTGCAAGTAAAATTAAGTTTCATATGGGAAGAAAAATGACAAAATATAATGCAATCTAGACTTTTCACTGATCATACCAAAGATTAGCTGAAAAGGAAGGCAATGAAAAGAACTGGTTGGCTTATTACGTGGAGCTTATATTCAGAGGTGCTTATTTTCTTAGGATAACTCGTAATAATTGTCCCTAAGAAAGTTGGCCAATAGAACTGACATACAAATAACATGTGATGCAGAGCATCCCAAGGTCATCCCCATGGACCTACCTACATCCCCCACGAGACCACTTGGACCAATGACAAGAGCCCGTACGAGAGCTATCAAAGACGAGGTTAACTCTCTCCTTGTTGAACTTCCTTCGACCCACTTGAGACATGGCTACTACCTTCAACGGATATGCTTTGTGTGTTTATGTACCAAGGAACAAGCCTAGAAGAAGCTACGGTGCAAGATGGACATCGGGAGCATGAAGAGGAACTGCCTAGTACAGAACGGGCGGTAATACCGCCCACACACGACGGTACTACCACTGAAAGCCCCCAAGCGGCACTCCCATCCAACATCTGCTCCACTGCCGCTCAACCCGACAAACTCCTATGTTCGAGCGACCTGAGTCAAGTACTACCGCCCAGCCTGAGCGGCACTACCGCTAGAGTAGTACTATCGCCCTGCCTGCACGCGAAGGTCGGGCCAAGGGGCCATGTATTCCCCTCTCACTTACCCCTTCGTGTACTTCGACTATATATACTCTCCCACGTCATCCTAGCTAGGGTCAGCGTTGTGATAGCTCATTTGAGAGATAGAGACACGTCCATCCATATCGGATCTACTCCTTGAGAGTGACCGCGACCCCTCTATGGAGAAGATCCACCTTGGATTCAAGACCCCCTATTCTGTGGCCCCATTAAGACCTCCTCACGGAAAAGACCGGTTACAATTTGTATTGTCCGTTGTTGACTTTGGATCTTCTATCTCCTCTTGTGTTCATGGATCTAGCAAATGTGTGATCGTTCTTGTTGGGTTGAGTGATTCTCTCGTGTTTCCCCTCGCATTTCCCCTCGTGTTCTTCGTGTTCATCACGGAATCCACTCCTTTTGTGAAAGATCAGCCACCTAGGGTTCCACCCTACATCATCTTGGTACCATGAGCCACGTTGATCAAATTTTGGAGTCTCCCCGTTGTGTTTCTAGCCTTGTTTTTGTTGATTTTGTCCCTAAATTGAAAATTCCCCACAAAAATAGCCACAATTTTTTTTTTGTGATTTGTTGGTGTGATGAAATTTTGTTGTCTTTGATCCATGGATTTTCTTTGCCTTGAGTGGATCTAGCTTCCCCACAAGTTTCCCCACTTTCCACCCATGAAATCTCCGCAATTTTGCGACCGAAATCATCCTTTTCCGCCTCAAAATCTCATCCCGATCCGGAATTGCGAATTTTCCCGACACCAGTGGTACTCCCGCAACCCGCCGCGCGGCACTACCGTTGAAGTACCACAAGAGGTACTACCGCCCACCCTAGCGGTACTACCATCCCACCCTGTTTTCACCCTAAACTGGTGGACGTTTTTGCCTAGTTTCCCATACCACCACCACTTTCCGCAACCACCATTGCTTATTCGTTTCGCACTCCGATATGCCTTTGCCACTTTGTGCTGAGAATTTGAGTTGCGGTTCCGTGTCCTATTGTGTTTCGGCTATTTAGGTATGGTTCAACATCAACATCACCACCGCTCATCTTCTCCACGGACGCGTCATCAACAACGACCACTTCTCCATTTGGTCACCATCATCCGTTCTTGCTTACGGATGACGAACCAAAGAACGGTAACCTCATCTAGGTATCGTGATACATCATTCTTGCCATTACATTTATAGCCATCATAGCCTTACTCTTTCACGTCACTTACCCATCGAGACTAACCATTGAGTATTGCCGGCAACGTGACTTGTGCACATTAGTGATCATACTCCCCATAGCATACATACATATCATTGGTGCATATCATCTCTTGTGTCACAAAGTGTCATCGCATACTCAATTAATATCTTGCTTCGTGAAGCATTGCATGAGAAAAGAGCACAAACACAAAGAGCCAAACAAGCTTTTAAGAAAATGGAAAGATAAGCAAAGCGCTTTTAAGCAAGAACCATAGCATCATACAACATTAAGATTGTCATACTAGATCATCTTGGATCACATAATCGGAACACCATACATAGAACATACTTGCAATTGAAGTCGTTGCAATTTTGCATAGTAGGTTGTGCACAAGTCTTTGTATCTGCCTATTGTGCAATCGTGCTAGCATCTCTGTAGTGTTGTGCAACAAGAGCATTTTTGTGGGCTCCACATTTTAGCTCATCCTTGGTTGCATGACCCCATTCATCTCTCCTCGTGTGTGTTTCCGTGTACCATATTTTGCTTGGTCTACTTGTTGCATTGCAAACTTGCGAATCTTTTCCAACATTATTGAAGCTGACTAACAATTGCATCAAATTTTGTGCCACCATCCTAACCAAGCTCCACCATAAGCTTTTACTTGTGTAGGTGTGAGAAACCGACAACAATTGGTACCAATTGTGTTATTTCCTTGTTCAACATTGGAGTGATCTTTGATCCATCTTCAACATTTGTCAATGTACATTTGGTATATGTTCTTCTCTTTCTCCCACTCACACATTTCCCTTCGAAATGATGGATAGGCCAAGTACTTCAACCAACCCACTCTTCATCGGGCAAGACGACGACATGAACTCGTACGTCACAAAGGGCCACTCTTTGGTGCACAACATGCTTTGCATGAAGAGCAACAAGCAATGAGCGAACTCATCGACAAGCTCGCCACCGACTTGCGACTCTCCAAGCAACGTACACGAGACTAATTTGACCGCAAGCTTGACGACCACAAGCAATAAAATGATGCAAGAATGGACGGGATTCGTGCTTTGTTGCTCAACCGCCCTTCTTCCACTTCGTCCTCATCAAGACGGAGCCTCTCAAGTCGACACTCCGACTATACCATCTCCGGCTCAAGTACACCGACATCAAATACTCTTCGTCGTTCCGTGCGCCAAGATCATCAAGACAACTGCAACCCTCTACACGACAACAGCTCTCAAGAACAACGACATCGTCAAAACCAAGCTACATTTGCACAAGCACGAGAACGGCAACGACAATGACAACACGAAGAGGAAGAGCGAGCATGACTACACCAAGAAGCACAAGATGTCGAGACACAACTTCAAGAAAAACAATTGCGAGAAGCTCAAGCACTAGAGGCGCAACATGCCCTTCGGGAATCAAGTCGATCCGTAGCCAACCGAGGCCTACAAGCTCGTGAACATGAAGAAGCGCTTCACGAAGAAGTTCACGAACGAATATATCAAGCTCGCGTGCAATGTCATGCTCGCCCAGTTCCTCCACAAGCCCGCCAAGAACACCAAGTTCAAAAAGTGCAACAAGACATTGGAAATCCTCCACGACAAGAGCAAGCCATGAGAGACGATCCTCCTCGTCAACGACGTCATCATCCCTGACCCGAACACAATGAAGAGCAATGCTACGGCAAGGTAAAGTTCACCATGCCAAAGTTCAATGGAAGCAATGATCCCGAAGAGTACCTTTCATGGGCATTAAAGGTCGACAAAATATTCTGCTTGCACAACTATGAAGAAGAGAAGAAGATAGCGATGGCATCCCTTCAGTTCCAAGACTATGTCCTCATTTGGTGGGAACAAGTCATTGAGCGTCGAGAGGCAAAAGGTGAACCACCTATCACTACTTGGGCGCAAATGAAGGATGTCATGAGAGCACGCTTCATGCCGACCTACTACAACCGCGACCTCTACAAGAAACTCTAATTACTCAAGCAAGGAACCAAGAGTGTTGAAGAGTACTACAAGGAAATGGAGATTGCAATGATACGAGCCAATGTCATGGAAGATGATGAGAAAACTATGACACGTTTGTTGAATGGACTCAATCACCCTATCAAGAAGATCGCTGACTTCCAACCATACTCGAACCTCATCGAGCTAGTGCATCAAGCTACCAAAGCGGAACGTCAATTGCAAGATGACTTCAAGTATGCCAAGTTCTCATCTACGGTTTCTCCAACACCCAAGTTTCAGCAACTCCAACACATTCTACATCAACCAAGCCTTCTACAAGCAACATCGACCAGTCGAGTTACAAGAAAGCTTCGACAACCTCAATTCATCCTCCTACAATGAGCAACTTCAAGCCGAGAGCTTCATCATCGTCTACCCCAATCGATGAGACCGTCAAGACAAGTTCCTTCAAATGCTTCATATGCGGAGGCTGAGGCCACATGTCATTTGAGTGTACCAACAAGAAGACCATGATCCTCAACGATGATGGTACATACGACTCCATGAGCGAAGCAGAAGTGGAAGCCCTTGAGCAAGTGGAAATGCACCGGCAAGTGAACGATGACGAGGAACAAGTCTTTTCTGACGAAGATTCAAGTCCCGCTCTTGTTGTCTCCAAGGTCTTGACACTTCAACATCAACAAGAAGAAGACCAAAGATGCCATATCTTTCATTCCAAGGCCGGCATCAATGGAAGGTCCATCAAGGTCATCATCGATGGAGGGAGTTGCCATAACTTAGCAAGTGAAGAACTTTGCTCCAAGCTCCAATTACCCCAGACGAAGCACCCACATCCCTACAAAGTTCAATGGCTAAGCGACTCCGGCACCATCCAAGTCGAGCATAGAGTGCAAGTCTCCTTCAAAATCGGAGCTTACAAAGACACTTTAGAGTGTGATGTTGTTCCAATTACCGTTTGCCACCTTCTTCACGGTCGACCATGGCAATTTGATAGAGGTGTCATCCACAACGGCCGAACGAACCACTACATCTTCAAGATGCAAGGAAAGGAGTACGTACTTCGCCCTATATCTCCAAGCCATGTGATCGCCGACAAGCAAACCACCTATCATGGAGAGAATAGTGAGAGAGCGAACCACCAAAAAGAGAGTGACGCCACTAGCCCAAATCGAGTGCCTCCACCATTAGCAAAAAGAAGAACTTAGTTCTATTTTCCACCAAAAGTGAGATAAGAGAAGTGTGTGAGAACCCATCTAGTGTCATGCACTATGTCCTTTTGTGCAAGGACAAGGCACCAAAAGATAACACCTCTCACACTCTACCTTTAGTGTTGTCTTCTCTTTTGCAGGAATTCCAAGATGTTTTCCACGACGAGCTACCTCCGGGTCTACCTCCACTACAAGGCATCGAGCACCACATCGACCTCATCCCCGTAGCACCTCTTCCAAACAAAGCTCCCTACTGCGTCAACCCTGAAGAAACCAAAGAAATACAAAGGCAAGTCAAACATCTCATAGACCATGGACATGTGCGTGAAAGTTTGAGGCCTTGTGCTGTTCCAGTCATTATTGTGCCAAAAAGAGACAGTAGCTTTCGCATGTGTTCCAATTGTATACATATCAATGCTATCAGCGTTCGCTATAGGTACCCCATTCCACGCCTTGATGATATGCTTGATGAACTTATCGGTGCCACTATTTTTTTTTCCAAAATTGATCTTAAAAGTGGTTACTATCAAATCTGCATAAAAGATGGTGATGAATGGAAAACTGCTTTCAAAACAATGTTTGGTTTGTATGAGTGGTTAGTCATGCCTATGGGTTTATCGGAAGCACCGGGTACTTTCATGCGTCTTATGAATTATGTGTTTCACCCTTACATTGGTGATTTTGTTGTGGTCTACATCGATGATATCCTTGTTTATAGCAAATTTCTTAAAGATCATGTCACCCATGTCCGCACCGTGTTGCAAACTCTTCGAAAAGAGCATCTATATGCCAACATGGAAAAATGCCTTTTTGGCATTGATAAGATCGTTTTCTTGGGTTTTGTTGTGTCCTCTAAGGGTCTTCATGTTGATGACTCCAAGATAAATGCTATTAAAACTTGGCCCCAACCAACTAACTTGCAAAAAGTGCATATTTTTCTTGGTTTAGCCGGATTCTACCGTAGATTTGTGAAGGACTTTAGCACCATTGCTTCACCTTTGCATGCCTTGAGTAAGAAAAATGCACCTTTTGTTTGGGGACCATCCCAAGATACCACTTTCAATGAGCTTAAGAATTTTCTTACCCATGCTCCCGTGCTTGCTTTACAAAACTTTGACAAACCCTTTGAGATTCATTGCAATGCTAGTGGTAATAGCATAGGAGGTGTGTTAATACAAGGGAAGCGCCCCATAGCTTACTTTAGTGAGAAACTTTCCGGAGCGCAACTCAATTACCCCATCTATGAAAAAGAGCTATATGCTTTAGTGCGAGTTTTACGTGAATGGGAACATTATATTCGCCCTCATGAATTTATCATTCGTACCGATCATGAAACGCTTAAATACCTTAAGGGTCAAACTAAGTTGAACAAGCGTCATGCTAAATGGAGTGAATTCATTTAGTCTTTTCCTTGTGTCATTAAGTACATTAAAGGTAAGGAAAATGTTGTGGAGGACATTCTTTCCCGCTTATGCATGCTTGTTAATCAACTTGATTTGGATGTCATTGTCTTTGAGCACATAAAAGACTTGTATGCACATAATCCTACTTTTGCTATTCCTTATGCCAAGTGTTCGACGCATACCTCTTGGGGACGTTATTACATCAAAGATGGATATCTTATGAGAGCTAACAAACTTTGCATCCCCGAGTATTCTCTTCGTTTGTTGCTTTTGCAAGAATATCATGGAGGAGGACTAATGGGACACTTTGGATGCGACAAGACTTTTGCTACGCTCTGCAAGAACTATTATTGGCCAAAGATGTTTCGCGACGTCAACCGCATCACCAACCGATGCTCTACATGTCGCAAAGCTAAGTCTAAAGCTCAATCTCGTGGCCTTTATACGCCTCTCCCAATTCCATACCAACCATGGGAAGATATTAGCATGGATTTTGTACTTGGATTGCCTAGAACTAGAAATGGAAAGGATTCAGTATTTGTCGTTGTGGACCGATTCTCTAAGATGGCAAATTTCATTCCTTGCAATAAGATAGACGATGATTCGCATGTTGCCAATCTCTTTGGTAGGGAAATACTTCATCTACATGGAGTGCCAAAGACGATAGTCTCAGACCGTGACGTCAAGTTCCTAAGCTTCTTTTGGAAAACCTTATGCACCAAGATCAGAATCAAGCTACTCTTCTCCATGGCTTACCACCCACAAACCGACGGCCAAACGGAGGTGACCAATGGCACAATCGCCACTCTACTTCGCGTGCTAATCAAGAAGAACATCAAGGAGTGGGTAGAGTGTCTACCTATCGCCGAGTTTGCCTACAACTGCACAAGACACTCAACTGCCGGCAAGTCCCCCTTCAAGGTCGTCTATGGATTCAACCCATTGTCACCATTGGACATTCTTCCTCTACCACTCCAAGAGGGCATCAATATGGACGCAATATGGACTCAAGAAGGTGCATGACGATACAAGGCACACCATTAAGCGCCAAGTACAACGTCTTGCGACCGAGCTCAACATCTACAAGCACCCCATGGTATTCAACATTGGTGACCTTGTGTGGCTACACCTTTGTCGGTGTTCTGGGAACGGGGGTCCCCAGACTTGCCTGCATGCGGCCCATAGCGTGGCTTTGCTAGTAGGCACGTATGGCCCATCTTCATCAACAAGGAATCAAGACCCTCGCGAGGGGCGAAGCCTCGCGAGGCGGACGACACAAGACCTCCTCAGGAGCGGCCTTACCAGGCTCGCTCATGAGGGGCGGAGAGTTCAAGGCCGGGCAAACCTCGCGAGGTTCTCGTGACATAAGCCATGACGATCGGGACCAGGCGGGCACGAGCGCGCACAATGTCCATGTTTGCTCTTTGGTGCTAAAGGAGCAAGCGCAGGCGCGGAGTACCGAGGCATCAATTAAAGCTTTCCATATTGGTGCAACGAGACCAAGACCAGAAGGACGGCAAGACGAATGTCACCGTGGAGCCCAAGACGGCGTCACCACCAGAGCCTTTGGCAGGCGAAGACTGCTTTTGTCAGGATAGCTTGTACTAGCTGTCCCCTTTAGAATTGACCATTGTTGGCTCCCTTCCCGCTCAATATTTGGGGAGAGGACCATGTCCTCTATAAATAGGATTAGCCACCATAGTAGGAGGCACGAAGAACTCGTCTCGAATCTACCCAAAAACAACAACCAGTTCGCTAAGCACAAGAACACCTCAACCTTAGGAGGCTGTTCTTCCCCTTGTACTGTTCATCCTCAGCCCAAGAAGCAATCCACCACCACCACACTAGAGTAGGGTATTACACCACAACGGTGTCCCAAACCAGTATAAATCTTGTGTCCTTTGCGTTGCGAGTTCATTGAGATAGTTCGTGAGATCTTAGCTAAGTTAGAACGCGGATCGATAGGGGGGGGTCTTCGCACGCACCCCTGTGTTCGAACGTTAAAGGTTTTGCCGAAACCCGTGATCCGACATTTGGCACGCCAGGTAGGAGTTCGCCGAAGCTTCCTTCCCATCGCTCTGCATCACGTCGCTTCATCGTCTCCATGGCTAACGCGCGTCACGCCCGTGCCGAGCGCCGGGTGATACGTCTCCAACGTATCTATAATTTTTTACTGTTCCATGCTATTATATTATCAACCTTGGATGTTTTATATGCATTTGTATGCTATTTTATATGATTTTTGGGACTAACCACTTAACCCAGAGCCCAGTGCCAGTTTCTGTTTTTACCTTGTTTTAGAATATCGCAGAAAAGGAAAACCAAATGGAGTCCAGTTGACCTGAAACTTGACGGAACTTATTTTTGTATCAGAAGAAGCCCAGAAGACTTGGAGTGCACGTCAGGGGATCTGTGAGGAGGCCACGAGGTAGGGGAGCACGCCCACACCCCTGGGCGCGCCCTCCACACTCGTCGGCCCCTCGTGGCCCCCCTGACGTACTTCTTCCACCTATATATCTCCATATACCCTAAAAACATCTGAGAACACAATAGATCGGGAGTTCCACCGCCAGAAGCCTCCGAGCCACCAAAAACCAATCTAGACCCGTTCCGGCACCATGCCGGAGGGGGCAATCCCTCTCCGGTGGCCTTCTTCATCATCCCGGTGCTCTCCATGACGAGGATGGAATAGTTCTCCCTCGGGGCTGAGGGTATGTACCAATAGCTATGTGTTTGATCTCTCTCTCTCTCTCTCTCTCTCGTGTTTCTTGAGGTGATACGATCTTGATGTATCGCGAGCTTTCCTATTATATTTGGATCCTATGATGTTTCTTCCCCCCTCTACTCTCTTGTAATGGATTGAGTTTTCCCTTTGAAGTTATTTTATCGGATTGAGTCTTTAAAGATTTGAGAACACTTGATGTATGTCTTGTCGTGTGTACCTGTGGTGACAATGGGATACCACGTGATTCACTTGATGTATGTTTTGGTGATCAACTTGCGGGTTCCGCCCATGAACCTATGCATAGGGGTTGGCACACGTTTTCGTCGTGATTCTCTGGTAGAAACTTTGGGGCACTCTTTGAGGTTCTATGTGTTGGTTGAATAGATGAATCTGAGATTGTGTGATACATACCGTATAATCATACCCACGGATACTTGAGATGACATTGGAGTATCTAGGTGACATTAGGGTTTTGGTTGATTTGTGTCTTAAGGTGTTATTCTAGTCCGAACTCTAGGGCTGTTTGTGACACTTATAGGAATAGCCCAACGGATTGATTGGAAAGAATAACTTTGAGGTGGTTTCGTACCCTACCATAATCTCTTCGTTCGTTCTCCGCTATTAGTGACTTTGGAGTGACTCTTTGTTGCATGTTGAGGGATAGTTATGTGATCCAATTATGTTATTATTGTTGAGGGAACTTGCACTAGCGAAAGTATGAACCCTAGGCCTTGTTTCCTAGCATTACAATACCGTTTACGCTCACTTTTACCATTAGTTACCTTGCTGTTTTTATATTTTCAGATTACAAAAACTATTATCTACTATCCATATACTACCTGTATCACCATCTCTTCGCTGAACTAGTGCACCTATACAATTTACCATTGTATTGGTGTGTTGGGGACACAAGAGACCCTTTGTTATTTGGTTACAGGGTTGCTTGAGAGAGACCATCTTCATCCTACGCCTCCTACTGATTGATAAACCTTAGGTCATCCACTTGAGGGAAATTTGCTACTGTCCTACAAACCTCTGCACTTGGAGGCCCAACAATGTCTACAAGAAGAAGGTTGTGTAGTAGACATCACCGGGCTGCCCTTGCAACCCGCGTTGCTCAGACGGCCCCTGTCGGTGGGCCACATCGTCGCTCTCCCTCGCCTACCGCCAACGCCGCCACCGGCCCGGCGAGCAGCAAGCATCCTTTGCACCCCTCGGTGCGGCAGGATGGCTGCTCTGCCACGCCATCACGGACTCCCGCTGGTTCGTCGTCTCATGCTCGTCCCGTTCCGACGGATGCACGGGCCGCGCTCCTCATGGTGCACGAACTCCTACGCTACCCCCGAGTCGACGACCTCTACGAGGACTGGCTTGACCGCATCGCTGAGCTTGTCCCCGCCACAGGGGGCTTCCCTGCACGGTCCCACTCTCTGCCTCACCCTCCGCTAGCCACGGGCGATGCAGCTCAAGAAACACCTCCACCACCTCTGCCGTAAGATGGCGCCCTAGCACCAAGGCACGCGGCACCACGGCGCGACCCACCGCGTCCGGCGCCCGCGCTTGAAGGAAGAAGCTGCCAAGAAGTCCCTCGACCACAAGCGAACACTCCGCCATTCCTCGCTCCGTCATGCCAGGGTCGTTTGCTGTGGCAAGGCCCCATGCCGCTGGCCGTGGCGGTGCGCGGGCACCAAGACCAAGCTCCACCTCCAAGGCAGGCCCCGGTGACCACGGCCAGCTACCGCGCCTTCACCCCCGAGCTGCACAGCGTCGCCTGGCCGGGCAAGTTCTAGCCAGATCCGCCTCCTCGCTACGACAGCACCCCGACCCCGCGGAGTTCCTGCAGCTCTACGAGCTGTGCATGGAGGCAGCCAACGGCGATGAGAAGGTCATGGCGAACTGGTTTCCCATGGCTCTCAAGGATGGCACCCGCTCTTGGCTCCTGAACCTGCCTCCAGGCTCAATTTCCTCCTGGGACGAGATGCGCAACCGCTTCATCGCCAACTTCCAGGGCACTCGCGACTGCCCCCCGGTCGTGGGTGACCTGCGCCGCATCAAGCAACAACCAGGAGAGACCCTGCAGAAGTACATGCAGTGCTTCAATAGCACGCGAATCAAGATCCCCAAGGTAACCGATGAGGCCATCATTTCAGCATTCTCTGACGGCGTCCGTGATGTCAAGATGAAGGAGGAGATCACCATCCATGAGGAGCTGTGCATGACCTTGGAGTTGTTCAGCATCGCGGCCAAGTGTGCAAGAGCCGAGGAGGGGCGTCTCTCTCTCCTCGAGCTCCCTGCTGCGGACCCGGAGGAGAAGAAGACCAAGGCCAAGGACGTGAAGCGCAAGGGAGCAGCCGTGCTCGTGGCGGAGCCAGGCACCAAGCATGGAAGAGACCAGCCTGAGACATCCAATGGCAGCCGACCATTCTGCGCCTTCCACAACCTACATACCCACAACACCAGCGACTGTCAAGAGCGCAGAGCGATTCGAGAGGGACACTTCGGTCGATGCCCCGAGCGCAGCGACCGGGGCTACGGCCGAGGAGTAGGACGTGGTGCCGGACACTGGGACGACCGTGCCCCGCGTCAGGAGTGGCATGACCGGCCTTGTGAGGACCACTGGCAGGATCAGCCTCGCGAGGGTGCTTGGAGGGACCAGCCTCGTGAGGCTCGCCCTCAAGGCAACGCTGGCCTTCCTCCGCTACCGCCACCACTTAGAAGGAATGACGGCCAGCCTCGCGCTATCGCCTGCATCTTGGGCGGAGCTCAAGCCCCAGCCTCGCAGCGTATCTTCAAACAATTTGCCCATGAAGTGAATGCATTTCTCCCCAAGCTCGAGGCCACACTCCCGCTCAGATGGTCTAGGTACCTCATCACGTTCAGTTCGGCAGATCAGCTCAAGTGTGCGGCTACTGCTGGCGTCCTCCCAATGCTTTGTTCGCTAGTCATTAGCAACGTGCAAGTTACCAAGACCCTCATCGATGGCGGCGCAGGGCTCAATGTCTTGTCCGTCGACACGTTCGATAGCCTCCAAGTGCCGTATGACCAACTTTAGCCTACCAAGCCTTTCTCAGGAGTGACCGATGGCTCTACTACCCCGATCGGGCAGGTCTGCCTCCCCGTTACCTTCGGAGAACGCAACAACCACCGCACCAAAGTCATCGACTTCGACGCTGCCTACCTTCAGATGCCATACAATGCCATCCTCGGGTATCCAGCCCTGGCCAAGTTCATGGCGGTGACCCATCACAGCTACAATGTCCTCAAGATGCCGGGAAGCGGAGGAATCATCACAGTCCCGTGCGAAGAAAGATACGCGGTGTGCTATCTCGAGCGTGCCTTCCAAGCAGCAGCAATCGACGACCCCGACAGTCAGAGCGAGCGCCCTCCTGAGGCCACCCCCAAGAAGAAGAAGAAGTAGCTGCGCCACATAGGGCCTCAGGGAAGCGGCGCCTTGTCAGGATCGGCGCCCACGCCTAGGGCGCCTCCCTCCATCGCATAGGAAAGCATGCCCAGCGGCCCTCTTAAACAGGGCTTGAGGGCTCTCTTCTGGAGGGCCTCAGACTTTGCCAACATCACGAGGGAGGTGCTTGGGCACCACCTGGAGGCGTGCTTCGCGACACGTTTCCCTCAGGAGAACACAGGGCAAGGAGTGCCCACCGCTCAGGAGTTCATCACCAAGACCGCTCAGGAACTGCAAGACGCAAGGGCCATGCACGGCCGCCGCTGCTCACCAGGCGCAACCCCCCATCCAGGCGAGGCTGCCGGGCTGCGCGTCTGCATCGATGTTCCAGGGCTCAATCGGACCGCTTCTCAGGAGCATCTCTGGCCTTCGCGCGTGGGACCCTACGAGGGCCCACCTCACAACTACATTTGCATGCCCATTGGCCTGCCAAACGTGGCGGCCGCCTATCAACGCAACCTATGGAGCATCCTGGTGGCTCAGGAGGCCAGGCACCATGTGGTGCTGACGGAGATGAAGACGGTCCTCAAGGAACCCCCTGGACCCCTAGAGCCTCCCAAGGCTCAAGGCCCTGGTGGCTCATGAGGTGCAGCCCCTTCGCCGCACGCCTTCAGCTACCCCAACTCTCCTTCATCAACAGAACCAGGTGACATTTTCCAAAGTTCATTCAGCTGGGAGCGCCCCGAGGGTTGCATCATTCCCAGGCCGCTGGGTCCGTCCCTGTGGTGTGTATATTTCCTTTTTGTCTTTAGCTTACCCTACTGGGGGCGCCCCTCGGGCTGCATCATCCCCAAGCCGCTCAGGCCTAACCCAGTGGCATGCATCTTCCCTGCATTTACCTGAGCTAGGTTGCTTTCCATGATTGATCTATCTATGACTATCGCCTGCTTGATTGTCACCCACCTTGGGAGCCGCACGCCGGCTGTCTTTCTTCAGGACCCTTCGCGTGAGTAAGTTAAGCACGGTGTCTGTGCTCGGGCCCGTCACTGCAGCGTCGATAAATCCATCGGCTGAGCTCTGTCTGGCGGGCCGGCCCTGTTCACGTCACCTCCTGGGGTCGCTGGTGCTTGGCTTTTTCACGCGATGACCTCAAGAGATTCGCTTGGCGCAGGTTGTCTAACCACCTCGCAGGACCAAGACAGCGAACAAGAATCAAGACCAGGCGCAACCCGCCTTGAGGTAGGGCCTTGTGAGTCCCGCGCTGGCTCACGAGTACCCAGATACACCTCGTCTAGCCCTTCCATGCAAGCCACATGTCAGGGTGGGGCTGTACACGCCCCGGGGGCTCTCCGTAGTAGGGAGTCCCCCTCCCACGCCCAGTGGAAGCACCATGCTCCGCGCTGGCCGTCGACACTGCCGAGGAGCGGCTATGCCCATGCACAAGCGGAAGCACTATGCTTCGTACTGGTGATAAACAACTGAGGGCGGCCCACGGCCGTACCAACCTTAGGGAGCCCCAGAGCTCAATGTCCGGCCTCACTGCAATGCCTCCCCTCGGGAAACCCGCGCGAGGGTGCTGGGCACGGGGGCTGCGCTTGGGCCACGCCCAAGCGTACGCCACCGAACCAGGTCCCCCGGGCCTGGTCGTCACACGCCCCTCCCGAGCCGAGCCTCGGCCAGGGCAAAGGTATGGAGAATGTTTGCATGTCAAGGGGGACTCCTGAGCATCGTGCCTCAGGAGCCTAACTGGTAACGTAGCCCCTCACTCCTCTGTCTGTCCTGGTTTCTGGTCGGCCCAACGGCGGTTGAGGTATTAGCGGGGCCGGGCTCTGCCAACGTAGAACATTAACCTATCCTCGTGTGTCCTTCCCATAGGCTGTTTGCGCGTCAAGGGGGACTCCTGAGCATCGCGACTCAGGAGCCTAACTGGTCACGTAGCCCCTCACTCCTTGGTCTGTCCTGGTTTTTGGTTGGCCCAACAGCGGTTGAGGTATGCACGGGGCCGGGCTCTGCAGACGCAGAACACAAAGCAAATAGGAAAAAAACCGCGAAATCTAAAAGCAAATATTACAATACATATTGTTCTCACAATATCAAACGCAAGTTTAACGCCTCCATGAGGTATGGTGCATGTGGCAGGAATAAAGCAGAAAAGTAGCCGCAAGTCACTCCTGGACACTGCCGGCGCCTGCAAAAGGTGCCCCTTCCTAGGTAGCATCCCTTCACCTGCATCACTAGTCGAGGGCGCGGGGCGAAGGCGTCGAACTTCTTCAACAAGGCTTCCACTTGACCCTTCACGGCCGCGGTGGCAGTCGCGCAGTGTTCGTCAGCTACACGACTTCCTCGAGCACCTTCACCAGGAAGGGAAGCAGCTGAGCAGGGCCATCCTCGTCGGTGGCCAGCGGCTTCTCCTTCGACTGTCGCGCGGTCTTCGGCAAGGATCCTCGCCTTGGCGTCAAGGTCGGCCTCCTTGGCCCTCGCCTTCCGCTCCAACTCCTCCAGCCGGTTGCGCTCTGCTTCTTGCGCCTTCGCTAGCTCCCCCAGCTCGGCGTCTCGGGCCTTCATCTCCTCCTCCTTCGACTGGCGGCCACGTGCTTCTTCCGCATGCTGGTCGCACAGGCCCTTCAACTCGTCCTCCAGCTCTCGGCAGTGGCCGCGGGCGGCGTCGGCGTCCTTCAATGCTGCCTCGCGATCGGCCGCAGCTTTGGCGGTGGCCCGCTTCTCCTTCTCGGAGGCCCCCGCGGCCTGGCTCAGCGACACTCGAACCGCCGAGTCGGAGTGAAGCCAGCCAGAGACCAGCTCCAGGCGCCCGACCACCAGGCGCGGGTCCGTGCCCTGGAGATTTTCCCGTAGTTTGGTCATCTCAAAAAGGGCGCGCTCCAAGATGGCTGAGTTAGCAGAAGAACCTGGGACCAGGGGTGCAGTAGGAGAAGGGGGCGACGTTGTCACCAAGCCTGGGAGGTCAAGGGCTCCTGAGGCTTCGAAACCTCACCAGCCGTGCCGGACACCGACACCTCCTAAGTCGGCGGCGCTACGGGGGCTGATTCCTCTCGAGGGTGCTCCACCGGGCCTCATGAGGACAACCGGGCTGGAGAAGCATGAGAACCATCCCCACGTTTGCTCATGAAGAGGGGTGCGGTCGCAGGAGGCGACACGGGCTCAACCGGCGCACGCACAACCATGAGCATTTCTTCATGATATAAGGTTATTCTCCTCAAAAGATCTTGCTCTTTGTATGGAAAACCTGCACGCAATGGGACCCTTCCACTATTGGCAACACCCTTGTTCTATTTGGAGAGCGCTCAACAGTTCAATAAGACACGCTGAGAACGGCAAGGTGACCTACTAGCTATTAGCAACGCCCTTGTTCTGTTTCGAGTCTGCTCAACAGTTCAAGCGGCCGCGCTGAGAGCGGCAAGGTGGTTTGTCCAGGAGCAAGCGCCCCCCGGTAGGCTGCTAAGGATCCGTCCTCAAAGCGCCATAGCATGGGTTTACACGCCGGCGAACCTATCCTACTGGGCGTAGGGTGTATACATACAAAGAAAGATCGACACAGGAAGATAGCATGTTTCATCTTAAAGTGCTGCAGAGTTATATTACATCAATTGTTGCTGTAGTTCTAACTTAAGATAAAATCGTCTTAGTCATGAACTCGGAGCGTCAATGAGAAACAGGGTGCCTGGTCACGGTGCTGGCCCTCCACCCTCCTGAATCCGTAGAGGCGGCTGATGATGGGCTCGATACACTCTTCAAGCGCCGCGAGGTCCACATCCTCTGGCAAGCAGCATGTCAGCAAAGACGACGTTGGGGTTCCAGTATGCCACCTTGGTGAGGACCTTGGTCAGGGCACTTCGGCAGAGCTTCCAGGCCTCATTGGCCAGAGAGGTCGCTCGGTTGGAATGAAGCTGCTCCAGGGCTTCAAGGACACCCTCGAAGAACAAGGTCAGCCTAGCGTTGGGGCTCACGTTCACCTCCAGGGAGTACTTGATGGTTGGCATGCCCATGGCGGCCAGCTGCGTGGTGAGCCTCTCCGCGACATCGACGAGGTGGCTGATCCATAGGTTTACGCTCTTCGCGTAATCCTTGTGTTCGGTGGCGTCATTGCTCCGCAGCCGCTTCTCATTCTCCGGGGCCTTGTTCAGGGTCTCCTCACGAGCTCCGGCCTCCGAAAGCTTCCCCTCCAAGCCGTCCAATTTCATCTTAAGGTCCTTGATAGAGTCATCGGCCTCGGAGAGCAGCTTGGCCTTGTCAAAGACTACGGCCCGGGCATCCTCCAAGGCGCGTTTGGCCGTGTCCCTCTCCTCTGTCAGCTCCAAGACCACTTTCTTTAGCCCATCCCGCTCTAGCACTAGCTTCTCCACTTCATCGGCATGAACCCAAGTCCGAGCATCCAGCGCGTCCTTGTGCCTCTGCTCCAGCTCCTGGGTCCGCTTCACGATGAGCTTCTCGACCTCTTCATCCTTGCCATGGAGTGTGGCAGGGAGCGCCTTCACACGGGCGGCAAGGTCCTCCTCCTGGGAGTTCAACAGAGCCTGGTGCTGTTGCCGAGCAGCCTCGTCCTTGGCGGCCTGCTCTTCCGCCACCTCCTGGGCCTTCTCAATGTCAGCCTGCTTCAGGATGAGGTCCCGCTTCCACTCAGTCAGCTCGCCCTGGGCAGCCTTCAGTTCTTCCTGAGCCTCGTGGAACCAGGCCTGCGTCTGAGCGACACGCTCCTCAAGATCTGCCTCCGCCTTGTCCGCTGCCACCATCCTGGATTTCTCCTTGTCTAGACAGGCATGTTGGAGCGTCTGGAGCTTCTAGAAGTTGACGCTCATGGCCCGGAGAAGCTGCTCCACTTGAGAACTGCCACCGCCAGTGCTCGGTTCATCAACAACCTTTGGGCCAACGTCTTCGTGTCCCTGTGAGGATAACATCAAGTTAAAGGAGCATAGAACAGGCATGGGGTCAGGAGATGATGGAGGGCGAAGTGCTTACTCGTTCTCCGCCCCCTGTTCCACTAGCCTCCTCTTCCTCTTCGGGCTGAAGGACCCGAGGTTAAAATTAACCTCCGAGGTACCATCTGAAGGAAGAGGAGAAGGGGATGGGGTCCCGCGCCGCTTGGACGAGGAGGAAGCGGCCACCGTTTTCTTCGTTACCGCGACCTTCACCACCTTCTTCGTTTCCGCAACCTTCATCACCGTGGCCCTCATTTGGCGCACGGATTTCTCCTAGACATGTTGCCGCTGCGTGGTCCTGCCAGGCCGGACCGGCTCGCCGGAGCTAGCCCGCCGCAGGACGCGTCTCTTCCCTGTAGCTGGGTGTTCGTTAGCCTCGGCCTCTTCTGCGGCCAACACCTCGACCACGTCTCCAACGAGGGAGGCCCCGGTGCCGACGATGCTGGCCTCCATAGTAGACTTCACCCACCCGGCGAGCCGTGTCGGCCTTGTCCTCCACGGTGCCGGCGCTGCCAGCCTCCTTGGCAAGCACCGCCTCCGCCGCCCTGGCGGCGCTGTAGTCCAGCTCCTCCTTGGTGGTGTCGTTGATGAGCAATGGCTCGTCGAGGACATATTTCTTCGACAAGTTGTCGAATAACGCATGCACCTCCTCCGCTTTCAGCTCGTTGAAGTCCGGCATCATGGCAATGATGGCGGTCTGGCGGGAGTTGTTGCTCAACAGGACCACTCCCGCCGTGAACCCAAACAGAGATGCCTTGACGGTCTTGCCGGCCTTTTTGGCTCTGCCGGTCCTCTCAGCCCTGCCGTCGTCACTCACCTTGAGCTGGAAGAGCCTCTGGAAAAAGTGAGCATGCCCAATCACCGTGAAGTTGTGGTTCAAGCCAGGGCGGACACTCATGACGTTAGCCGCATTCTTGTAGTCCCAGGCCGGCCTCCCCTTGTTGTGTAGTGGGGCAATCCCGCGGCGAATGGAATCAGCCCCAATCATTTCAGGGGTGAGTCCGACCACGGTGAGGCTATCGAGAGCTTCTTCTCATTGTCATCGAGGTTGCTCCAGTCCTTGTGGCGGACCAGCGGACTCCGGCAAACCCGGCAGAACTCCCGTGGATCCTCCTCGTCGATCCAGCACCACCGGCTCTGCCAGTCCTCCCACCTCTCCTTCTGGGCACCCTCCGGATAAGTGCCTTTCTCCTAAGACCTCGGGATCCTGGTGATGCAGCCAGAGATGGCGCCCCCTGACTGGATGCGAGGGTAGAAGTATAGGTGGAAGAGCGCTGTGCTAGGGAGCATTCCGACGAAGCCCTCGCAGTGATGGGCGAAGAAGGCCATGCATGCCACGACATTCGGCGTAAGATCCAGAATATGGAAGCCATAGGTGTGCATGACGTCGTTGAAGAAATCAGAGAAAGGGGGCAGAGCCCGCAAGGGAACTAGTCAACGAAGAAGGTGTACCAATTTGGGTCGGCCTCGGCGAAATCAGCAAGGACGATGCGCGTGGCAGGGTGCCCCATCGTCTTCCTCCCCCACAGGGGCTCGAAGTAGTCCCTGAGATGGACCACATTGACCGTTGAGGGGAAGTAGGTGTGCTGCATCTGAAGCAGCGCCAACTCGCTCTCCGGCGCCTCTTTCTCCCCGGAATCCTTGGCCGCTGTCGGGGTCAAAACCAGCGGATCTCAGGTAGGGGGTCCCGAACTATGCATCTAAGGATCAATGGTAACAGGGGACAAGGGACACAATGTTTACCCAGGTTTGGGCCCTCTTGATGGAGGTAATACCCTACGTCCTGCTTGATTAACTTTGCTGAGTATAGGGGTTACAAGAGTTGATCTACCACGAGATCATAATGGCTAAACCCTAATAGTCTAGCCTATATGATTATGATTGTGATCTAGCCTCTACGGACTAAACCCTCCGGTTTATATATACACCGGAGGGGGCTAGGGTTGTACAGAGTCGGTTTACAGAGAAAGGAATGTCCATATCTGCATGCTAAGCTTGCCTTCCATGCCAAGGAGAGTCCCATCTGGATATGAGGAAATGCCTTCTATCTTGTATCTTCACGGCCCATCTGTCCGACCTACATCACATAGCCTGGACATCCGAGGACCCCATAATCCAGGACTCCCTCAGTAGCCCCTAAACCAGTCTTCAATGACGATGTGTCCGGAGCTTAGATTGTCTTCGGCATTGGAAGGCGGGTTCCTCCTCTGAATTGTTCAAAGCAGTTGATCTTCAGTACTATATCCGGTTCTGTACAACAGTCATAACTCTGAATTAAAATGTAGATAAGTTCTGTCCTCCGAAGATTTCACTAGTGAGATGTTACGTCCGGCCATTTTATTATTTCAAACCGTTTTTCGGCCTCCCGTTTCGTGTTTCAAGATGCAACCACCGACGACACGCCTTTTCAAAGCAGAGATCATGCCCCCTTATTATGGGATTCTTATCAATACGGGTATGGGAAACCCAACCGTGCCATCTCGCACGACCCCTTGGAAGTAGGCAAGCTTTAAGGCTTGTGGGGGACGCATGGTATTCACTGTCTTTATAAGGAGATAAGATTCCCCCTTTTTACCCCACGCCTTCCACTTCCTCAGTCCATCCGCCCTCAAGCTCCAGCACTCAAGCTTCGATCCATTCCATTCCCAGAAAGTACTCCAGCCATGTCCGGATCCGGAGCACAAGGAAAGTGGATGGCTTCCTCCGTCACGGAGGCAAACATCAAGGAACTTCCAGAAGCGGGGTATCTGGCCAAAGAGACTGCCCACCGACTCTCGGCTAAAAAATAGGTCATCCCCACTCCAGAGCCCAGCTAGAGGGTAGTGTTCATCCCCCATTTTCTTTGCGGACTGGGTTTCCCCTTCATCCTTTCATCTGCGGCCTCATGTTTTACTATAGGCTAGATTTCCATGATCTAGCCCCAAATTCCTTCCTCAACATTTTGGCGTTTATCGTCGTATGCGAGGCATTCCTCCGCATTTTCCCCCACTTCAGCCTATGGCTCAAGGTTTTCAATGTGAAACCGAAAGTGGTGGATGGACTGGCACGCGGATTGCAGTGGAGCTATGGTGAGAAAACTAACCAATGTGACTTGGCCCAATGGCACCTTCGTGGAGACCGTGAAGGGATGGCAGCAGGGGTGGTTCTATGTCACAGAGCCCCGCGACTCAAAATGGGCTGCTCCCACGGAGTTCGAGTCAAGGCCACCAATGGGGCTGACATCCCGCCTCAACAAGGGCCTGGACTGGGCGTCAACTAGTGAGGTAACGATGCTGGAGAAGCACATCAAGAGCATGGTAGATAAAAATACCAGCCTCGCCGGCGTGGTACAAGTGATGCTCTTCCGTCGGATACTCCCCTGTCAGGCGCATGAAGAGCCCATGTGGGAGTTCAACCCGGCCTGTAGTCGGACCCTGCGGCGGTTCTTCGGCATGAAGCATGAAGACATGTGGAAGCTGCTCTTCAAGAACCAGAAGTCATGGCCGAAGACAACCGAAGACCTCGGCTACGACAGCACCCACGCTGCGACCACCGTAAGTTCTTTGGTAACATTACTTTCCGAGCCCAAGGAGCACATAAACTCTCCATTTTCTTTTGCAGCGTTGGACCAAGAAAGTAGATCGAATTCACTGTCCGGATCCATTTCCCGAAGATGAAGCTATTCCTCTATTGATGAGGATGCTAGTCCCAATGCCATACCAAGCGCCGGAAAAGAAGGCCAAGGAGAAGGGCATGGAGGTCAAGAGCAGCCTCCACCGTAAGGGTGCCTCGGACGTAGTGTTGAGGACACCGGAACGCTCTCCTCCCCTGACGAATAGGAAGAGGAAGAGGAAGAGAGCAACTCCCCCCAAGGGGGAGAAGAAGAAAAGGCAGCCTTCGCCGATATAGAGGTGAAGGCGTCCAAGAAAGGGAGGATGTCCCTTACGGATGACTCCGAATCGGATGCCGATGACTGGCGCCCCAAGCCGAAGCCCCTGGCCGGATCGTAAGTACTCAAAGGTATATATATATATATACATACATATATATAGGGTGGGTCTATTATGATAACACCCTTAAGAGTCTTATTCTAATAACACCCACCTGTTCTCTTAACACCCCATGTACCACTATAGCTACAAACTAACCACCAAACTGTGCATGCCAGAAAAAACACCCACCTTATCTGTTCGGGCATCAACTCCCCTCTCTCCCCGTGCCTCTCCGTCCACTCCCCACGACCACCACCTCCTACCCCGCCGCCGCACAACCTCCACCTCCCACCCCGACACCACACGATCTCCTTCCCCACTCCTCCCCGCCTCCTCCTCCTCCTCCCGGTGGGCGCTGCCCCGCCTCCTCCTCCTCCCGGCCGGCGCCGCCCCGCCTCCTCCTCCTCCCGTCCGGAGCCGCCCTGCCTCCTCCTCCTGCTGTCCGGAGCCGCCCTGCCTCCTACTCCTCCCGTCCGGCGCCGACCTGCAGCGTCGCCCAGCGATGGCCCTGGCCCTGACCTGCTACAGCCATGGACACTACACTGCATGCGCTCGCCGGTGTCAACGACCCCTGCCCCTCCGGGCGACGCCGCCCGACCCCATCCACGGCCTCGGTCGCATCTGCCCGGCGTCGGATCCATGCCTCAACGGGTCAGACACTTCACAACGCCAGGCATTGACCTCGGCACAAAGCAGATCGAGGGTAGAAAAGCAGCGCGGGGGTTCCCCCATTCCTCCTCTCCGGCAGGCCATCCTCTCCGGCGACGACACCAATAGGGAGAGTCTCTTATCTCCTGTGGAGTTCGGCTTCAGGTGCTGTGTAGGTCAGTCTGGTGATCATGCAGTATGGCTTGCTGTTCGACTGCTTCCACATAGTCAGGGCGCCATGTCACTTTGCTGGAGGAGGCGCATCACGGGGCTTGCAGTTCGCTACAGCTTGTTGTGCAGCTATTCACGGAGAATGAAGCAGTGCCATGTCATGATCTGAACAGTGTTTGGGGGCATGCGGCAGGGCCCAGCCCGGATAAGCACCCGCGTCAGCCATGCAAGGAGAATGAGCTCAAATCCACCTGAGTCATGCGTGTAGTTTGCCGGAGGGCTGCTGTGTCCGGCAGTGTCGCCATGCAGGCCGCGTTGAGGCGTGCAGCCCGTGCGCCTTGGCCGTGCAATTCGCTATTGTTACCTTTCGTGTTGGCCGTCGTCGCATACACTGGCATGCTTGCCTCCCTCCTCCGTTGCTCTCTTCCTTTCAATTAGAAAACTCCTCACATGTGCGCATGATGTAGTCTGTAGGTGCACACCATGTGGTCCATCGCGTGTGTCAATGCAGTGCGGTGCTCTTTTTCGTGCGTGCACTCCGGCGGTGCTATGCATGTAATGATATGGTGAGGTCCGTTAGGCATCAGTGTTGTGAAGTTATCACTGTTCATGTGTTTGTTTTGCAGAAATAAGACAATTCTTTTTTGCATATGCAAGCAAGATCATAAGGTGCCTAGAGTTATGCGTGCTATAGGGTGGCCTGAACACTTGATGCCGCTCCCTCCCGACTTCACCACCTAAAACAAATTCTCCATCCGCTGGTCGCGCCGGTCACCGGAGGCGGTGCCGAAGCCGCCATTTCCTCTGCTCCCTCCGCCTCACCAGCGATGATGTAGTCCACTTTAGTCTCACATAAAGAATGCATTTTGTTATATTGTTTGTAAATCTTCCTTTTCAAAGCAGCCTGTTTGTAAAATCTTTCCTTTTAAAGCATCCTGCTGAGCCCATCAACGGCTTGTTCGTTTTGTTATTGTGAAAAAAGTCAAGTGCAATGCGGTTCAGTTAACTCTTTCTTGCAGGGGAAGATGAAAACAAAGGGCATTGCACATGTTTGTTGAAGCCTAAAAAAGGCTCAGGATGCACCACAGTCTGGTGCGCGTGTGCGTGCAGTGCGCAAGTGCACAGGAAGCTGCCCCATATAGAGACCGATGTAAAAATATTTTTTATTAAATGACATTTTTTGTTCAAATGCAGTTCTGCCGGCTGCTAGTGCTGATTTTGTGTGTATGTATGTGTGTGGCTGTAAAACAACGAATGGATGTATGTGTGTAAGCCCACCTGTACCGGGTACCACTTGGTAGACTACTAACACAACCTACAAACACCAGAAACTAGTTGCAACTCCTGGACAGAGATCAGGTTGATTAATAAGTCGAGAGGGGCACTTAAGCATTCCAATGTGTGGTAGTAGCTGTTCATGGATCACAAACACAGAACTCAGTTCCTGAGGACGGCTTCAATGAGACAACCCACCATGTACTCCTATATGGCCTCTCACCGATACCTTTACCAAATCGTATTCACACACTTAGCTCTCAACCGTAGGACATGTTCACCACATTCCAATTCATCCACGATGAATCAGACCTGACTCAACTCTAAGTAGTAGCAGGCATGACAAACAAGCATGAATGAGTAGGCACATCAGGGCTCAAACAACTCCTACTCATGCTAGTGGGTTTCATCTATTTACTATGGCAATGACATGGCATGTAGAGGAAAGGGGTTCAGCTACCGCAGCATGTAACAGTTGAAACGTTGTTGTCCTAATGCAGTTAAAGAGAGCAGGAGCGATAGAGTGGGATTATATCAGAATGAACAAGGGGGTTTTGCTTGCCTAGCACTTCTGAAGATATCATTAGGTCTTCATCAGCGTCAACAACGATCACAGCGTCGGAACATTGTCTACTGAGAGGGGACAATTACCGACAAACAAGGAAGAACACAATCAATGCGATGCAACAATATGATGCATGATCATGACATGGCAATATGCTGTTGATTTGGGCTAATTGTAACGCCCTCGATGCGGCTATATCTCCCACGTGTAGAAGCACGACTTAGAGGCATAACCTCATTGAAAGCAATGTCGCAAGTGAGGTAATCTTCACACAACCCATGTAATACATAAGGGAAAGAGATACATAGTTGGCTTACAATCGCCACTTCACACAATTACATGAATAAAGCATTACATCATCCAGATACAATCAGGGTCCGACTACGGAACCAAAATAAAAGAAGAACCCCCAAATGCGACAAAGGTCCCCGATCGACCCCAACTGGGCTCCACTACTGATCAACTAGAACGAAACAACACAAAGGGCAAGATCTTCATCGAGCTCCTCCTTGAGCTTGGTTGCGTCATCTGCACAGTAACATAGGCACTTGCAAACTGGTTTTGGAAGTATCTGTGAGCCACGGGGACTCAGCAATCTCGACCCGCGAGATCAAGACTATTTAAGCTTATAGGAAGGATGGAGTAATGAGGTGGAGCTGCAGCAAGCGACTAGCGTATATGGTGGCTACATTCGCAAAAGAGAGAGAGAAGAGAAGCAAGGCACGGTCGATAAAAGTATGATCAATAAGTGATCCTATAGCAACCTACGTCAGGCATAACTCCAACAACCATGTTCACTTCCCGGACCCCGCCGGAAAGAGACCATCACGGTTACACACGCGGTTGATGTATTTTAAATAAGGTCAACTTCGGGTTTTCTACAACCGGACGTTAACAAATTCCCATCTGCCCATAACCGCGGGCACGGCTTTTGAAAGTTCAAATCCCTGCAGGGGTGTCCCAACTTAGCCCATGACAAGCTCTCACGGTCAACGAAGGAATAGACCTCCACCCGTGACACTCCGATCAGACTCGGTATCCCGGTACAACAAGACATTTCGACAGGGTAAAACTAAACCAGCAACACCGCCCGAATGTGCCGACAAATCCCGATAGGATCTGCACATATCTCTTTCTCAGGGCACACTCAAATAGGTCAAGCTACGAGTAAAACCAACCCTCAAGTTTCCTCGAGGTGGCCCCGCAGGCTGCCCAGTTCGGACCAACACTCAGAGGAGCACTGGCCCGGGGGGGTTAAAATAAAGATGACCCTTGAGTCTGCAGAACCCAAGGGAAAGAAAAGGCTAGGTGGCGAATGGTAAAACCAATGTTGGGCATTGCTGGAGAAGCTTTACTTAAGGCGAACTGTCAAGGGGTTCCCATTATAGCCCAACCGTGTAAGGAACGCAAAATCCGGGAACATAACACCGATATGACGGAAACTAGGGCGGCAAGAGTGGAACAAAACACCAGGCATAAGGCCGAGCCTTCCACCCTTTACCAAGTATATAGATGCATTAATTAAATAAGATATATTGTGATATCCCAACAAGTAAACATGTTCCAACAAGGAACAACATCTCCATGTTCCAACAAGGAACAAACTTCAATCTTCACCTGCAACTAACAACGCTATAAGAGGGGCTGAGCAAAGCGGTAACATAGCCAATCAACGGTTTGCTAGGACATGGTGGGTTAGAGGTTTACATGGCAATTTGGGAGGCTGACAAGCAAATGGTAGGCATCGTAGCATTGGCATAGCAAAAGAGCGAGCAAACTAGCATAGCAAAGATAGTGGTGATTTCGAGGGTATGATCATCTTGCCTGAGATCCCGCAAGGAAGAAGAACGAGTCCAAGAAGAAGACAAACGGTCGTAGACGAACAAATCCTCACAACTCCGGAACGAAACCGAAGCTAACGAGAGAAGCAACCCGGAAAGAAACAAACAACATAGTAAACACACAAGCATAAACAAGTCATGATGCACAAACAAGTATGATGCATGTCCGGTTTAATGAGGCATGGCATGGCAAAGTGCAACAAACAATACTACAAGTTAAGTGGAGCTCAATATGCAATGAGGTGCATGTTAACGGAACACCACATCAATTATTTAGTTATCTCTCGTTTAAGCTACCCAACAATATTAACTGTTGTTAAACATGGCAAGAGGTGAAGCATAATATAAACTATACCATCTAAACAATTTAAATGGGGCCGGATATAAAAACAACAAATCCGGTAATTCCCCATATGCATTTAGCAATTTAATGCAACAACAAGTTTAAACATTTAAATGTTGTTATCATGATGCGGATGACATATACAGGTTTTATGCAATTTTTATAAAAACGTTAACATAAGCATGTTATGAAGCATTAGTCGCCATGGCGGAATGAAAAGGGTGCCACGGCGGCGAAACAGAAATGGTGCCACGGCAACATATCCGAAAATGATGCCATGGCAACATATCGGTTCCGGTAGCTCACAGAGATACCCGTGCAAAAGGAGGCGTGACGTGAGCGAGTCATGCAAGATGGTGGGGTGATCCCGACTTCCGGGTTCCCACGGGACGGTGGCACGGCAAAAGAGGGGCATCGCAAGGACGATTTGATCACGGAGCAAACGATGCATCTCATTCAACACATGCATTCGGTCCACGGACGTCGTCTCGGCGTTATACCTTCGAAGCGTGCGTTTTCGGAGCGGTTCGAGTCGTCGAGGGAAGTAGTCGTTCACGGGCCGTAGTGGAGGTAGTCGTTCACGGGTCGTCGTGGGAAGTAGTCGTACACGACGTCGGTAGTGGTACACGGGTCTTCGGGCGACGGTAGATGGTACATGTTTTCGTAGATGAACTTGGCGATCCGAAGGGGTACTTGACGAAATCCACCTCGGATGTAGTCGTACCCGTGTAGTCGGACTTGACAAAAAAAAGGCACACCGGATGCAGTCACGGACTTGGTGAAAATCTGAAGATGGCCTTGGCGGATGCAAGCAGCAGCACAGGGCTGGCAGAGGCAACGCGGGACAAGGGCGAGGCGACGCCGCGGGGTTGCGGGAGGCGAAGCCACAGGGCGGCGCAGCTGCTGGGGCTCCGACGAACTCCGGCCAAACGGAGGGAACGAGCGGCGCGGGGCTCCTGCTGGGCACAGAGGACGACGGTCGCAGGCGCAGGTGCTCGAGGAGCTCCTCTCCTCGAGCGCTCGGGCGATGGGGACTGATGGCGCCGGTGCAGATGCAGGCAGGCAGGAAGCGCAGCTGCACAGGGCTCCGGCGACGCGGAGGCTGGGCACGGGACTCGGCGAGGGACTTGCAGAGGAGGTCGAGGCAGGGACCGAGGCGCGGCAGGGGAGGACCCTGGCGAGGCACAGCCAGATCCGGCGGCGGCGGCTCCGGTGGCTGGCTGGTGGCGCGGAGGCGACGAGAAGGAGGCCGCAGGTGAGGGAGGAGGCGGCTCTGGTCGGTGGGTCGAGGGACTTGGCCGGCGGCACGGCTCGTAGCAGATCGGGCGCGGGGATGGAACTCCAGTGGCGCTGGCTGTGCGCGCGTGTGTGTGTGTGGCGGCTGAGTAGGAGTACGAGGGAGCGAGGGGGAGCGAGGGCAGCGAGGGGGGACGAGGACCGAGCGATGAGCGTGAGGAAGGAGATCGATCGGGAGAGATCGAGAGGAGGGAGGAGCGGTCGAGCGCTGCGGGTGTGCGGCGGGCACGGGAACGAGAGGATGGACCGATTAGAGCTAGGGTTAGGAGGGGCTAGGTGGGCCTTGGGCCGGTTGGGTCGACCCAGGTGGAAAGGAAATGGCCAGAGGCCTGGCTGGGCTTATCTCTCTCTTCTCTCTCTTATATTTTCTTTAACAGAAAAGCAAAAAGAGAGAGGAAAAGAAAAGGAGGGTTAGGGAAAGAAAATGTGCAAGGGGATAATTTTCCCGGACTCGCAAAAATGAGTTTGATCCAAGAAAAATAGGAATGGCCAAGATTGCAAGATGTAAATTCAAACTCATTTGAATTTAATTCAAATGGGTTTGAACGAAAGTGAGGGTTTGGGAAGGTCCAAAAATGTTCAGATTTTTGGTGGAGTTCCGGAAAATGATGAAATAAATATTGGCAAGGTTGGAGACCAAACTTGAAGTAGAAAAGGAACGAAATTATTTTGTAAGTGTGTTTTTGTGATTCCGAAATAGTGGAATATTTAATATAGCTCCCTAATATTGGAGGATATGTTATAAAGAGAAGTCACCATGTGAGTCCCTCGATTTAAATGGATCGAAAAATCCATACAATTTATTTAGTTGAGGTTTTAAAAATTAATGATATGATGGCATGATGACATGATGCAATGCACATGATGCAAGGATGAATGCAACAAATAAAACAAATCACACGACGAAACTCGGAATAGCTGGAAGTCTTCTGGAGCGTCGGTCTCGGGGCGTTACAACACTCCACCACTATGAGAGGATCTCGTCCCGAGATCTAGGATGGCACCGGAGAGAAATGGAAGAGGAAGAGAAGAGGTAAAACTAAGTTGCTTCTTTGACCAATGAGTGAAACCAAAGAACCTTGAGAGGTTGAACAAATTGAAAGAAAGAATACAAAGGAGATGAACGAGATTGCAAACAATCTGTTAGAAAGAGGAACAAGGAACATTACGACAACTTGAAGGTTGCAAAGACATGAATCAAGAGTTTAATGGACAAGATAGAATTCGAAACCACTCCGGTTAAAACAAGATGAGAGGGGAAGAATTCGGGCAGTACTCCGGTTGAACATGGAAGGAATAGAACATGAACTTGAGAAGATGGGATGTTACTTGATGAAATCAACAACACACTGCCTCCGGAACTATTGAAAGAATGGCACAATGGGTAAGAAGGATTTCAGACAGCTCTCCAGTTGAGGAAGGAGGGAAAACTTGATAAGATTAGAGAACTCGAATGAAAACACGACACTCCGGTTAAATGGATAAGCAAGAAAAGAACACGATCCTCACGAATCGAGATGGTGAGTGAAAAGAGCAACGTCACAATGCCTCCGAAAGAAATAATAGAAGATATATCATTGGAATAACAGAATGGAGAAGAAAATGCCAACTTCTGCCACAAATGAGTTTGGAAAGCATCCTTGCAAAGAAGAATTGAACGGAATTGTTGGAAAATCAACAACGAAAAGCACAAGCTTGTAGTGGGCTTATGGAAAACATCTCAAAATTATGAGGTGACAACCGGCCACTAACGGAAACAATTGCTTGCTTGAGATCAACGAAGAGATGAAAACTTCTTTTGCCGAGAGGATAGGAGAAAACTTGGATCATTGATAAGCACCACAATACAACATTCCTTAGGGAAGGCTTTAGGTGAAATATGACACAAGATAACTCCAACGAAGAGATATGGATTTAAAATACCTCATTTTTGACAACATGTGAATCATGAAACATGAATGGAAATTGTAAAGAATGATATAACACCATCTCAAAAGATAAGGTCGAAAGAATTGCACTTCGGAATGCAAGATGAAGAATGCTTGAAGTCCTTAAAAGATTCTCGATGAAAACTTCGAGAAGGAAATAAATCCTTGATGAACCATCATGTAGAACCTCCATGAAGAACTCCGGTAACAAAAAGATGATCCAATGGAAGGAAAAAGAAGTTGAAAACACAAGGTGAAACCTTGTAATGATTTAGATGAATCTCCGCAACGAGATAAAGAGAAAACTTGGCACTCCGGTGAAGTAAGATGAACAAATGGAAACAAGAATTTGATGAGCCTCAGGAATAAGGAATTAATATCTTGGGTGAAACAAGAATAAGGATTACATTATGCTTATCCTTCACCATTTTAAAATTGATGACAAGCAACGGATTTGGCATACTACTTATTCTCGTAGAAAGGATTAAGATAGATATTGCGCAAACTTGAGAAAGTCTTCAACTATCCACCGGTAGAATTTAGAAAGTACGAATGCATAGATATGATACACGAAGGAAGAAAACTCTTGAACGAACCACCGGTAGGATTGGAACAACAAATGAATTGATATGATGAACAAGGAAGAGAGATCTTGAAAGAACCACGGTAAGAATTAAAAATGAACAAAGAAAAGATAAGGAAGACACCGGGAAGAATTTGCAAATACACGAAGATGCTTGAGAGGATTTAGATACATGAGAACGACGAGATCACGAGCCGATTAAAGATCACTTGCACGAAGCATCGGTAAAATTGAAGAACGTGAGCTGAAAACTGAGAATGAATAATATTTGAAAGATGGATTCCGGATAAGAAATTGAGAAGACTCTTGAATTTGCTCCGGATAGGTGAAAAGAGTTCCCACAATCAGAACAATTATGAGAGGATGGCAACAAGAATCTTGAAGAGAATAGAGCAAGATTAAAGAGAAACTCTTCTTCGGTCTTCAAATGATGAGAATGACAACGAGAAACACCACCAAGAATTATTGAGGCACACCGGAAGAATCAAAAGCGAAGAGGTTGAGCCAACTATGAAAAGAATTTGAAAGATCTTGGAGAAAAGCATTTGACTGATGATAACTCATTCTTACGTCAAACTTGGAGAAGAATTTAGGATAGCTCTGGGAAAATAGAAGAGTCAGGTAAGATCCTGGGAAAAGACCTGTGGGTTAGGGCCCACTCAAAAGAACACCGTTGAAAAGATTTAAAAGAGATGTTGCACCGGTTGAATTAAATGACTTGAATGAGATACCAATCTCGAAAGAGCTTGAACGAATGCAGAGTGGAAACACGAATCTTCGAGATATCTTGAGCACTCAAGAACAATTTAATAGCGAGAGATGGATGATTAAGAGGTGCACCGGCATAAGAAAAGCATTGGAAAAAAAAGAAAATGAGTATGCTTAATACCAAAGCTTGAATTAAATCCACCGGAGAAGAAAAGAACGAGGAATGACGAACTTGAAGCTCCATTAGAATCTTCATGAGAATCACCGGATAAGAACATTGACGGAAAAGAATGGAGAAACTTCCCATCAATAAAATGGATACTTGAAGAAGAAATCTTAGTCCTTGAAGAAAAACAAAAGGGAGGGAGGGTGGGAAAAACAAAGGCAACTTGGAGACGGATGAAACAAACACCGTTGAGAAGAAGTGATAAATGATCTTGCAAATGTTGACGTGAACGGATCCACTTGAGGAGAGACACACCGGTTAAAAAAAAGGATTGACAAGACAGACTCGATGATCAAGAAGGATTAGTATTCACATCGGAGTATGAGAACACCATTTCGGAAAGGTATGGAATCAACACTTGACATTGAAGCAACTCGAATACCACAACTCAAAACAAAACAAAGGATTGGCTTGCAAGATAAGCCAGAACAAACATATGATAGAGATTTCGTCCGAAGTTTTCGTGGTGGGGCCTACACGGGCTCGAGTGTACAGCACCATCATGTACAAGGCAGTGCACATGACATACGAAGTGTCCCCGAGTCGGCATAGCCAAGGACTCTTTAAGACACAACGAGACCACTGTAAAACCAACCGTGAATAGGCGGACCACTAGACGTCGAACCCCAATTTCATATCATACATCCGTCGGAAAGATATCCTAAGAGCTACTTGAATTCCCACCTATGAAACTCCCGAAATTTTCAGGTTATGCAATCAGGTGTTGGGGATACAGGGGAAGCATAATATCTCACCCAAAACTAAGAAATCCTACATCCAGCTGTATCCATCCTTCAACACATAACCAAGAAACCTTCGGAAATCGTCTACCTCAACCTTCGAAAAGCATCCGCTATACAAGTCATGGCAATACTCCCGTACTCACCTCAGTACTGGGTTATCGGGGTTATCTCACCAACAACTGCATAAAAGAGGTTTTCGATGTCGGCGTACTAAACTCAGGTATTGCAGAACTGCAACGATAAAATTATGACGACAACACCTCAGAGCTCAACTCCCCGGGACACTTCCACTAAACCCCTGACAGGAGGCACCAAGACAATGTTCTCATCATAAAACCATCGGAATGATTCCAAGATACCCGCGTGATCCTAAATTTATTTTAGTGAAATTTGAGAAGAGAAGAGTCAAAACTCTACGTCAGGATGCCTTACCAGAGCGATGAAGAGACTGGGGAGTAAAAAGAATTCCTAACTCTCCGATATATATAATCCTAAATGACTCAAAACATTTTTCTAGACACAACTCGGCCGCTAAAAACGATCAAGCAATGGGGCTCCTAAGGTCGGGGAAGGCTCTGATTACCAACTTGTAACGCCCTCGATGCGGCTATATCTCCCACGTGTCGAAGCACGACTTAGAGGCATAACCGCATTGAAAGCAATGTCGCAAGTGAGGTAATCTTCACACAACCCATGTAATACATAAGGGAAAGAGATACATAGTTGGCTTACAATCGCCACTTCACACAATTACATGAATAAAGCATTACATCATCCAGATACAATCAGGGTCCGACTACAGAACCAAAATAAAAGAAGAACCCCCAAATGCGACAAAGGTCCCCGATCGACCCCAACTGGGCTCCACTACTGATCAACTAGAACGAAACAACACAAAGGGCAAGATCTTCATCGAGCTCCTCCTTGAGCTTGGTTGCGTCATCTGCACGGTAACATAGGCACCTGCAAACTGGTTTTGGAAGTATCTGTGAGCCACGGGGACTCAGCAATCTCGACCCGCGAGATCAAGACTATTTAAGCTTATAGGAAGGATGGAGTAATGAGGTGGAGCTGCAGCAAGCGACTAGCGTATATGGTGGCTACATTCGCAAAAGAGAGCGAGAAGAGAAGCAAGGCACGGTCGATAAAAGTATGATCAAGAAGTGATCCTATAGCAACCTACGTCAGGCATAACTCCAACAACCATGTTCACTTCCCGGACCCCGCCGGAAAGAGACCATCACGGTTACACACGCGGTTGATGTATTTTAAATAAGGTCAACTTCGGGTTTTCTACAACCGGACGTTAACAAATTCCCATCTGCCCATAACCGCGGGCACGGCTTTCGAAAGTTCAAATCCCTGCAGGGGTGTCCCAACTTAGCCCATGACAAGCTCTCACGGTCAACGAAGGAATAGACCTCCACCCGGGACACTCCGATCAGACTCGGTATCCCGGTACAACAAGACATTTCGACAGGGTAAAACTAAACCAGCAACACCGCCCGAATGTGCCGACAAATCCCGATAGGAGCTGCACATATCTCTTTCTCAGGGCACACTCAGATAGGTCAAGCTACGAGTAAAACCAACCCTCAAGTTTCCTCGAGGTGGCCCCGCAGGCTGCCCAGTTCGGACCAACACTCAGAGGAGCACTGGCCCGGGGGGGTTAAAATAAAGATGACCCTTGAGTCTGCAGAACCCAAGGGAAAGAAAAGGCTAGGTGGCAAATGGTAAAACCAATGTTGGGCATTGCTGGAGAAGCTTTACTTAAGGCGAACTGTCAAGGGGTTCCCATTATAGCCCAACCGTGTAAGGAACGCAAAATCCGGGAACATAACACCGATATGACGGAAACTAGGGTGGCAAGAGTGGAACAAAACACCAGGCATAAGGCCGAGCCTTCCACCCTTTACCAAGTATATAGATGCATTAATTAAATAAGATATATTGTGATATCCCAACAAGTAAACATGTTCCAACAAGGAACAACATCTCCATGTTGCAACAAGGAACAAACTTCAATCTTCACCTGCAACTAACAACGCTATAAGAGGGGCTGAGCAAAGCGGTAACATAGCCAATCAACGGTTTGCTAGGACATGGTGGGTTAGAGGTTTACATGGCAATTTGGGAGGCTGACAAGCAAATGGTAGGCATCGTAGCATTGGCATAGCAAAAGAGCGAGCAAACTAGCATAGCAAAGATAGTGGTGATTTCGAGGGTATGATCATCTTGCCTGAGATCCCGCAAGGAAGAAGAACGAGTCCAAGAAGAAGACAAACGGTCGTAGACGAACAAATCCTCACAACTCCGGAACGAAACCGAAGCTAGCGAGAGAAGCAACCCGGAAAGAAACAAACAACATAGTAAACACACAAGCATAAACAAGTCATGATGCACAAACAAGTATGATGCATGTCCGGTTTAATGAGGCATGGCATGGCAAAGTGCAACAAACAATACTACAAGTTAAGTGGAGCTCAATATGCAACGAGGTGCATGTTAACGGAACACCACATCAATTATTTAGTTATCTCTCGTTTAAGCTACCCAACAATATTAACTGTTGTTAAACATGGCAAGAGGTGAAGCATAATATAAACTATACCATCTAAACAATTTAAATGGGGCCGGATATAAAAACAACAAATCCGGTAATTCCCCATATGCATTTAGCAATTTAATGCAACAACAAGTTTAAACATTTTAAATGTTGTTATCATGATGCGGATGACATATACAGGTTTTATGCAATTTTTATAAAAACGTTAACATAAGCATGTTATGAAGCATTAGTCGCCATGGCGGAATGAAAAGGGTGCCACGGCGGCGAAACAGAAATGGTGCCACGGCAACATATCCGAAAATGATGCCATGGCAACATATCGGTTCCGGTAGCTCACAGAGATACCCGTGCAAAAGGAGGCGTGATGTGAGCGAGTCATGCAAGATGGTGGGGTGATCCCGACTTCCGGGTTCCCACGGGACGGTGGCACGGCAAAAGAGGGGCATCGCAAGGACGATTTGATCACGGAGCAAACGATGCATCTCATTCAACACATGCATTCGGTCCACGGACGTCGTCTCGGCGTTATACCTTCGAAGCGTGCGTTTTTGGAGCGGTTCGAGTCGTCGAGGGAAGTAGTCGTTCACGGGCCGTAGTGGAGGTAGTCGTTCACGGGTCGTCGTGGGAAGTAGTCGTACACGACGTCGGTAGTGGTACACGGGTCTTCGGGCGACGGTAGATGGTACATGTTTTCGTAGATGAACTTGGCGATCCGAAGGGGTACTTGACGAAATCCACCTCGGATGTAGTCGTACCCGTGTAGTCGGACTTGACAAAAAAAAGGCACACCGGATGCAGTCACGGACTTGGTGAAAATCTGAAGATGGCCTTGGCGGATGCAAGCAGCAGCACAGGGCTGGCAGAGGCAACGCGGGACAAGGGCGAGGCGACGCCGCGGGGTTGCGGGAGGCGAAGCCACAGGGCGGCGCAGCTGCTGGGGCTCCGACGAACTCCAGCCAAACGGAGGGAACGAGCGGCGCGGGGCTCCTGCTGGGCACAGAGGACGACGGTCGCAGGCGCAGGTGCTCGAGGAGCTCCTATCCTCGAGCGCTCGGACGACGGGGACTGATGGCGCCGGTGGAGATGCAGGCAGGCAGGCAGCGCAGCTGCACAGGGCTCCGACGACGCGGAGGCTGGGCACGGGACTCGGCGAGGGACTTGCAGAGGAGGTCGAGGCAGGGACCAAGGCGCGGCAGGGGAGGACCCTGGCGAGGCACAGCCAGATCCGGCGGCGGCGGCTCCGGTGGCTGGCTGGTGGCGCGGAGGCGACAAGGAGGAGGCCGCAGGTGAGGGAGGAGGCGGCTCTGGTCGGTGGGTCGAGGGACTTGGCCGGCGGCGCGGCTCGTAGCAGATCGGGCGCGGGGATGGAACTCCAGTGGCGCTGGCTGTGCGCGCGTGTGTGTGTGTGGCGGCTGAGTAGGAGTACGAGGGAGCGAGGGGGAGCGAGGGCAGCGAGGGGGGACGAGGACCGAGCGATGAGCGTGAGGAAGGAGATCGATCGGGAGAGATCGAGAGGAGGGAGGAGCGGTCGAGCGCTGCGGGTGTGCGGCGGGCACGGGAACGAGAGGATGGACCGATTAGAGCTAGGGTTAGGAGGGGCTAGGTGGGCCTTGGGCCGGTTGGGTCGGCCCAGGTGGAAAGGAAATGGCCAGAGGCCTGGCTGGGCTTATCTCTCTCTTCTCTCTCTTATATTTTCTTTAACAGAAAAGCAAAAAGAGAGAGGAAAAGAAAAGGAGGGTTAGGGAAAGAAAATGCGCAAGGGGATAATTTTCCCGGACTCGCAAAAATGAGTTTGATCCAAGAAAAATAGGAATGGCCAAGATTGCAAGATGTAAATTCAAACTCATTTGAATTTAATTCAAATGGGTTTGAACGGAAGTGAGGGTTTGGGAAGGTCCAAAATTTTTCAGATTTTTGGTAGAGTTCCGGAAAATGATGAAATAAATATTGGCAAGGTTGGAGACCAAACTTGAAGCAGAAAAGGAACGAAATTATTTTGTAAGTGTGTTTTGGTGATTCCGAAATAGTGGAATATTTAATATAGCTCCCTAATATTGGAGGATATGTTATAAAGAGAAGTCACCATGTGAGTCCCTCGATTTAAATGGATCGAAAAATCCATACAATTTATTTAGTTGAGGTTTTAAAAATTAATGATATGATGGCATGATGACATGATGCAATGCACATGATGCAAGGATGAATGCAACAAATAAAACAAATCACACGACGAAACTCGGAATAGCTGGAAGTCTTCTGGAGCATCGGTCTCAGGGCGTTACACTAATGCAACTAGCAACAATTTAAATGGAGTTGGTTTGAACACTAGGTTCAAATTCAAACTCCATATGTGCTTTCTTAAATGCCATTTAATTGAATTGTCCTAAACATAGGGCATAGGTTGCTCTAACATGCATGCAAATGGTACAGATGGATAGATTGGATTTTTCTGATCATTTTTCTTTATCTTATTTGGAGTTACGGTTGAATTTCTATGATTTTTAGAAGTTTTGGGTATTTTCTAGAATTTTCTGAACTATTTTTAACCGAAAAAATGACATATTGCATCAGCAATGCGTCAGGGTGATGTCAGCAGGGTCAACAGGGCTGACCAGGTCAAACCTGACCGATGGGACCCGTAGGTCAGTGACACAGCGCTGGCTAGAGTCACAGACGTGTGGGGTCGGGTCAACGGCCACATCAGCATAGCCAAAACTGATATGTGGGCCCACTAGAATTAGATTAAACTTAATCTTATTTAGTTAGCCGGTCAGTTAGGCGGTGGGTCCCGGATGTCTGTGAGAGTGTGGTTAATTAATGGGGTCATTAACTGCTAATGACGGTGCCACGTCATCATCGCCGGTGTTATAACCACCAGTGTAAACAGAGCACGGCGAGGCTGCTCGTCCGGACAACTCCGACGACGAGAGGTTGCCCGGCCAGGCGCGTTGGAAGCGGCGCAACGAGGCGCGTCCGTTGGTGGCCTCGGGCGGCGCTGGGGTGGCGTGCAACCGCGGATGCGGCGAGTTGGGCGGCGGCCGGAGCTACGGTGGTACGAGTGCGCGAGGCCGTTTGGTGCTAGCGACCCAAAGAAGTGGCTGGGCGGCATCACCTGGCCACCCGGAGCACGAAGAGAAGCAGTGCAAGGAGAGACGAGCTCGACAACAAGTAGAGCACCGGCAATGGCAGACGGCGAGCTTCGGCCATGGCGGAATCGGTGCTAGAGGACACACTAGAGGAAGGGGACAGGGGGGAAATGGAGAGGAGCTCAAGGTGCATCAGATGGGAAGCTCGGCGGGCTCCGGGAAGTCGTGACGGCGACGAATCCGTCGATGGAGTCCGGCGTCCGTGCTCGGAGAAGAACGATCGATGGTGACGTTATGGTGCTTCCGGGCTCGTGTGCTTCGGCGTGGAGGAGCTTCGTGTCGTAGCGGAGCTCGTGGACCAAAAGGAGGGGCGAGGGGAGCGTAGTGGCCATGGTGGTTCTCGTCGGCGCTCTTGGGTGCCCGTGGTCGAATGCGGGAGAGGGAGCAGAGGAGGGGGAGGGGGTCCAGAGCGAGAGAGGGGGAGTGAGAGGGGGTCAGGGGGTGTCGTGGCGGTGTCTGGGCGCGACGAGGAGGACCCAGGCAGGCAGCTGCCGGCGTGGCGTGCCATGGCGCCGTGCTTGGCCTTGCCTCTGCTAGTAGGCAGAGGTTGAAGACAAGGATGCCCCTAGTGGGCTGGGCTGGTTTGTTGGGCTGCCAGGTAAGACGACCCAGGTGAGTCCTTCTCTCTCTCTCTTTCTAATTCTGTTTCTGTTTTCTATTTATTTTGATTTGTTTTGAATTAGTAAAAAAATACTAACTCATTTTGTAAAATCCCGACAAAAATTGTGGTCACTATTTGAATTATTTCAACAGCCCCCAATTGTTTTCAGAAGTATTGAAGCATTTAAAATATTTATAGACATTAAATGCTCCAATTCAAATACAATATGATTTAACTCAAAAATCCATAAATGTCCAAGAAATATGCTCATCATTTTTGGCAGAGGTTTTCACCTTTATCATAAATCATGAACATTTTCAAAGGGCATTTTGGGTTTATTGAAAATGATTTTATGTTGAACCTATTTGATTTGATCTGGTGCTAGGGTTTGATCAATCCCCATTTCAAATTCAAAAGAATTTAAACATGATGCAACACGTGACTAGCTAGCTCAAAGCATACCAGAACTAGGGATGTGACAACTCGCCCCCACTAAACAAGAATCTCGTCCCAAGATTTAAAAAGTGGAGTAAGAGGACAGAGGGGTCACAAAACTATCACAGTCTTTTTGATCCAACTGCCCTTCTCGAAGATGCCGATATATTGCATCACATTGCTCTTGACGTCTCTGTCTTCGAGATCTTCATCCAACACGATGACGACAGAAGGAAACTCTACAGGAAACAATCTTCTCAAAGATGAAGCAACTCAAGATCAACTCATGGAGTGAGACATTGAAACATCTCTTGGGCTGAGACACAAAACACACATCGAGAGAGATGGGAGGTAATAGATGACAGGGGTTCAAATTGGTAGGCAATAATTCCACGCTGGAGTAGGATGGTGCATGGTTTCAAGTAGCGAGGAGGTAATTGCCATGATTCCATAACGGGACACCTTAGGGAAAGGTGACTCGTAGAGCATTTCCCTTAAGTGGCAAAAAGAATTACTTTTGGTACAAGGATCATTTAAACTCTTTATACCAGCCTGAGGTAATCACAATCGATCATTGGAAGGGGTTCGAAAGAATGGCATACTCTGAGTAGGATGGATGATGTGGACTACCTTGTTGAAGACAACACAATGGATGATTTTTAGCTTATCATCGAAAATGGATGGGACCCATGGTAAGTCCACTTTTGATGATGATCCTTAACAACCACTACTGAGATGCAAGCTGGGAACAAAATGCAAATGTTGGGAATGATTCTGGTAACTGGGGAAGAACTCAATAGTCGAGAGTGAGTCCACTATTTGAAAAGGTTATGACATAACCGAGGAAACTGGAAGCAAATCCTAGTTAACGCCAACGATAAAACCTAGTGCTTGCGCGTGCTCTCAAGAACTTGAGCATCTCCATATTCATCAAGGTTTTACCAATATCCGTGTCAAGGATCCTGGCAACACAACATACCACCATGATGAATGGTGATGGATGATGTAGATGCAAAGGAAGATAACACTTTCTCAAATTTCACCTTAGCGAGGCCAAGGGGACAGAAACTGGATAATCGACCGAGAGACATTTAGCACTCCGCTTCTAATGTCCTCCTTGACGTGCTAGCGCAACCCATTTATTAAAATGGTTTGGTACCTAGGACATCAATTAAAAGGTAGGACTTCGGGAGCACAAAAATCCATAAGGAACAACTATTGGAGTAATCCCTACGAAATCCTTATGGGGAGGTGACCAAATTCTTCAATCAAGATACTACAATAATAGGTCTTCCGGCTGGGTGTGTCAGCCACAACATCCACTTTACCAGGTTACAGAGGAACCAATATTATAGCTCTTGGAAGACGTTCCAACCATAATATTTGCCAGAGATATAGATCTGGTTGGTAACAGGATATTCCAGATTCATCGAGACTAGAAGAAAATGAAAGTTTGCATCACAAATCGACAAGACGATGTTGGGAGATTCTCGGGAAAAGAACTACGATAGTAAGCTCCAAAACATGAGCTGGTTCTGCTACACCCCTGTGAACGCACTATCCTAGACAAGCATGACCACATGGTAGTCTCATAATAAAACACCACCGAGTTCTGGTTGGGAACCATCATCGCGGATAACAAAGTCCTTGCATAAGTCATATGACTAGCTCTTATGAAGGAACTTCTTCTCCTTGAACAAATTAGTTAGTGGCTTGGTGTGCTAGGGACACATATAGAACGAAGGTTGCAAGTCTCCAAACCACAATATACTTCGCACATATGCATGACTGACTTGGGATGATTCCAGAGGAAGCAAAACAATCTTTCTCGAATTCACGATGGCAACTTGCATCGATTGCATGTGAACTTAGAGGAAGTCGCTACTTTGATCCAAACATATGCTTCATGAACAAAACACGAAGAAATGATTACACAAGTTTCCAACACTAGCTTGATGTTCGACATGAATCATGGAGAAGATAAGATGATGCTGATGGGCTCAACTACAAGTCATCAAGGCTTCCATATAGATGGAATTCCACAATTTAGTGAACACCGTGTTAGCATTGGTCAGACCAAAAGATGTAATGGTGTATGCTCGAGGGATCAACCACGAGTACGACAACATTATGAATATCGTTGGTTCTGATTTGATTTGATAATAGCCCCCACTCAAATCAAAGTTTGGACAAGACAATAGATCAAACAATTGATCATGAGGATCAATCGATGAAGACATCATATTTCTTCAACACACACACAAAACAAGATATCCCTTTTAAATGAACTAAGTTAGGCAAGCTTTTATCTTCCAACTCTCCAAGTTGTTGTTTGGCTTAACCAACTAGCTTAGGGGTATCCAACACAGATTCTTGGAGAAAGAGTGGTTTATTGGAAAACCAACTTGATCACAAACTCAACATATCGGTTAGGGGACGACCTGGTGATACCTCCGTGAAGATATCCGGAAAATCACGAACCACCGATATGTCTCTAAGCTCGAGAAAAATCTTGCTTTTCAAGGCAAGATGACATGATCAGAAGAGCAAGGGATTCAATCCTAACTCAAAGGTCGAAGAGTGCACCAGAAATAAGGACAAGGTAGCACGATCAATCCTAGAATAGTGATTCGATAACTAACATGCTAAGAATGATATTAATGTCCATTAACTACCAAGCAACGGAGTTGCTAGGAGTATTGATTTCGCATATCACAGTACACTTGTCGGCATTCCGGTTATAATAACATGGAACCAAGGAATGAAAAATGATGGCAAGAAGTATTACTGCGTTAAGAATTCATAAGAGGTGGTGCAATTCCCATGGCATTCCGGATATAAAGATGGTAATACCCCAAGGTAGAACAGAACAAAAACTAGATTGGCATTTTGATCTGTGGAATACAACTACTTTGACCCAATTCTAGAAGTGGACGAGGTACTGGAGTTTGTTTCTCCTAGTCATTCTGGAACAGAATGGCTTGACGGACCACAAGAATAATAGGCATCGATGAACACGAATGCACAACTATTCCTGACTATCAATTGATAGACTAGGGTCGGAATACAGCTGACGAAAGGTCAACTCAAGGAACATATAACTTTCTGAGTTGTGGATGCATAGATTAGTATGTCGAACCAAGTTCAACATGTTTCTTCTGGATAACCCACGCAGAAGAAGAAGGACTGGCAGATTCACAATTTGAATGGAGAACTCGTGAAGAGCACTCTTATTGTGATCTTTTGGTTCAACGAACTTCCGCCAAGGATGGTTCATGGTATTAGGAAGAATGATATACCACAGACCTCGAGGACTATCACAAGGTTACTAATATCCTAAAGGAACTAGCAAACAATATCAACATGAAGTAAGTAGGGTGAAACTCAGGTTCAAGAACCCAGCAATAGAATACCTACTACTAAATGGCATCACGGGATGCTTTCGAGAATGATGGCCAGAATCATCACACTGGGAACACCAAACATGGTTAGATTACTAACTCTAAGATACCCTAGTGTCATAATAACAACTCCAACATATATGTCGAGGCAATAAAGTACCTCAACTCACCGATTAGTGTGGTTGAACTGGCCCAAAGGGACATCATGAACGAAAGAAGGAATTTGCAAATGCATCAGACTATTCAGAAACCTGGGATGACTCGGACAGCATAACGGCTGTAAATGCTCAACAAGATTTGAGACATCCTGCAAAATGGTGGCATAACCACTCAGCATCACAATATCAAGATTCTGAGATCAACTGTTATCACACGGAGGTAGTAGAAACTGAACTGGGGCTTGAACTCAACAATCCTAGGCAACTACGGTTTAGTAACACGTCATCCTGAGAGATAGAAGAGAAGCCTAGTTCTTAACCCCGTACAAATATAAGATGACTCATATCAGAAGGTCATGAGGATAAAGGAGTAAAAAGAGCCTTATGTTCCCTTCCACAATCAATTCCCTTATATAACTAAAGCATTTCTAGACTCAACTTCGACCAGTTTGGCTTGATAATCCTACAGGCAGTCAGGATCTGATACCAAAGCTGTCAGGACCCCGATTTTAAGTCACACCGATCTAGCCTGTAACACCTCATATCACTTTGCGGCCTCATGCACGGTATTCCCACGGGTGTCGCCTTACCATGGCACGGGACCGTTTGCGCCTTTTGGCTCACGTATATGATAGTGTCGCTAGCATCCATATGACAGGGAACTCGGGCCTACATGACTAGTCGTGAACCCAAAGTGGCACTAACTTATGGGGACATGCATACATGAATCAACACGAGCATGTCGGTCAGCAGCGTGCGAATACGGGCTGTGGCACTGGGCTAGCAGGACTCCAGAAAACCGGGCTGTAGCAGGCTAGGCAGGACTCCGGATGTCACCGCGTGACATTTCCCCGAAGGGACAGACACAGGAACGAAGTGAATCACATGTCAGCCAGTCTAAGTGTTCAGGAGCAGTAGTGCTGGGCTAGCAGGACTCTGGTGAACCGAGCTATAGCGGACTACTATGGCTCATGGAGGCACAAGACTACATTTCCCCATAAGTGAGGCTACGAAGGATGAACAACTAGGTTGTCGGATCCCACACATACCAAGCATTTCAATCATACACACAATATGCTCGATATGTGTAAATACAACATGGCATCACAACATAACTCTATGACTCAAGTATTTATTCATTAGGCTCCAAGGAGCGAGATATTACAAACATGGGTCTCATGACCCAACATACAGAGCATACAAGCAACAAGCACATGCGGAAGCTTAACTTGTCTGAGTATAGACAACTACAAATGAAGAAGGCTTAGAAGCCTGACTATCTACAAGACCCTCCCAAGGGTACAAGATCGTAGCTGAGGTATCAAGCTAAACGTCGAAGTCCACGTGGAACTAATAGCGAGACTGAAATCTCTCTACAAAACATAAAATAAGCAAACGTGAGTACAAATGTACCCATCAAGACTTACATCAGAACTACCTACATATGCATCGGTATCAACAAAGGGGGTGGTGGAGTTTAACTGCAGCAAGCCAGCTTTGACTCAGTGGCTAACCTGAACTACGACTGCAAGTAACTCTTTTGAGGTGGCGCACATGAGTCCACAAATTCACCATACCAATACACCACTATGGATCCACTCCCGTCTCCCTACGAGAACGCCATCCATAGCACTCACACTTATCTTGCTAGTTTTAGAGTATCCACTTTCACTTGTCTATGAACTATGCAAGGGGTCCAAGTTTCCATATCCGAGGAATCCGGCTATTCGAATAGATATTGATAACCCTACAGGGGTGTACTTCTTCACACACGGTCTCGCCACTTTCCACCATGTACACATTGTGTATCTCGGCAACCTTCAAGCAGAAGCCTGGCGAGGGAGTCGGCCACGACCTGACTAACCAACAAGTCTCTAGTCCAGGTTTATCGCCTATTCGGGTTCCATCCGCAAGGAGATCCGGCCGGGGTGTCGCTCACGGCCCCAAATGATGTGTCCAGGGTTCCCAAGCCCACCTCGACGTATGGATCTACGCTTGGTACACCATGCCACGGTGCCTAGTCTGTCCCAAGCCCACCTGTACCGGGTACCACTTGGTAGACTACTAACACAACCTACAAACACCAGAAACTAGTTGCAACTCCTGGACATAGATTAGGTTGATTAGTAAGTCGAGAGGGGCACTTAAGCATTCCAATGTGTGGTAGTAGCTGTTCATGGATCACAAACACAGAACTCAGTTCCTGAGGACGGCTTCAATGAGACAACCCACCATGTACTCCTACATGGCCTCTCACCGATACCTTTACCAAATCGTATTCACACACTTAGCTCTCAACCGTAGGACATGTTCACCACATTCCAATTCATCCCCGATGAATCGGACCTGACTCAACTCTAAGCAGTAGCAGGCATGACAAACAAGCATGAATGAGTAGGCACATCAGGGCTCAAACAACTCCTACTCATGCTAGTGGGTTTCATCTATTTACTGTGGCAATGACATGTCATGCAGAGGAAAGGGGTTCAGCTACCGCAGCATGTAACAGTTGAAACATTGTTGTCCTAATGCAGTTAAAGAGAGCAGGAGCGAGAGAGTGGGATTGTATCGGAATGAACAAGGGGATTTTGCTTGCCTGGCACTTCTGAAGATATCATTAGGTCTTCATCAGTGTCAACAACGATCACAGCATCGGAATGTCGTCTACTAAGAGGGGACAATTACCAGCAAACAAGGAAGAACACAATCAATGCGATGCAACAATATGATGCATGATCACGACATGGCAATATGCCGTTGATTTGGGCTAATGCAACTAGCAACAATTTAAATGGAGTTGGTTTGAACACTAGGTTCATATTCAAACTCCATATGTGCTTTCTTAAATGCCATTTAATTGAATTGTCCTAAACAGAGGGCATAAGTTGCTCTAACATGCATGAAAATGGTACAGATGGATAGATTGGATTTTTCTGATCATTTTTCATATATAATTTATCTTATTTGGAGTTACGGTTGAATTTCTATGATTTTTAGAAGTTTTGGGTATTTTCTGGAATTTTCTGAATTATTTTTAACCCAGAAAATGACTTATTGCATCAGCAATGCGTCAAGGTGATGTCAGCAGGGTCAATAGGGCTGCCCGGGTCAAACCTGACCGATGGGACCTATAGGTCAGTGACACAGCGCTGGCTAGAGTCACAGACATGTGGGGTCGGGTCAACGGCCACATCAGCATAGTCAAAACTGATATGTGGGCCCACTAGAATTAGATTAAACTTAATCTTATTTAGATCACCGGTCAGTTAGGCGGTGGGCCCGGATGTCTGTGAGAGTGTGGTTAATTAACGGGGTCATTAACTGCTAATGACGTTGCCACGTCATCATCGCCGGTGTTATAACCACCGGCGTAAACATAGCACGACGAGGCTGCTCGTCCGGCGAACTCCGGCGACGAGAGGTCGCGTGGCTGGGCGCGTTGGAAGTGGCGCAACGAGGCGCGTCCGTTGGTGGCCTCGGGCGGCGCTGGGGTGGCGTGTAACAGCGAAGACGGCGAGTTGGGCGGCGGCCGGAGCTACGGTGGTGCGTGTGCGCAGGGCCGTGTGGTGCTAGCGACCCAAAGAAGTGGCTGGGCGGTATCACTTGGCCACCTGGAGCATGACGAGAAGCAGTGTAAGGAGAGACGAGCTCGACAACAAGTAGAGCACCGGCAATGGCGGACGGCGAGCTTCGGCCATGGCGGAATCGGTGCTAGAGGACACGCTAGAGGAAGGGGACAAGGGGGAAATGGAGAGGTGCTCACGGTGCATCAGACGGGAAGCTCGGCGGGCTCAGGGAAGTCGTGACGGCGACGAATCCATCGATGGAGTCCGGTGGCTGTGCTCGGAGAAGAACGATCGATGGTGACGTTATGGTGCTTCCGGGCTCGTGTGCTTCGGCGTGGAGGAGCTTCGTGTCGTAGTGGAGCTCGTGGAACAAAAGGAGGGGCGAGGGGAGCATGGTGGCCACGGTGGTTCTCGTCAGCGCTCTCGGGTGCCCGTGGTCAAACGTGGGAGAGGGAGCAGAGGAGGGGGAGGGGGTCCAGAGCGAGAGAGGGGGAGTGAGAGGGGGTCAAGGGGTGTCATGGCGCTGTCTGGGTGCGACGAGGAGGAGCCAGGCAGGCAGCTGCCGGCGTGGCGCGCCGTGGCGCCGTGCTCGGCCTTGCCTCTTCTAGTAGGCAGAGGTTGAAGACAAGGATGCCCTTGGTGGGCTGGGCTGGTTTGTTGGGCTGCTAGGTAAGACGACCCAGGTGAGTCCTTCTCTCTGTCTCTTTCTAATTCTGTTTCTGTTTTCTATTTATTTTGATTTGTTTTGAATTACTAAAAATACTAACTCATTTTGTAAAATCCTAACAAAAATTGTGGGCACTATTTGAATTATTTCCAACAGCCCCCAATTGTTTTCAGAAGTATTGAAGCATTTAAAATATTTATAGACATTAAATGCTCCCATTCAAATACAATATGATTTAACTCAAAAATCCATAAATGTCCAAGAAATATGGTCATCATTTTTGGCAGAGGTTTTCACCTGTATCATAAATCATGAACATTTTCAAAGGGCATTTTGGGTTTATTGAAAATGATTTTATGTTGAACCTATTTGATTTGATCTGGTGCTAGGGTTTGATCAATCCCCATTTCAAGTTCAAAAGAATTTAAACATGATGCAACACGTGACTAGCTAGCTGAGAGCATACCAGAACTAGGGATGTGACAGGTTAGAGGTTTCTGGGCCGAGCTCGCATGCCACGGGCCTCTAGGGTTCGGAAGTAGTATCTGGAGAAGAGTCCGTCCTTGCAATGATTGCCGGAGATGCTATTTCTCTCGGTGTTGAGCTCTAAGGCCGTAGAGAGTCCGGTGGGCTCTAGACTCCCGTCTTCAGACCTGATGACGCGCTCCGGATCTAAGGCTGGAGCGGTGGTTGAGGCCATGAACCCTTGGAAGATCAAGTCTCCTCGGATATCAACGACATAGTTTAGATTTCCAAAACTGATCTGGTGACCAGGGGCGTAGCTGTCGATCTGCTCCAGGTGGCCAACCGAGTTGGCACGTAGTGCGAAGCCGCCGAATACAAAGATCTGGCCGGGGAGAAAAATCTCCTTCGCGGCAGTATTATTGTAGATGATTGATGGAGCCATCGAGCCTTTCGATGACGACACATTGGAACTCTCAATGAAAGCACCAATGTCGGTGTCAAAACCGGCAGATCTCGGGTAGGGGGTCCCGAACTGTGCGTCTAAGGATCAATGGTAACAGGGGACAAGGGACACGATGTTTACCCAGGTTCGGGCCCTCGTGATGGAGGTAATACCCTACGTCCTGCTTGGTTGACTTTGATGAGTATAGGGGTTACAAGAGTTGATCTACCATGAGATCATAATGGCTAAACCCTAATTGTGTAGCATGTATGATTATGATTGTGATCTAGCCTCTACGGACTAAACCCTCCGGTTTATATAGACACCGGAGGGGGCTTGGGTTGTACAGAGTTGGTTTACAGAGAAAGGAATATCCATATCCGCACGCTAAGCTTGCCTTCCACGCCAAAGGAGAGTCCCATCCGGACACGAGGGAAGGCCTTCTATCTTGTATCTTGACGGTCCATCTATCCGGCCAACATCGCGTAGCTCGGACACCTGAGGACCCCATAATCCAGGACTCCCTCAGCCGCCCACTTGGCTTTGCCTATCTTGGGCGTCATAGCGACCGAGAGGGGATGGAGGATTAAGGGCAATGAGGGAGCGGCGACGGCGAGCAAAGGCAAGAGCTGGAGGAAGAAGAAGGGAGCGACGGTTCCGAGATTGGGAAAGGCATAGGGGGTAAATGAGCAGTGCGCCTGCGATTTTCATTTTTATGGGGAAGGCGCAGGCTGCCTCTTTACCATTTACCACGACGTGACGCAAGCAGGCCGCAACCACCCCACGCATGATCCCCAAGTCACGCATTCAACACGTGTCATGGGATAGCGCAACTGGCGAGGGAGTTACTGTGATAAAACTCTGCCACACGTACCCAAGCACCGTTCTGGGCCTAGCCCAATAACACTCCACGCTTATGTGTGGCCCAGGCCCGGGGGCTCCTGTCGGTGTACAAAAGTAGGGGTCCTTTTTGTACCCCTTTACTTGTGCGTGGGCAGTCACAGGCACACGCCTGCGGCCACGCTTGGTGGGGCAGAGGAAGCGAAGACACAAGACTACCAAAGCAGCACCAAGCCGAAGCCGCGAGGAGCAGAGGGGCAAGGTGGGCTTTCCCCGGCAAGAGCCTTGCCGGGGCACCTTACGTAGCCCCGGCAAGAGCCTTGTTGGGGCAACTTGCCCAACACCAGCAGAGCTACCACCCTTGAGCCTTAGAGTTCCGACACCATCGACAACATTGGAACCAAGGCTCGGGAGGCGCCTGCATGGTGGCATGCGGCTCTTTGGAAATACCAAGAACTAACAAGACTAGATGAGTACCAGAAGACGGAAATCCCCTACCAAGATCCTTGCCGGGGACGCTCACGAGACCCCCGGCAAGACCCTTGCCGGGGACACCTGCGAGACCCAGGCAAGGCCCTTGCCGGGGACATCCATGGGGCCGCAGCCAGGCCACAACTTGCCAAGGCTCCACCGCCATTCCAACATAGCAGTCAACCCGCCGACGAGGCACCCACCTGCGTGGCTACGTGTAGCTTCCAAACCAACTCAGCGAGCACCTACTTTCAAGACTCCGCCACCGCAACGAGATGAGCTTCCTTGCCGTCCCCGATAAATTGAGGGGGCACGTCAGCAGCGCATTAAATGCGTTTGTCCTACGGTACCGGACGATAAACTTGTATACAGTACAAACTTTCCACCTCTTGTGTGCCACTATGGAGACCCCTTTGGCTATAAAAGGAGGCCCGAGGCATACTGGAGGGGGATTCAAACTTTTTGGACCCTGTATGCTTTGTGGCTAGTCCAAGAACACTAGATAAAAACAAACTAGTAGGAGAAGGGTATTATGCATCACTTGCGGCCCAAACCTGGATAAATTCCCCCATGTTGATGTTCTAAACCCGCTCTTTCCATAGCCCCACGCCCCCCAACCGTAGAAGGGATTCCCTGAGATCCCATAGGTGTCGTTCTCACCGATAAAACTCTAGGATAGATCGAACGGAAAAAATAGCTTTGTGTTATTTTAGTATGAACTCTTGAATAGATCAAACAGAAAGAATAGCTTTGAGGTGGTTTCACACCCAACAAACAATTCCTATCTTTGGTTCTCCGCTAATAGGAACTCAGGAGTGACTCTTCGTTGCACTTTGAGGGATAATCATATGATCCAACTATGTTAGCACTGTTGAGAGGTTGCACTAGTGAAAGTACGGACCCTAGGCCTTGTTTTCAAGCATGGAAATACCATTTTTGTGCCTGTTTTCTATTTGCTACCTTGCAGTTTTTATTTATTCAGATTATAAAATATAATTCTACCATCAATATTACACTTTTATCACCATCTCTTCGCCGAACTAGTGCACATATACAATTTGCCATTGTATTGGGTGTGTTGGGGACACAAGAGATTTCTTGTATTTGGTTGCAAGGTTGTTTAAGAGAGACCATCTTCATCCTACACCTCTCACAGATTGATAAACCTTAGGTCATCCACTTGAGGGAAAATTGCTACTGTCCTACAAAACTCTGCGCTTGGAGGCCCAACATGTGTCTACAAGAACAAAGTTGCGTAGTAGACATCAAGCTCTTTTCTGGCGCCATTGCCATGGAGGTGAGTGCATGAAGGTATATCTTTAGATCATGCAATCGAATCTTTTAATTTCTTGTTTATCACTAGTTTGGTTTATAAAAAGAAAACTACCAAAAAATGGAATTGAGGTTGCATCATGTTATTGGTCATCTTTATAATATCTTTCTTCAAAATGATGGTTTGGAAAATTGTGCTCAATTGTTAGAAGAATAAGTCAATAAAATGTTTGGCACAAAATATTTGAATGATGAGCATGATTGCAATGTTGTTAGTATAAATTCTTTGAATATCCAAAATGCTAATGATGATTGCACAAGTCATGACAAAAATGTTTCTTATAAGCATGTCAATTTTTGTGGAGTGAATTGGGAATGCATTTGCACACCAAAAAGGGAAGATAGATTTTGTAAGAAGCATAAATAATTATAAATGAAAAAGTTGCAAGAGAGGCTAGATGATTGTGCTGAAAGATGTAATTTTTTCGCCATCCTCGTGAACTTTGCAATGAACATGGTCATTTAAATCTCCAATGCAAATTGTTTCATGATCAAATCGTGTCGAAAAATTGTGATAACATGATTTCCCTTGAGCATCATAAAGATCTTAGTATTCTTTTGGGGTATGAAGAAATGAAACATATAACTAATGGTTTTCCAAATCCCGGGAGATTTCTTGATTTTGATCTAGAGCAAATTTATATGTTTTGTGCGGTAAGTTGCATTGAGAATCCTTATATTGCCAACTATCTAAAGACAAGAAAACAAAAGTAATATGAAGAGAGTACTAACGAAATGGAAAATATTTCCCAATACCCTCCTAGTGTTTATGATGATGAATCAGGTAACGAGGAGGAGCTTCTTATCCAACCAATCTCATCAATACGAAGCTTGAAAAGATTAATTAAACCCACACATGATGTGGTGAAGAAGAAGAAAAGAAGAAAGAATAGAGGTAAAAAGGTATCTCTCCCAAATAATGTTGCTCCTATTATTGCTATGCCTCATGAAAATGAATCAAAAATAATTGTGGAAGATGATGCACTTGATGATGATTCTGTTATGCCTATTTCTTGTTGTGATGATTATGATTGGGAAGATAATGATACTTCTTATAATCTTGGAAATCTTTTTGGCACCAACTTGGGAAATTATGATGATAGCAATTGTTATACCATTGGTGCTATTCATACTATTATTGATAATAATGATTGTGATGATATGCAAAACCACAAGCTTGGGGATGCTATGTTTAATGAGTATGATATGTTTGTAGATTTATTTGCTGGAAATAGTGCTTGTCCTAATCTTGGGGATGCTTTGCTTAATGAATATGATCCTTTTATTCCTTCTACTTTTGATAAGAAATTTTATTATGATGATAGCATGCCTCCTATTTATGATGATTACATTGATGAAAGTGGGTTTGGAAGAGTGTCAACTCTAGGTAGTAGTGGTCCCACTATTTTGGAGGGTGTTGAATCTTATTACAATGTTTATGAAAGTGGATTTGGAGATGTCATGACTTTATTTAGTGATACATCCACTATTTTGGAAGAGGTTTAAATTGACTATGACAATAAAGTTGTTGTCTATGATGATTATTATGAGGACATGTATGCCATAAGGAGTGATAATTCTTCTGTGCTTGTGCATCATGAAAAGAGTGTTGAATGTGATAATTATATTGTTGAATCCATTCAAGATGTTTCTGAAAATTATTATGAGGAAGGAACTTATGCTCTTACTTATCTCAATAATATCAGGTTTCTTCTTTGTGTGTTGATTGCTTTGAAGTTGCACTTGTTTTGCTTTCCTATGGTAGTTGATTCTTGTTCCCATAAGTTGTTTGCTCACAAAGTCCCAATGCATAGGAAGTGGGTTAGATATAAATGTGCTAGTCATATGCTTCACGATGCCCTCTTCATGTTTCAATTCTTATCTTTTATGCGAGCATCATTGAAATCATCATGCCTAGCTAAAAGGCACTAAAGAAAAGTTCTTGTTGGGAGACAACTCAACACTTTTACCTACTGTTTTGGTGTGTTCACATGATTATGATACTGTAGTAATCATTTTTATTGCTTTTGTTCCAATAAAGTGCCAAGTAAGACCTTTGCGATGGCTTACGGTGATAGTTGATTTGATCTTGCTGAAAAACTGAAACTTTTGCGCTCAGGAAAATAATTCTAAATTTTAACAGAAGCCTGATAAAATGATGATTCTTTTTGCAGAAGATCAACAGACAAATTTCTCAGGTTTTCCTAATTTTTCAGAATTTTTTGAGTGGCATTAGTATGGCTTGAGTATAGATTACTACAGACTGTTCTGTTTTTGACAGATTCTGTTTTCAATGCATAATTTGCTTATTTTCTAGTTTCCATGGCTTATATTGCTCAATGTAAATTGTGGAAATGATTTGCTACAGTAGGAATTGTTTGAGAAAAATTATGAATCTTGTCTTTGGCAGTACCAAAGTGAAATGGTTTCCTCTTTATCATACTAACCTATCTCACAAAGTTCCATTAAGTTTTGTGTGATTGATGTTTTCAAGTTTTGGGTGAGATGTCGATATGAGGAGAATAAGGAGTGACAACACCATAAGCTTGGGGATTCCCAAGGCACCCCAATTTAAAATCTAAGGAAGATCCAAGCAACTAAGCTTGGGGATGCCCCGGAAGGCATCCCCTCTTTCGTCTCCAACATTATCGGTAACCTCACTTGGAGCTATGTTTTCATTCGTCACATCATATGAGTTTTACTTGGAGCATCCTTTTATTTTGTTAGGATTTTCTTGCTGTTATTTAGAATAATGTTTTGCATCTTTTATTACAATAAAAATGTCAAGTACAGCCTTTGCCATGCATGCTTATTTTGCAAGTCTACTTGTTGCTGTTTCAAAACAGAAAGTTTACCGATGTTGCAAAAATTCCCTAGAAAAGTCAGACTGTGATAAAATGTTGAAACTTTTTGCAATGAGCTCTGATAAATTTTCTACTGTGTGGAAAATTTTCATAACTTTTTGAGTTACGGAAGTATTGATACTCTTGGATTCTTTATAGACTGTACTATTTTGGCGGATTGATGTTATTTTTGCATTGTTTGCATATGTTTTCTTGTTTAATGATTCTATTTGTGGATAGGAGTATTAAATATGCAGGGGAATTTAGTGTGCCATGTTGAATAATAATTTTAGTTATTTGCTACAGTAGATAATGATAAGGTTTTTGCACTGGTTTATACTAACTTATCTCACGAGTCCTTGTTGATTTTTGTGTGGATGAAGCTTTTGAGATTTAGGAAAACTGTGATATGAGAAGAATTAAGGAGACACAAAAGCTCAAGCTTGTGGATGCCCAAGGCATCCCAAGGTAATATTTCAAGAGGTCTCAAGCATCTAAGCTTGGGGATGCCCCAGTAGGCATCCCACTTTCTTCTTCAACAATTATCGGTTACTATCGGTTGAGCCTAAGTTTTTGCTTCTTCACATGATGTGTGCTATTCTTGGAATTCATTTTATTTTGTTTTGCTTGATGTTTTAATAAAATGCTTATATCTTAAAGTTTTTGAATAAGAGAGAGTCCTCAAATAGCAACCTATTTACATAACTACTCGCTTGATCTTCACTTATATCTTTTCGGAGTAGCTTATCATTTACTCTTGTGCTTCACTTATATCCTATGAATAAATTGTTGAATGAATTGAATATCATGAAGTTGAAATTATATCATGCCTAGTGGTACCTTCACAGTGGGTTTAGAAAGTGAAATCTTTTGAAGCTTAACAATCACAATATTGGTCATACAAGCAATTCATGAATAATTAGTATAAGGAAGAGAACTTTCACATGCAACTACACTATCTTGGAAATCTTTTGTGATTGTGAACCCCATCAAAATATTATGTGCCAAAACTGTTCAGGTTGGAGAAGGAAGACAATGTAATGGTTTATGTTTGTTCATATTCACATAGAAGTTACATTGTCATAGATCCTTCAACATGTGGTGCTTTCCCCCCATCCTTGCTAGCCAAAAATTCCGCACCAAGTAGAGATACTACTTGTGTATCCAAAATCCCTTAAACCCAAATCTTATTTTCAAGAGTCCACCATACCTACCTAAGGATTGAGCAAGATCCTTCCAGTAAGTTGCCATCGGTGCAATAAGGCAATAAATTTTTCTTCTAAAAGTGTTAGATCATTTAGTGTAATAGAAAATTGAGCGTTGTACGACCTTGTGATGGCAAAGAATAAAAGCGACAGACTGCATAATAAAGGTTTCTATCATAAGGGGCAATATAACGTGATGTTCTTTTGCACTAAGGGGTTGAGCATAAAAACAAATAAGCGCATGGCAACCTGTGCTTTCCTCTGCGAAGGGCCTATCTCTTAATTTTATGTATTTACTTTTATGAAAAGAGTCAAAGTTCTTCTCTCTATTCCCTTTTATTTTTCTCTTTTGGCAAGCATCATGTGTTGAGAAAGATCTAGGCACATATCTGCAGTTGGATATGGGTAGCATGAGCTATTATTGCTGACATCACCCTTGAGGTGAATACGCTGGGAGGCGAAATTATCAGACCCTATCTTTTTATGTGTTTAGTTGAAATGTTTTGCTCATGTGTATGTGGTGAGTGTTAGCAATCACAGAAGAGTATATGATGGTTGAGTATGTGGAGCTCTTAAGTTGAATTGCAGTTGCTTTGTAACCGAGAACATAGGTTGTTGAGTTTCAAGAGAATTCGTTGTTTGAACCTTAACATGTGAATTGGTTGCTACTTTAAACATGAGAAATTTTATAAGAAAGAGTTGTTGTGATGATGCTAGGAAAAGTGATTGAAATTATCATTGATCAAAGTTATGCACTTTGGTAGCATTCACACTTCATAAATTATTTCTTTTATCATTTACCTACTTGAGGACGAGTAGGAATTAAGCTTGGGGATGCTGATACTTCTCCAACATATCTATAATTTATGAATTAATCATGCTCTTATATTATCATAGCAACTTTATATCATTTTTGGGACTAACCTATTGACCCAGTGCCCAATGCCAGTTGTTGTCTTTTGCTTTATTTTTACATCACAGGAAATCAATATCAAACGGGGTCGAAACACAGCGAAACTTTTTGTGGATTTTTATGGACCAGAAGAGCACTAGTGGGCCAAAGAAGCACCTTGGGGGGGCTAGGGGGGCACAACCCACCAGGGCGCGCCCAGGTGGGTTGTGCCCACCTCGGTGGCCTCCAGCACCCCCTCTTTACCCTATAAATTCACAAATATTCCAAAAACCCTCGGGTTTAACCTAGATCGGAAGTTCTGCCGCTACAAGGCTCTATAGCCATCAAAAACCAATCTAGACCCTTTCCGGCACCCTGCTGGAGGGGGGAATCATCACTGGTGGCCATCTTCATCATCCCGGCGGCCACCACCATGAGGAGGGAGTAGTCCACCCTCGGGGCTGAGGGTTTGTACCAGTAGCTATGTGTTTAATCTCTCTCTCTCTCATGATCTATATAATGGGATTTGTTAATATAGTCGGATCATATGATGTTTCTCCCCTCTATACCCTTGTTGTGATGAATTGAATCTTTACCCTTTGAAGTTTTGTCTTGTCGGATTGAATATTCAGATATGAGAACACATGATGTATGTCTTATGGTATGAATACTTGAGGTGACGATGGGGTATCATATTGATTCACTTGATATGTGTTTTGGCATTCAACTCGTGGATTCACGAAGTGACATTGCGGTAATCTATGCATAGGGGTTGATGCACGTTTTTATTATCTTTTCTCCGATAGAAACTTTGGGGTCTCCTTGTAGTTCTTTGTGTTGGGTTGAGTATTATGAATACGAATTTTCTTTGGTATTATTTTAGTACGAACTCTAGGATAGATCGAACGGAAAAAATAGCTTCGTGTTATTTTAGTACGAACTTTTGAATAGATCGAATGGAAAGAATAGCTTTGAGGTGGTTTCCTACCCTACAAATAATTCCTATATTTTGTTCTCCGCTAATAGGAACTCAGGAGTGACTCTTCATTGCACTTTGAGGGATAATCATATGATCCTACTATGTTAGTACTATTGGGAGGTTGCTCTAGTGAAAGTACGGACCCTAGTCCTTGTTTTCAAGCATTGCAATACCGTTTTTGTGCTCGTTTACTATTTTCTACATTGCTGTTTTTATTTATTCAGAATATAAATATATAATTCTACCATCAATATTACACTTTTATCACCATCTCTTCGCTGAACTAGTGCACCTATTCAGTTTGCCATTATATTGGGTGTGTTGGGGACACAAGAGATTTCTTGTATTTGGTTGCAGGGTCATTTGAGAGAGACCATCTTCATCCTACACCTCTCACGGATTGATAAACCTTAGTTCATCCACTTGAGGGAAAATTGCTACTGTCCTACAAAACTCTACGCTTGGAAGCCAACACGTGTCTACAAGAATAAAGTTGCGTAGTAGACATCACCGCATAACATATAACAGTGAGCTGTTAGTATATTTGAAGTACATCGGGCAGGTGATGTTGGATGGGTTTAAAGGTGACAAGTACCTAGGCCATGGCGGGTTCTTGGCATCTTGCCAGATAGTGGGAATCAGGTTAGAAACATCAAGGGTGATGACACTGCGCTGGCTGTCGAGGTCCGGTAAGCAGATCTAGGACCATCGAGTAGGGTGTTTGTGGAGTGGCTCCGGTAGGGTGGACTACGGTGTGGTTGAAGTGGATCTAAGGCCGTGGACGAGGGCGTCGATGAAGCTGCTCCGGTGGTTGGGTTCAGGATGGTGTCGACGATGCGGATCTGCGGCCGTGGACGAGGCATCAGAAACTGCTCTGGTAGGTTGGACGAGGGTGCGATGAAGCGGATCTGAGGCCGTGGACATGTGAGTTGGCAAAGCAGCCCCGGTAGGGTTGAGAATGGTATAGGAGAAGCTACTCCGGTAGGGTTGATGATGGTGTCGGCGAAGCGGCTCCGATAGGGTTGAGGCAGGTGTCGGCGAAGAGGATCAGAGGCTGTCGACGGGGGCGTTGGTGGGGCGGCTCCGGGGGGTGGACGAAGTGTGGCCGGTGGGGAGTACGAATGAGCCGTTGCAGATGCATTGCGGTTGATGAGAGTACCGGTGAAGTAGATCCGGCGTCGTGGACAAGGCCGGCATTGAATGGGTTGTGGTACAGTGGTGGATCAACTATCTACTTGTTTCTAGGGGAGGTGGGTCGGCTAGATGCAGCCGCATAAGCAGATCTAATGAGGTGGACGCCGCTGGCAGTGAATGGGCTCCGGTACACCGGTGGATGAGCAGTCTAGGGTTTCGAGAGGGGAGGGGTAGAAAGGCCGATGAAGTATGGACGGCGTGATGTAAGATGCTCTGGTGCTATGGAGTTAGTCGTTTTTGTGGGCGGGGTATAGGAAATGGGGTTGCCATGTGGGGGGTGGGGAACCGGAAGATACCAAAGCAGCCCGGGCTATTATGTAGATGAGGGCGGTATTGTAACTGTTGTTCTCCGTGCACCAAGGACAGAAGGGGAATTTCGCATGCTAAAGACTAGGTGGCGGAAATTTTAGAAGGAGGCGGGAGATTTTGCCGCCCGCGGTATCGTTCGTATCTAGTTTCAACTAATTTTGGACCGTGATAGGCGGAAGGTCATCCGAGACTATGTACACGGGGCACGCATCAGCAGTTAATAACTGGTGTGAAGTCCACCCCAGAAAAAAAGACAATAACTCGGGATGATGCACTGATAACTTGGACGTTCACACGGGCGCGGCCAATCGTACGGGTGTAGTGGCGCATTCACAAAAAAGGGATCAAATACTCAGCCTATGTACTTCTCATCTAAATAGATAATTTAGTGTCATTGGTTATTTACTTTAAACATAATTCATTGACGTGTTATTGTAGAGGCGCACAAAAAGAAATGGATATTGTAGTCCGCTACTTAAAAGTGTTACCTCATATGATTACATAGCCTCCATTTCATAAATTGCATACCCGTTGAATTCATATATGAATATTACATATATCACTTCATAATAGAATGCAAGACTAACAATGGTGCATGTACATGCTAGCTACATTGGTTGTTTGAAGAAACATCACTGTAACTTTGGCATGCACAATTGAAAAGGATTATTTAGAAAGAAAAAATGTGATATGTGAGTGTCCAATCTTTATAGCGTTGAATCAACATTGTACCTTTTGCCATGATACGAAGTAGATATTGATTTATATTCAAGCGATGCACGTCCATGATCGCTAGATAGTGATACGTGAATGAATTGTGCAATCTCTCTCACACGCATACATGTCTCATTTCTCCATGGGCATCAGAATCACACACGCGCACTTCGTGTATTTCTCTCCCTCTGTCAAGGTTAGAATTCGTCTTTCTACCCAGTCCTACAAGTCTCTCACACAGAAACACACACGCTCTCTCTGTCGAACACACCCACCCCAATTCTGCCCACCCACCGCCACTAATGTCTCAAAGTATAATTAACTCTCTCACACATATGCCTAAGGTTAACTCGGGTTCTAGAACCATAGGAATACATACAATGGTATTCCATTAGAGCACCTTTTGTTTTGAGATCTCTCTCTCTCACACACACACACACATACACGCGCGCGCGCGTAGACATTGTTTCTCGCTTCATTTTTTCTGGCACTTGCATGCACCCCATTTGTTTGTCTCCGTGATGCTTTATGTATGCCTCGCACACATGCTATCTACCTATCCTTTAATATAGATATGTGTCACACAAACTCCTTCTCCCTACTAGCAAGATGCACATGCATTGCACGGAACATCAAGATGCATTTGTATGAGTAGTTTACCTTGTGGGAGAAAAGGATGAATGAGGGAAGGCCTTATTTGCAAACGCGGAGAGGAGTGTGGGTATCTTTTTGCAAAATTGCCATAGTTTCCTTACTATCCATAGGATATAAATCGGACGGCCTATATTGCAGGATGACAGGCACACCATCATCACCAACTCTGTTTTTTATAGGAGTGGCGATATCTAAGTGTCACTGCACCCTCCACACCCACACAACCACAGTTCCCGACATCGAAGGAGTAGGGTGACACCTCGTTCTTGATACTAATCTATCTACTGGCACACACACCAAACACACACACACACTCCCCGAGACCGAATGTATTGGATGTGACTCTATTATTTCCAGCATAAGAGCATCTCCAACGGTAGCCGGCAAATTTCCTCCCGCTTCCTTCCCCGGAGGAGGACATCAAACGCCTGCGACATACATTTTCACAACTCTAACCAACCAGAGGAAATTCATGCAAACACGGACTGATTTCATATAAGCATGAAGGATTCATATAAAAAAGCCAGATCTTCATATAAACATGATGGATTTCATTACATTAACATGAACTAAGCGATGCTAATCCGGATCTCGTGGTATAATTAATACTCCCTCCGTCCGGAAATACCTGTCCTAGAAATGGATGTATCTAGACTTATTTTAGTTATAGATACATCCAATTTATCCATTTTGAGAAAAAATATTTCTGGACAGAGGGAGTACCTAATTTAATGGTCGCCTGCGGATCCCTTTGTCTTCTTCATGTCCGGCAGACACTTGCCAGGTCGACGAAGGTCCTTCGAAGAGACAAAGCAGCAAAGAAACCACCTGAATACGCAGTCTTCGCCTTGGCGGTTGCCTTCATGGGACCCAAGTAGCGGCGGCCTCCCGTGTTCTAGTTCTCCTCGATGATGGCGGCGGACACAAAGAAGTTGGCCACCGACTCATCGCTCTCCACGCACCCGGCTTCTATCTCTGCCTGCATGGCGCTGCCGCAGGCACGGGAGGCGCACCCACAGACACAGGAGGCCTTGCCACCGCAGACACTGGTGGCGTGGTACGATGCATAGTGATGACGCCTGTGCCGTCGTGCTTGCCGCTGTGCTGGCGTGGAGCAACTTGCCACTCCTCATCAAGCTGAACTAGAGCGGCGAGTTGTTGAACCACGCGCCGGCTTGGGGCGGCAACTCGCTCCGTCGGGCGAAGTGAGGTTGGTGATGCACCGAGCGGCCTCGCCCGTATCCGGAGGGCTCAGTGGGCCACCCAGCCAGGTAATAGGCCGGAGAACAGCTCCTCGGAAGCCATCAGAAGAGTGGAGAAAATGATGAAGGAGGAGATGGGGGAGCGGCGGAGGGGTGCAATTCTTGCCCGCTGTCTGTCTGACCTCTTTTAAATAGAGGGCGAACGGTAGGAGCTTGGCCGGCGTTCGGCCTCGTTTAAAATAAGGGCGGACGGGAGGAGCTCGGCCGGCGTTGCGTTTAATTCCGGCCCGCTCATGAACGGACGTGTGGCCGGAGTAGGTTCCTCGGTTTGCATGCGGGTTTAACGCCGGTTGATGGAGGCGAGGAGGCGTGTTCAACCAGGCGTGCAGCGGGCAGCGCAGTACTATTCGATTTGATAGCAGGCGGCGCCGTTCCCGATATGGCTTTAATGCAGACAAGAGAGAGGGTAGGGGTTCCCGAAATGTTGAATGGCCAATGATGCATTCTCCTTCAATTAGCATCGCGAATGCATGAGGGAAGTAATGGGAAGAGGGCCGGGAAAAGAGGCAGCACGATGTGAATGCAACGCAGTTTGCACTCATATAAAGGCGCCCCTCGACTCCAATGTATCTACCACATCGTACGCACCTAAGCATTTGCCTAAGCACCTACACTAAGCGCAAAAGTTCTCACTCCAGACCCATGGCGGTGATGCGCACGAGCGGCCAGCGACTATGCCAGATGGTCCACGACGCCGGCCTACGGCATGGCACCGAGGATTGTCTCCAGACGGTGTTGGTGACTGGCTGGTGGATGGCTGCCGTTGACGCCAACTACGACTCTTAGTTGGATCAGATGATCGTTTCCACCACCAACAACTTGACCGTCGACAAGAAGCTCGCGGACGACATCACCGACTCCTCCAGCCCACGCGCCCGGGCTCCTCATTGCCTGCTACCCTAATCGGCCTGCATGGCCGAAACCTCTTTCAAGCACTGGTGGCTCTACGACAGCCCGCCGACGCCACAAAGAATCTCCACTTGGAGGTCGCGCTCGCTGCGAGGTGCCTCGCCCTGCAAGAACTCGTCGACCTACACATCCGTGTGTACGAGCAAATCGTGTACATGGGTATCTACGAGGCCAGTGACGATGCTACGACATTGGCCTTCCTCAATCGGCTGGAAGCCTTGGATGTCTTTTCTGAGAAGCACCTTTACCTCGCCACAAAAGCCGCCGCTCCTTAGCCACCGGTCAGTGGCCTGGCGCACTGAGTTGAGGAGGAGGAGGTCGTACGTTGATGGATACATCTTTCTTCTTGCTCCTGTAACCACCACTGCAATCGCATCATCGTGGCCTTAATTATTATCGTGCTATTGCATGCTCGTTCCAGTCAATACAGACATGTGTGATCCCTTTGCTTAATTATATGCATCACTGTAACTAGTACTCCATCCATCAATTTATAAGTTATGCTTACCTTTTCCATCAACTTCGTGCAATGCACGGACATCTTGCTAGAAACACTAGAACATGTTGGACCACATGTGACCAAACCGACGATGCGCCAACCTAGCTACTACACTGCTTATCTAGTGGAAATAGCCCCGCCCTAGCATTTCCAATCATTATTTCTATCTATCGATCGTGCGAAGGAGTAAAACCAAATGTTACAAGTTATACATGTTTCTCTACTCCTACTCCTATAAAAGACTCAGTTGATGATGGTGGTGTGTCTGCCATCCGTCGTTTCCGACCATTAGATCTGCATCTAACAGATGTGAGGTAAGTTGTTGCATTTTTGCAACAATAGCCCACTTATCTGCTTCAATTTGCAGAAAACCCCTTATTATCTTGAAAGCAACCACATCCCTCCCTCACCTCATCAAAACATCCCGAGAAATATATTTTGGGTGAAAAGTATTATATTTTAGTGGTATATATGTATATCAAAACAAGAGTGATTTATTTCAAGTTTGTGAACAAGTACTACTTTGGATCTGTCGTAACGGACGGGCACATTGCTAGTAAAAGGAAAAGGCCTGCCGCGTTCGCATCGCACCCCCACACGCCTAGGAATCGGGAGTACTCCACGGCTCGTCTAGCACGCCACATAGCTAGGGAAGGCGTGTTGCCTAGCATTTTCACTTTCATGTTGGACCGTAGTTGAGCAAGCCTAGTATTGGAAAACCGCACCCCGCCTGCCATGTTGGAAAATAGAAACAATGGGAAGATCTAGCTGTAGCACGGAAGCCAAGAAATTTGGCGTCAGATGGGGCTCATTGATAGAGTAGGAGCATTCTGTACTACTACTCCTACTAGTACGAAGTTTGTGCCACCACTAGTACTACCACTATACAACTAGGTACGTGCACGGTACAACATCGTAGGAACAAAAAACTGGAAGATCTTGTTTTGGGTGATTTATCTTTTTTCCAATTGATGTGGGGGGCAGCCATGAAGCTTATGTGGCTTGGTTGCATGGCTAGGAAAGGTTAGAGAAAAACAAATAGATAATCTATTTAGAGTGCACTGCACTAAATAGATATACTTTGGATCCATTGCAACGCACGGGCTGGCACATTGGTAGTAGTAAGAAACAAATTCTGGGTTTGGCACAAGCTCATACTACGGGAGCACCACAAGGCCGGCTACAGGAGTTACATTTCCCTCTCGGGGCCCACGGGACCGAGCTTCAGTGGCTTAGTGCACCGGCCTATGAGTCAATGACATGTGGACCTTAAATGTAGCTGGTCCACATGTCATTCTCATGGTGGTGGCGTGGTTCACGACTCACTCGTTTGTGATGAACCGGCCGGTGGTGGCGTGGCCTTGGCGAGGCTGCCACAGCTGGGCGTCGGGGCGTTACGAGGCGTAGATGGCCACACCGGCAGGTACTACCTATAGTATAGAAGTACTCCAGCTAAGGATTGATGCCCGGGACGAAATGTGTCACAACCGCTAGATGAAAATTCGATGGTGCGCGAGTACGGATCAGAGCACAGGAGCGGAGCAGGCAAACCGCATCCAATCGGGTGTGGTTGTGCTAGAAACTTGACGGTCATCGTAGTTCAGCAAGCCCGCATGTCATGCACACATAGGCAGAGGAGTGGTGGGGCCGAGAGGGATGAGGGCACATCGGGGGATGTCGTGTCGTGGGTTGGAGCAGCGTCATGGGAATCGCGCGTGGCAGTGGTAGAAACGTGATGTTCGTCGTGGTTCAACTTCCATGGACAAGCTGTCATGTGTGCTAACACATGCATTGCATACCGCTCACTGCAAGGAGAAGTAGTAGGAAAACTTGTTCCAAAGATACCACTTTTCCGATAAAATTCTCGAGATATCATTAGTTTTTACACATGGGATTACTCCTGCAAGGGTCAATCACAACAGGTGTTTTGTAAAAAAATGCATCTTGATGTTCCCAGCATGCACGGGCATCTTGCTACAGGGTGTGCCACCGACCCAAACTCAATTTTTTTTCAAACGCTTAGGTGCACCAGATGTCGTGCCACGCTACAAAATGTAAAAAAACAGCTCCAATTTTTTTAAAACATGTTATCTTCAAACCAGCCATACCCGTCCCTCACCTCATCAAAACAGCTCGAGGAATATATTTTGAGTGAAGCATGATTTATTTTTACTCATATGTGTATTTCAAAACTAGAGTGTTTATATTTCAAGCCCGTGAACAAGTATAATTCTACTACTTTGGATCCATTAGAACGCACGGGCCAGCACATCGGTAGTAGTAGTCTCTATCTCTACTCTTATAAAAAAGAGAGTTGTTGATTGATACGTCTCCGTCGTATCTACTTTTCCAAACACTTCTGCCCTTGTTTTGGACTCTAACTTGCATGATTTGAATGGATCTAACCCGGACTGATGCTGTTTTCAGCAGAATTACCATGGTGTTATTTATGTGCAGAAACAAACGTTCTCGGAATGACCTGCAACTTCACAGAGCAACTTTTTGGGAAATATAAAAAATACCTGCAAAATATGAAGGCCAGGGGGCCTACCACCTCTCCACGAGGGTGGGGCGCGCCTGCCCCCCTAGGGCGCACCCCCTACCTCGTGGGCCCCCTTGTGCCTCTCCGACTCCAACTCAAACTCTATATATTGTGTTCCGGGGAGAAAAAAATCAGAGAGAAGAATTCACCGCATTTTACGATACGGAGCCGCCGCCAAGCCCTAAAACCTCTTGGGAGGGCTGATCTGGAGTCCATTCGAGTCTCCGAAGAGGGGAATCCGTCGCCATTGTCATCATCAACCATCCTCCATCACCAATTTCATGATGCTCACCGCCGTGCGTGAGTAATTCCATCGTAGGCTTGCTGGACGGTGATGGGTTGGATGGTATCAATCATGTAATCAAGTTAGTTTTGTTAGGGTTTGATCCCTAGTATCAACTATGTTCTGAGATTGATGTTGCTATGACATTGCTATGCTTAATGCTCGTCACTAAGGCCCGAGTGCCATGATTTCAGATCTAAACCTATTATGTTTTCATCAATATATGAGTGTTCTGATCCTATCTTGCAAGTCTATTGTCACCTATTATGTGTTATGATCCGTTAACCCCGAAGTGACAATAATCGGGATACTTACCAGTGATGACCGTAGTTTGAGGAGTTCATGTATTCACTATGTGTTAATGCTTTGTTCCGGTACTCTATTAAAAGGAGGCCTTAATATCCCTTAGTTTCCGTATGGACCCCGCTGCCACGGGAGGGTAGGACAAAAGATGCCATGCAAGTTCTTTTACATAAGCATGTATGACTATATTCGGAATACATGCCTACATTATATCAATGAACTGGAGCTAGTTCTGTGTCACCCTTGGTTATGACTGTTACATGATGAACCGCATCCGGCATAATTCTCCATCACTGATCCATTGCCTACGAGCTTTCCATATATTGTTCTTCGCTTATTTACTTTCCTGTTGCTATTGCTATCATCACTACAAATTACCAAAAACATTACTTTTACTTCTGTTACCTTTTGCTACCGTTGCCACTACTATCATATTACTTTGCTACTAAACACTTTGCTACAGATATGAAGTTTCCAGGTGTGGTTGAATTGACAACTCAGCTACTAATACTTGAGAGTATTCTTTGGCTCCCCTTGTGTCGAATCAATAAATTTGGGTTGAATACTTTACCCTCGAAAATTTTTGCGATCCCCTATACTTGTGGGTTATCATTGATGATGGTGTGCCTGCCATCCTGCAGGATAGGCCATCCGATTTATATCTGACGGATAGGAAGGAAACTATGACAATTTTGCAAAAAGATACCCACACCCTTCTCCACATTTGTAAATAAGGCCTTCCCTCGTTCATCCTTTTCTCCCACAAGATAAAATACTCATACAAATGCATCTTGATGTTCTGTGCAACGCACGGGCATCTTGTTAGTCTACTACTCTTATAAAAATAGAGTTGGTGATGATGGTGTGTCTGCCATCCTACAATATAGGTCGTCCGATTTATATCTGACAGATAGGAAGAAAACTATGGTAATTTTGCAAAAAGATACCCACACCCCTCTCCACATTTGCAAATAAGGCCTTCCCTCATTCATCCTTTTCTCTCACAAGATAAACTACTCATAAAAATGTATTTTCATGTTACGTGCAAGGCACGAGGATGTTTCTTAGGGGTCTCTCCAGTGTCGCATGTCCATAGTTGCAAGTTGACGCCCCTTGAGATGCCGACATTAAGGGGTACTTGGATTTTTTCCGATGAGAAGGTAAGTGATGAGTTTGATCATGTAGTAAATGCATTCTAAAGACTACTTCTGTGTCCATTTCCTAAATCTCCCCCTGCCCACTGTTCCATAGGTTAGGCTCGGTGCCAGTGGAGATTGGCTGGCATA